>NC_080187.1:224596051-224905879 GCF_030028045.1 Hippopotamus amphibius kiboko
ACCATTCCCGGTGTTCAGTGTGACAAACCATTAGATGAATATAGGTAGTCTCTGGTATAAAGTAGCTGTTAAAATCATTCATGCTTCCATTTATTTATTTTCTATTTCACAGACTCGTCTTTCCATCTTTGCTAACATGATACAAATAGCGAGGTGTAAGAGGAAAGGAACATTCTAAGGTTAACAGGTCATTCTGTTTTTTTCTAAGAAGCCAGAATCAGCCACAGGGCTGATGAATTAGACAACCCATTATTTCTACCTGTCAGAGTTAACATACTGATGTTGTGCTTGGTAAGGAACATTAACTACAATTTTTCATAGGCAAAGATTTTTTTTTAACTCTTTATTGGAATATATTTGCTTTACACTCTTGTACCAGTTTTTGAGGTACACCAAAGTGAATCAGCTGTATTTATACATATATCCCCATAGCCCTTCCCTCCCTCAACTCCCTCCCCCACTCCCCGTTATGACCCTCTAAGGCATCTCCCATCAAGTTGATCTCTTTTTGTTATACAGCAACTTTCCACTAGCTATCTATTTTACAGTTGATAGCGTAAATATGTCTATGCTACTCTCTCACTTTGTCCAAGCTTCCCTTCGCCACCTACCCCAGCCTCATGTCCTCAAGTCCATTCTCTACTTCTGTATCTCCACTCTTGCCTGTCACTGGGTTCATCAGTACCATTTCTTCAGATTCCATATATATGTGTTAGCATACAGTATTTGTTTTTCTCTTTCTGGCTTACTTCACTCTGTGTGACAGACTCTGGGTCTATCCACCTCATGACATATAGTTCAATTTCATTCCTTTTTATGGCTGAGTAATATTCCATTGTATATTTGTGCCACATCTTCTTTATCCATTCATCTGTTGATGGGCATTTAGGTTGTTTCCATGTCCTGGCTATTGTAAATAGTGCTGTAATGAACATTATGCTACATGTTTCTTTTTCAAAGATCTTTTAAAATGATCTTTATAACCTTCATTTCAGAAAGGTCTCATCTAGTCATTTTACAGTTTGACATTACGAAAACTCTAAGAAAAGTTTATGTTATGTAAAAACATAATAATTGACTGATATAACTTGACATGGAAACCATTTAAAAATTTGAATATTTGTTCTTATATGATTGCAATATATCTGAAATTGTGTTTATAAGTTGCATATTTTGGTAATAATACATACGGTAATGCTTTCTAGTTAAAATGATCTTGTTTGAATCCTACTGTAAAGGGAAGAATCATTTTCCATATAAGATTATTATTTTCATGTCCTGTATATATATTCTTTGGTGTATTTTTAGGTGGTATGTGCATGTGAGCAAAAGCTCCTCTGTGTGTGTGTGTGTGTGTGTGTGTGTGTGATATTATGAATAAATACCTTTTCCTTAGTAATAGAATCCCTTCTTAGAAAGAGACCTATTATTATTGAGTCAATATATTGGTAAGTCAATTGAAGTGGAGAGTGAGATTTCCCTAAAGGCACCATTGAGTGTGGTAGGCTGCCTTTTGAGATGGTCTGCAATGATCCATGACTCTTGATACTGAAGTGTGTCTCCCCCTGCCCCCATATAATATATGTATATATATTGCTCTCTCTATATATATATGGCTCCATTTCAGTGTGGGCTCAACCTAGTGAATCTCTTTTAACAAATAGAATAGTCCAAGAGTGATTTGGAATGCCACTTTCAAAATTAGGTTTCAGAAAGACTGTGACTTCCCTCTTACCTCCGCGCTCTCGTTCTTGCTCTGATGAAGCAAGCTGCCACATTTGAGCTGCACTGTGGAGAGGCCAACATGGCAAGGAATGGGGGCAGCCTTCAAGCCACAGCTGTGAGGGGTTGCATCCTGCCAGCATCCACATAACTGAACGTGGAAGGAGATCCTTCCCCAGTTGAGTCTTGAGATGACTTCAGTCTTGACTGAGATCTCGATTGCAGCCTCGGAGAGACCTTGACGCCAAGGACCCAGATAAACTGTACCTGATTCCTGACTTACGGAAGCTGTGTGATGATAAATATTGTTTGAAGCCACTCATGTTGGGGGCAATTTGTAGTAACTAATACCCTGAGTTAGAATATATAAGCTGTTCTCTGAGAAGTCATGGGCTGCTAATAATAGGGCTTTTACTCTTATTGATGGATGAAGAAAAGTGAAAGGCCGCAGGTGAATAGTTCCCGAGAGTAGCAAAATAGGCTTTTACTCAAATGGGGACTTGGGAGGAAGAATGGAGGTGCCTAAGAATGACAGGGGAATTTTGCAATCTGATGTGCAATAGAAAATTTCTTCCTAGTTTTCAAAGGAAATTTTTAGTAAAATTGACATTACCTACAAGTGTATTGTTGAGTTGGATCTCTACTGAAGGGATGTGATAACATATTGTGAATGAAGTAAAGGTGACAGCAGGGACAGGGGAAACCTTGAAGTTCTTGGGAGTGCAACCACATTGGAATTGACCTTGTTTATTTAAAGTTAAGTTTACGTCTTTGTCAGTTGCCTAAGTAATTGGCCGCAACTAAGTTAAATTACAGGCATTTTTATTTTAGATAAAAGTTCTGAGATGAGTTTATGGACATAGATTACTAACTGTCAAAACTGGTGAACCATGCAATTTTTAATATTATGAAACATTTGGAAAGAAATATAAATTGGAAAACATAATACATGTTTTGTGTTCATAATTTGTATGACATTTTCTATGGCAATATTATTATGTAAAAAATATGTTTTTGGCCTTTAAATATACTTTCAGGGAAAGTATTAAGGCTGAGATAATGAAAAACTGAACTTCTGGAAAAATCTGTCTAAATTACATGTAATAGGAAAATAGTAGGGATAAGGAAAAGCCCAGAAAATAGCATGTTGGTACTTATGCATTAAAGAGGAGTTGATGTGGAAAAAAAACTACATTAATATTATCTTTGTTTGTTTTTAAATTCAGTTACAGATAAATAACCAGATGTGGAAGACATTCAGGATTTTGGGGAGATGTCAAGTGAGATAGTTCTCCCAGGTCTTTGCCAAGAGTCTCAACTTAGAATCCTTACTTAGTTAAAAAATAGATGCAATACTCATTTCCACTGAAATCAGTGGAACTCTACTGTGTGTAAACAGAAAACAATTTGACTTTCACACCTCTTGTCTCCCTGCATAGGTTACTTTCTTCACCACCCTTAGGGAAGTCTCTTGCAGATAACCACCACCTTTTCTATTACTCTTAACCATTACATTTCAATAGTTTAAAATGATTGGCCCAGAGTAACAGTCAATATTCTAAATTTTATCAAAGCTTGAATCTCTTTCCTACCTCAGACTTCCTTTAAGCCTGAAAGTCTGCAGGGTGGTAAAGGGAAAACTGTGGGTTCTAATCTAATTTTCTCTTTTGTCTTCCATTCCTCTACACTCATGATCTGACTGTGTGTTCTGATCCCTTTATATATGGAACTGGGAGAGAGGAGTGGTGAGGCGAGATGTTGTTGCTTGACTGGCACTGTCTGGTGTCCATTCTCTCTGTGCCTGGCATATAAAGTTAGGAAGCCTCTGGGTGTGAGAAAAGTCTTGAGAGCTGATCCTTTCTCTTATAGAGGGCTCTTTGGGTTTCTGGAGGACTCCTTATCACAGGATTTGTTACCTTTGGTTCCCTTAATTCAGATAATGGCTCCTTTGCCTACAGCTTTGCTTACTTTTATTTTTAATGGTCCTTTCTGCACATATGTACTTTGGCAGGGTCTCATGGCTCTCCCAGGAACCTGTCTTGGGGAAAAAAATCCTTTCACAATCTCTCCAGACTAGTTTTTTCTCCTTTTGTGGTCACATCTTGTCCCTAACAAACTGTGCTAAGACAGGCTGTTCTCGGCATTGCCATTTCACTCTCCTTCATTGTCAAAAAAGCTAGTCAGGCACAATTTTAAATCTGGTTCTTGCTCTGACTTTAGTAACCCACATACTGCTGGGATCATGGGTCACATTCTCTGGTCTCCACAACATCCTTCGTCTCTTTCCTGTGGGGATAAGGGTGCGATTGGAAGGAAAACATGCAACAGGACCTCACAATCTTTTTCCAAACAAATTATTTCCCTGCTTTTGGTTAATACCCCTCAGTGTCTTTTATATTTCAGGAGGGGTTGTTGAACTAAGGATTGCCAGAAATTTTTAAATTTTTGCATAGTTTCACATAGATGAACTATGAAATATGGAAGTGCTTCCTAGCTTGAAACAGAAGGTATCATATTTTAACATTCTGTTATTTATAGAATTGGGGCTTGATGTCTGAAGGAATGGGAGTAGTCAAGCTGTTACCATAAGTACTGCTTGCTGCAAGACAGGCCAGCCAATCAGGAGACAAGGTGTTAGGGCGGGGAATAGTGACTTTATTGGGAAAGCCAGCAGACTGAGAAGATGGTGGACTAATGTCCTAAAGAATGGTATTTCCCTGGTTTGGATGCTAGTTTCTTTTATGGTTGGGGGCAGTGAGGAGGTAAAATTTAAAAAAGGAGATAAGTTGCTACAAATATGTCCTGGTTCCAGCCAGATTCCAGAGGGAATGTGTTAAATTCTTCTTTCCTACAGCTGTTCACAGGTGGGCCTGGTCAGGATGTTTCCTGTGAGCTAAACAAAGATATTTTAGCTTAATACTCAGGCATGGAAGGCAGGGCATTATGTATCTTTTAAGCTATGGGCAACGACCCTTTCGTGATTAACTTGCAAAAAAGGCAATAGTATACAAATATTAAAGTAAAAGAAACAGATCCAATATGGAGTCAGATTTGTTCTTTCCTACTACAAAGATAGTGAAATGGGGTGGGGGTGGGGTGTCATTGATCAGAAAGAATTGGTGGTATGGCATAAAAATTAACCATGTCTTCAAGGAAACTTTTTACCATTTTCTTCTACCTCAGTGAAGTCTTAACTTTACAATTTATGTTTCGTTTAAGGCATTTAGTTGTGTGCTATCTTTTCTGGATATTGAGTATTTTAAATAGGTATATTAGATTTTCAACTGATGTTTTAGTTCCTTAAAGGGATAGTTTCTTATATTTCTTTGTATTCTACACAACAAAGGGGGAATGCATATGATAAGCACTAAGTAAGTATCTGTAAATAAGTTTGTAAGTTTATCTCCATTGCAGAAATTTCATCATGGGTCAGTAGTCCATAGAAGTCCAAAACTATTTGGTAGGAGCTCCAAGGATTCTTAACTATAGATGTAGCTGAGTAAACACAGGACTCTTGGTGGAGATAGGAGACAAAATATAAATCCTGTGTCATTAACAAACCTTTCTTTTATACCTGCTCTTGTGTATTCACATACTCATAATTAAAAAGTGTGTTGGTAACAAAGATTTTGAGGGTATCATTTGGGCCAGGTTTTATAACGATATATTTTTTTCCTTGTTAACATCTATAAGAATAAATGAGACTCCATGTGAAAAAAATTCCATTAACTTTGTATTGTATTTTGGAAAATAATTGGTAGAAGTTTTGTTTGTTTTATTAGGCAGTATTTGTTCTGGTGGCTATGAATTGAATTGAAAGCCTTAGGTACTATAAAAATAGATCTTTTCTGTCAAATTATGAACCTAATCAAGACAGTGTGTTGTCACATTTGTGCCTGTTGGGAAAATATGATTAATGAAAAAAAGTATTTCTTAATATGACATATTTATATAATTTTTCCAAGGTTGGCTCGTGTGTTAGGAAATGCACCCCAGATTTAAATCATCCTTCACTGTTTCTTATGCGTAAGAACATGTTAGCACCAATGAGGAGCTTCAGCAAGAAGGCACTAAGCTATTTGTCTTTTTCAGTATATGTGCCAGGGCTAAGAAATGATAAATCAGTATGACTTCAGAGGACAAACTTTTAATTAAATGATAGCTGTAAGTCACCCTTTCTGTTTCCTTAGAGTTCTTTGTGAAAATCTCTTCAATTTGGCTTTGATGCTTCAGTGTATGAATACATTCACTCTACCTCCAAATTGCTTCACAATTTTCACCTCAATTTTCCTACATATTGTAAAGTGTCAACCTTAGCATTTCCAGAGTCATTTTTTAGGCACTTTATTTATTATTGCCCAGCTACAGTCAGCTTTACAATTTTAAATGTTTATAAATAGGGAAAAGCAACACTTTATAAAACCTTTGTGTTGTAACAGAAAAATAAACTTAAAAAATAGAATTTAACTAGAGCTTTACTGAGTTCACAGACCATTTTACTACTGTGTTGTGACAGTGTCTTTTAAACCTCAATTTCAAGAGAGGTTCAGATGCCTTTGAGTATATACTAGTTACCTGTCTGGATAACCCTAAACACGAGCCGTAGGTCATTGAGCTCTGAAACTAATAATAAAAGGAGTTCAGCATTATCCTTTCCCATTTACGCACACACACACAACCAATATTGGAAGCATTATATAAGAGAATAAAATATCTAATCTCTGAGGACCTACCAGAAGCTAGGTAGCGTTCAATATCAGGAATTTTAGTCTTCATAACAGCTCCATTATACCTCTCTTGGAGATGTTGAAACTGAAAATATCATGAGTCTTGCCTGGAGGTATATAGTCAGGGATGGGATCCCAGACTAGGTTTTTCTGCTTTCACAGTCAGGTCTTCCCCCTCTCCCCACCCTCCCCCCACAATACACTACTTGTGTTCCTATGAGACAGTTTTCACTAACAAAGTTTAAAATTTTGCATACACTCTAAAAAGAAATGGAAGCCCAAATTACTTGTGGTAGTAACTAAATAAAGAATTCTTGCAATTCCTTCATTTAGAGTTTATTTTGTTTCTATTTATAGAGAGTGATGGGGAGCTAGATAATTAAATAAGGTTAGGCTGAGGATAAAAATAAAACTGGTATATAATCCCTGAAGGTAAACAGAGAAATAGCAGCATAAAGTTTCCAGACACTCAGAAGACAGAACTACCTGGGGATAGCAGAACAGACTGTTAGAGTCTATGAGCTACAGAAAAAGGAGTGGATTAGAGGACAAAAACTATTTTCATCAGATTTACTCTAGGTAAAAACATGTGAGAAAAAAATATTTTATGAGCTCAAATAAAGAAAAGCTATTTCTATCAATCAAGACTGATAAGATTGATAGATGTATTTTTAGGCAATTGTATGTCAATTTGTTTATTCAATAATTTAGAAATTTCTAGAACTACCAAGTCACTGATTATTTAGTCAATAAGAAATTTATATATCTTATTATACTAACCTACTGTTATCAAAATATGTTATAGGAAAGGGCAAAATGCAGGGAGAACAAATGCGTATTTTCCAGTTTCCTCAACATTCTACTCTGAGTTGTAGCTGGGAGCTGTCAGCTGTGATAATGTGAAAGCAAGGGATAAAACCTCAAATTACCTATTCAAAAGATGCATAAATAACTAAGTGAAATTTAGTCAAGTTGACAAGTTTATTTTGGGGTGTAAGAACTAAAATAATTTTGAGCTTTATTAAGTATCTGATGCTACCATGTAAATTATATTTTTAAAATCTACTTAATATTATCTGAAAATTATAGAATTCCATTATAAAATAGAAGATATTTTTGCTCACAAGCATATGTACATTAACATTTACAAAATAGATTTACTCGAATTTTTTTTTTTTTTTTTTTTGGTGTACAGAACTACATTTAGTGCATATCAAGCAGAAAGGCTAGCTGATAAGCGGGACAGTAATGTAGGAGGCTGCCACCGTCCAAGGTATGGCCCCTAGATTAAAATACAACACGAAATTAAATGTTATAGGTTTGCCATAAATGAGCATTCTATGTGGGATAGATCCTTGCTAGCCAAACTCTTAAGGAGCTGATATGCAAACTGTAGTGACAATATGTACACTATTTCTTGCAACTGCAATATATGTATCTATTTAAATCATCTACTTCCTCAAAATAAAGTCAGTCAGATATACCACAGTAGACGTCAACGGCTGCTTTTATAGGCTCAGAGGACAGCCTGTGAGACGTTTCACTTATGTGTTAATTTTCTCTCTTGGTCTCACTTTTGTTCCACATATAGGATATTAACTTGGGACTTTTCTGCCTAGTTTAGAGTTAGGAAGAAAGGCTAAGTACTAAGCGTGAGACTTCTTTTGCCATCAAACAATAAATGGCAATCCTTTTCACTTTCCAAAGCAAAGTGCTAGATTCTAAGTAGCACCATAAGGGAGGTAACTAAGAGTTTTGTGAACCGTAGCTGACCACCTATTCATAATTTAGATTGAGAGATGGACATGGGATATTTTGGAGAGGTTGGGATAGTAATCACAGCTTTTTTTTTTTTTTCAATTTCATATGAAATCACAGAAACTTGGAGTTTGGGAGACAGTGGGCTGTGGTCATAAGGATCTAAATGACAAGGGACTGGCTTGTGTAACCCATGATTATAGAGTAGAGGACTGCCATTGGGAAGTATCTATAGTAATAGTGAGAGTGGTCCATTGGCCCTATTTAACATGATCCTATGTGTAGGCCATGTTGAAGCTGGACTTGGATCTTCTCAAGTCCTGAACAAGAGGGTTTCGTGGAAGCTTGAGGAGACCTCAGCAGAAAGAACCTAGAAAATTTCTCTGACTGGCCATGGACTGAGGGGAGTACTGTAAATGACCAAACAGAGAAGTCACATTTACATACATCAAGGATGCTGCAGATAAAACATCCTTGATAAAGATCCATAAACCCACAAAATTTCTCTGTGAAAGAATCAGCTTCTTAAACGTGAAGCCAGCTGAAACAGTACCAATCAAGTAAGAGTCTTCTTGTTCCTCTAGCTTTGACTCATGCTGGAGGGGTCAAAAACTCAGGTTAGCAAACTGAGTAAAGAGGGAAAGGGAGTCTAGGAGAGGAAATAAAGATCTCTGGGACCCTTTTCTCAATGTTGGCTTCCACAGGCCCAAATGGAAGGAGAGAAGTATTAATTGTGAATGAAGTTTAGAACTGTAGTTTCCACACTGGGCTAGATGTTGTAAACTCTTACGTGATACTGTCTATATGGGGGACTAAAATGATTAGAGGACTTTTAATTTTCTAAGATGTAAGAATTTGGGACTATCTAAATTTTCTTTCAGGGTTAATGGGCTAGTTCAAAAGAAGGGTTTACAAAATTTGTCAAGAGAAAAACTTAAATGCCTTATGGCTGCACCCTGTGTCCCGATCTTTCAATATACTTGCTTCAAGCACGTCTTTAACTATTGTGGATGAAAACTCATGAATGGATATGTTCAAGAAAAATCTTTACAATCACATGGTAAAGATATAAATAGTATTGTAATGCTCTAGATAGTGTGCTTAATGATAAGAAATACATTTAAAGTTGAGAATTACCAAAATAGGAATACTATAGGGTAAGAAATAAACATTTTGTGTGTGTGAAACAGTGAATCTTTGAGGAAAGGAAATGCCCACTCCTGTTGCAAATGTCTACTATAGCAGGAACTACTCAGTTATTGCTTCGTATTCCCTCTCCTCTTCTGCTCATGTCTATGCAAGACATTAATAATGTGGCTCTAGCAGAATGCATTTGCTAGAGTTGGCCGCACCTCTTATCCCACATGTTCTTCTATACAACCATGTGAACATGCTGCTCTCCCATCAAGAGGTGGAGACTCTGTCTCCACACCCTGAAATCGGGTTGGACCTTGTTACATCTTTGACTGAGAGAATAGGACAGAGAGACAATGTACCCATTTCTAGTGAATCACTTAACTGATACGGAAACGTCTTGCCTCTTGGAACTCTCACTTATATGATGCTCCCTCCGGATACTAGATCACCAAATTCAAAGCCACTGGAGGCCATGTGTGGGCACTCTGGTAGACAACCCCAGTGGAGCTCCTGACAGCAGCCACCAACCTTGTGTATGCCCATCCCCGTCAAGCCTTCCGATGACTATAGCCCCAGCTGGCATCTGACTGTGACCACATGAGAAACCCCAAGTGAAAATCTCCCAACTGAATTCGGTCAACTCACAGACCCATGAGAGCAGTAATTCATTCTGTAAGCCATTACGTTATGGAGGCTTTGTTCTGTAGCAATAGATAACTAGAATCACCTGTAATTCTAAAGCTGTGGTAGGATAGCCACTTCATCTCTGCCTGTATAATTACTTGGAAGTGTAGAAGAAAGAAATCTTATTTCCTGCTAATATGTCTTAGCTTGGGTTCTCAGAAACAGCCTATGTGATGATGCTTTATTGAGGAGTACACACACAGAAAAGCAACAGTGAAGGAAAAGGGAAGTGAAGCATGAGAGAAAAACAAACATTGGTATATTACTAAGGTGCCTACAGTTTCATAAATACAGCTGTGTGGCCAATCATGCAGTGTCTCTGGCTCGACCATCTGGGGCTACTGTGCCTCAGAATAGCCCTCTGGAGAGCAAGGGAGAGGGATTCATTCTATGGCTCCTTCACGTATATTGCCTCTCATTGGTCAAAATCTGCCCAAGGGGCATTCGTTCCCTCACCCTTCCCGGTTGTGTTGCCTACACCTCCTGGACAGCTGCGGAGGAATCCAGAGTCATAACCTTGAGTGTGGTACTTCATCTGAGTCTGGAATTTGTGGGAAGAGCCAAAGCCTCTGTGGGTGGGATCAGTCTAGGCTTAGGTGCCATAGTTGTTGGAGCGTCTGCTCCACTGGGGTCACTGATGCTCTGTCAGAGCCTGGACCTCGCTCTGGGAAACCCTGCAGTATTTTGGAATATTGAGAGATGAGGTCAGAGCAGTGGCAGTTAGAGCATTCCACTGATCGAGTGCCTGAGGAATCAGGAGGCAGGTGAATTGGATGTGATACAATCTACCCAATAGATTAATCAGATCCTCTCTCATACTTCAGTGATACCCAGTTATGGTTTATAGAATAAGAATAGATTGCCCTCATTTCTCCTTCTAAGGAAGAGAATGTGCAAGTCTAATTGTTCAAGGTAATCGCTATTTGCAATATATTTTATTTTTTAATTTATTTTTTACTCTGTGATATCACTTTTATATAGAATCTAAAAAATGAAACAAGTAATATGACAAAAAAGAAACAGACTCACAAATATAGAGAACAAACTAGTGGTTACCAGCATGGAGAGGGGCGGGGGAGGGGAAATGCAGTATATTTTCAAAGGCTGTAGAGAATTATAAGATTGAGCTACAAATGGTACTTGGGTCATAGTTATTACTTACCATCTCCCTTTCCCAGCACTCATTCTAGAGTTTATTACCTTGAGCCAGCTGATCTTTGGCTGATCTATGTCATTTGTATTGTTGAATGATCCAGAGTATCATATCTGGAGTATTTATCCATTCTAGTGAAGGAGTTTCACTGACCCTTTCAAGGTTGAAAGTGTATAATGTGATTGACTTGTCACCAGATAGCTGGATGACCTCCCCAAAGAATGGTGCTATAAAAGGGACTTAAAATCAGTCTCAGCTGTTGGCAGATTGTTTGTTCAGTAGGATCAATAGCTGGGTCAGCATAGTGAGAGGAAATCTATGCTAGTAGCTCACCAGCAGCTACCATTTTTGCTAACATAATCCCTCCTTTTATGGGCCCATGATGAAATCACTGGAGTGGCTGATGTATGTGTCTGATATCATCAGGACAGGTCATTCTGTCTTCTCTGAAGTGCATCTTCTCTGGTTCATATTATGTGAGTTGTAAAGACACACACGTTTGTGCACTCTTCCATACATGGAACCATATACTTCTCCCCCAGGCTTTCTTGTGCCCAGTCTTGAAGTTTTGGTCCTTTCAGGTTTTTTCCCCACTAACCAAGCTGATCCCACTACCCAAGAGTTACTCTAATATATATCCACATAAAGCCAACTTTTCTTTCACAGAAATCTATAATTAAGTCCTTCTGGGCTTCCCTTTAAGGGCAGCAATCATCCATTTCTGGCTTCAGCCAATGTATTGCACTGACACATTTGTGAATCAGGACTAAGTCCTTTCATTTCTCATTAGTTGGGTATAAGAAATACAGAGAAGGCCGAAGGTATGAATTGAGGGAGAAGCATCAGTGTTGCAGAGGTAGGGAGACTGAGCATGCCTTTGCACTTACAAGTAAGTCATTTTCACCATATTCTGTGTTTTCCTATTGTGTCCATCCAGTCTTGTTATTTGGTAGGTCTGTTAATACCAGCTCATAATAAATTTCATTAGTCTCAAGGTCATTTAGTGCCCTATGCTTAGTCTCTATTAGGGCCTAATAATAGCTATTAAGAGTTGGTTTTTCAAATGGAGAATGTTTCTCTACCTTAAAGGACATGCTCTTGTTCCATGGCTCTAGGGGTTTATGTAATAACATGTAAATTTGATAATCTGAAATGTATTTTGTAATGGGATTTAATTCATTTTAATTTTTCTTATATTATTGTGTTAAAAATGTTAAAAATTATTTCCTTGATTTTTAACACAAGAGATTCTATTATAAATGTTTCACCCAATTAAAAAATAATTTTGTGACTTACACCAAAAACACATATGCCTGGTCTCATATAAATAATTTATGAAGTATTTGTATGTCTGTTAGAATTTTGTCTATAGGATTTTAAACTTTAGTCAAAGTAAGTATGGTATAGAGACAGGAATGTTAGACAGAAGCTGAAAATATGGGTCCTTTTTTTTTTTCTGTTCTTACCAAGATTCAGCTGTTTTTATTGAATAGACACTTCTCTGATTATTACAAACCTTTCTTGGGTACATTTTTTGTTTTCTCTACTTCCTTGTTAAATGTCCTTTGTCTGTATTTCACTATCTAAACCCCATTAATTTGCTAAGTGCCAGTCACAACTCTAAATTTAATTACAATAATATCTGTTCACAGAGGATGCAAGGGAGATTTTCTTTTATCCCATTTCTATCCCATAATTTTGAGAAACTTTCTTTTAAAATTCTATGCCCAAGCTCAGATGTTTTGCTTAGTAAATATCCTCATTGACATGATTAAAACATTTGGTTTCAACAAGTAAGATTACCATAAGTATGTATAAATGAATCAAAAGGCTAATTGTTCCTGTGTGTGAACTCCAAACCATTCCAGAGAACAGATGGGTATTGAGGTTAATTAGTAAAGTGCATATCTTCCAATTTAATGATATATGATGAGGTATTATTCTATCACAATATAGTGGGATAAGCTGTAACTTGAGGATGTTCCACACACAGTTTTTCAAAGGTTAAAAATTTAATGGACTATTTGACCCTTACAGAAAAGAGAATCTCTTTTGGCTCTGCTTATTTATTATCTTTAATTTATCTACCCACATATGGCTCCTTGCTCAATACTTTGGAAAATAAAAAGAGCAACATTATTTTAATATAATGTTTACTTTCTCAGGAGGCTTATATTTGTATTTTTACCCATATTTTCTTAAGGTTGGAAGAAGCCTACTATTTCCTTATATTATATAAAAAGAATTTTTAGTTTTGATTGTTTTCTTCATAAATTGGCTTTCCTTAAATAATGTTTGCCTCCCATTTTGTTGAAATATCTTAAGTTTTGTGATAACTTATATATGGTTATTTTGGGGTTTTTTTTTAACTTTTATTTTGAAATAATTTCAAACTCACAGAAATATAATGATAATAATGATACAGAAAACTCCAGTATATCCTTTACTCAGATTCATCAATTTTTAACATTGTGGTATATTTGCTTTATAATTGTGTCTTTACTCTTTTTTATTTCTAATAATACTTTGTGTGTATTTCTCTTAAAATCAAAATACAGTTATGAACTTCAGAAAATTTGACATTGATGTCATACCTTGATAATGCATATCTCAATGCTGTTAGCTACCCAGTGGCCAAGACCCATTGTCCTTTTATAATACCTCCCCCTGCCTTACAGGATCCTCTCCATGGTTACATACTGCATTTAGCTGTCAGGTCCCCTAGTCCCCTTTACTCTGATATTATTCTTTAGTCTTTCTATGACACTATATGTTTTTAAAATAAAATATTTTTTACTTTGGGTTTGTCTGTTGTTTTCTAATCAGATCCTCTCTTTGACGTGGAATCTATTGATAATTCTTGTCCAAACAACTTTTGTTACTTTGGCAGCAAAATGGGGATTTTCCAACTTCACAACTTACACTAAAGAAGCCATTAAATAGGATAGATCACATCTTGGGTCACAAATCAAACCTTGGTAAATTCAAGAAAATTGAAATCGTATTAAGCATCTTCTCAGACCACAATGCCATGAGACTAGATATCAATTACATGAAAAAAAAACTGTAAAAAACACAAACACATAGAGGCTAAACAATACGTTATTAAACAATTAAGAAATCACTGAAGAAATCAAAGAGGAAATCAAAAAATACCTAGAAACAAATGACAATGAAAACACAACAACCCAAAACCTATGGGACGCAGCAAAAGAGGTTCTAAGAGGGAATTTTATAGCAATACAGTCCTACCTCAAGAAACAAGAAAATTTTCAAATAAACAACCTAACCTTACACCTAAAACAATTAGAAAAAGAACAAAAAAACCCCAAAGTGAGCAGAAGGAAAGAAATCATAAATATCAGATCAGAAATAAATGAAAAAGAAATGAAGGAAACAAAAGCAAAGATCAATGAAACTAAAAGCTTGTTCTTTGAGAAGATAAACAAAATTGATAAACCATTAGCCAGACTCATCAAGAAAAAAAGGGAGAAGATGCAAATCAACAGAATTAGAAATGAAAAAGGAGAAGTAACAACGGACACCACAGAAGTACAAAGGGCCATGAGAGACTACTGCAAGCAACTATATGCCAATCAATTGGATAATCTGAAAGAAATGGATAAATTCTTAGAAAAGTACAATCTTCTACGACTGAACCAGGAAGAAATAGAAAATATGAACAGATCAATCACAAGCACTGAAATTGAGACTGTGATTAAAAATCTCCAACAAACAAAAGCCCAGGGCCAGATGGCTTCACAGGCAATTTCTATCAAACATTTAGAGAAGAGCTAACACCTATCCTTCTCAAACTCTTCCAAAATATAGCAGAAACTCATTCTATGAGGCTACCATCACCCTGATACCAAAACCAGGCAAAGATGTCACAAAAAAAGAAAATTACAAACCAATATCACTGATGAATATAGATACAAAAATCCTCAACAAAATACTAGCTAACAGAATCCAACAGCTCATTAAAAAGATCATACACCACAATCGAGTGGGGTTTATCCCTGGGATGCAAGGATTCTTCAATGTATGCAAATCAATCAATGTGATGCATCATATTAACAAATTGAAGGATAAAAACCATATGATAATCCAATAGATGCAGAAAAAGCTTTTGACAAAATTCAACATCCATTTATGATAAAATCTCTCCAGAAAATGGGCATAGAAGGAAATTACCTCAACATAATAAAAGTCATATATGACAAACCAACAGCCAACATCATTCTCAATGGGGAAAAACTGAAAGAATTCCCTATAAGAACAGGAACAAGACAAGGGTGTCCACTCTCACCATTATTATTCAACATAGTTTTGGAAGTGTTAGCCACAGCCATCAGAGAACAAAATGAAATAAAAGGAATCCAAATTGGAAAAGAAGAAGTCAAATTGTCACTCTTTGCAGATGACATGATATTATACATAGAAAACCCCAAAGATGCTACCAGAAAACTGTTAGCACTAATCAATGAATTTATTAAAGTGGCAGGATACAAAATGAATGCACAGAAATCTCTTGCATTCCTTTACACTAACAACAAAAGAGCAGAAAGAGAAATTAAGGAAACTCTCCTATTTACCATTGCAATGAAAGGAATAAAATACCTAGGAATAAACCTGCCTAAGGAGGCAAAAGACCTGTATGCAGAAAACTGTAAGACAGTGATGAAAGAAATCAAAGACGATATATACAGATGGAGAGACATACCATGTTCTTGGATTGGAAGAATCAACATTGTGAAAATGACTGTACTGCCCAAAACAATTTACAGATTCAATGCAATCCCTATCAAATTACCAATGGCATTTTTCACAGAACTAGAGCAAGAAATCTTATGATTTGTATGGAAACACAAAAGACCCTGAATAGCCGAAGCAATCTTGAGAAGGAAAAATGGAGTTGGTGGAATCAGGCTTCCTGACTTCAAACTATACTACAAGACTACAGTGATCAAGACAGTATGGTACAGGCACAAAAATGGAAAGGAAGATCAATGGAATAGCATAGAGAACTCAGCAGTAAACCCAAGCACATATGGGCACCTTATCTTTGACAAAGGAGGCAAGAATATACAGTGGAAAAAAGACAGCCTCTTCAGTAAGTGGTGCTGGGAAAACTGGACAGCAATATGTAAAAGAATGAAATTAGAACACTTCCTAACACCATACACAAAAAAAACTCAAAACGAATTAAACACCTAAATGTAAGGCCAGACACTATAAAACTCCTAGAAGAAAACATACGCAGAACACTCTACAACATAAATCAAAGCAAGATCCTTTTTGACCCACCTCCTAGAATCATGGAAATAAAATCAAAAATAAACAAATGGGACCTAATGAAACTTAAAAGCTTTTGCACAGCAAAAGAAACCATAAACAAGACAAGAAGATAACCCTCAGAATGGGAGAAAATACTTGCCAATGAAGCAACGGACAAAGAATTGATCTCCAAAAAATACAAGCAGCTCATGCAGCTTAATACCAAAAAAAGCAAATAACCCAATCCACAAATGGGCAGAAGACAGGCATTTCTCCAATGAAGACCTACAGATGGCTAACAAACACATGAAAAGATGCTCAACATCACTAATCATTAGAGAAATGCAAGTGAAAGCCACAATGAGGTATCACCTCACGCTGATCAGAATGGCCATCATCAAAATATCCAGAAACAATAAATGCTGGAGAGGGTGTGGAGAAAAGCGAACCCTCCTGCTCTGTTGGTGGCAATAATAAGTTGGTACAGCCACTATGGAAAACAGTTTGGAAGCTCCTTAAAAAACTAAAAATAGAACTACCATATGACCCAGCAATCCTACTACTAGGCATATACCCAGAGAGAACCATAATCCAAAAAGAAACATGTACCATAATGTTCATTGCAGCACTATTTACAATAGCCAGGACATGAAAGCAACAAAATGCCCATCAACAGATGAATGGATAAAGAAGATGTGGCACATATATACAATGGAATATTAGCCATATAAAGGAATGAATGAAGTTATTTGTAATGAGGTGAATAGACCTAGAGACTGTCATACAGAGCAAAGTAAGCCAGAAAGAGAAAAACAAATACCTTATGGTAACTCATATATATGGAATCTGAAAAAAATAGTACTGAAAAACCCAGCGACAGAGTAAGAATGAAGATGCAGATGTAGAGAACGGACTTGAGGACACGGGGTTGGGAGGGTGCGAAGGGGAAGCTGGGACAAAGTGAGAGAGTAGCGCTGACATGTATACACTATCAAATGTAAAATGGATAGTGGGAAGTTGCTGCATAACATAGGGAGATAAACTCGATGATGGCTGATGACTTAGAGAGCCAGGGTAGGGAGGGTGGGAGGGCGTCTCGGGAGGGAGGGGATATGGGGATATATGTATAAATACAGGTGATTCACTTTGGTGTACCTCAAAAAGTAGCACATGAGTGTAAAGCAATTATATTCCAATAAAGAGCTTAAAAACAACAAGAAGAAGAAGCATGAAATACTCCAGAGGGCCAAATAAGGGACAGTTTGTACATAAAAATAAGTACTGGAATACAGTCCACTGAATGAAATAAATTATTAGCCAATATTCCTTTATTGATCCTTTAAGGATACCCAGTTATTTTAATATCATTTATTGAAAAAAACCCCATAATTATCCTTTCTCCAATTGTTGGTGGAGGTCATAGAGAAGACATGACCCAAGAGCTGGACCCAGGCTATTGGAAGCCCCTTCCCCATCCTCTTTCCTTGGAGTGTGTATTGCACCCACCATTCCCACAGTGGGAGCCATTTTCAAGGACATAGCCTTGAGATAGCAAAGTATTACTGAGACCATCTGGAGAGTACACGTGACTGAACCCAGTTAAGGATTCTATGTAAACTTTTAAGATTCTGACAGGTGGTTGCAGAGATCTACGCATCTTGCCACCGCCCAAGACAAGCCTCATATGTAAATTTCCTGGTTTATTAAACCTGCCACCTACTAATTTGGTGTGGTCTTCCTCTTTGTTTGTCTCTTCCTGTTCTCTGTTTTTGAGGACCAGTTTTATGTTCACCTAGGGAACTCCTGAGGTTGTAAACCAATACCAATGCATTATCTGGCATCTTTAGAGAAAATCAGTTGACCCTGTATGCATTTCTTTTTTGATTCTATATGTTCCACTAATAAATGTATATATACATATGCATAAGTGTATACATGTGATTATATATATAGATATAGGTGTATATATATACTTACATGCATTATATATACATATAGGTATATATAATGTATGTATAGATACATATGTGTGTGCATGTGTGTGTATAAGGATTTCCATACTCCAATACCATATTTTCTTGAACACTGTAGATTTATAGTAAATCTCAGAATCAGGTTGTACATCCTCCAACTTTATTATTCTTTTTCAAAATTGTTTTGGGTATATTGTATCCTATGCATTTCTACAAACATTTTAGAGTCAGTTTATCAATTTATGCAAAAGTTTGCTGGAATTTGGATTTGTTTGTTTTTATTTATAGACTCTATAAATAAATTTCAGGAAAATTGACATATTAACACTTACTAAGTCTTTCAATTCATGGACCTGATGTATCTCTCCATTTATTTTGGTCTTCTTTAATTACTTGCAACAGTGTTTTGTTGTTTTCAGTTTATAAATCTTAGACTTTTTTTGTTAAATATGTAACTTATTTTTATGCTATTGTGAATGGTATCTGTATTAATTTCAATTTAGGAAGTTTTTTGTTAGTATACAGAAATAAATTTGATAAAATACAACTGTGTATAGTGATCTTTTAACCTGCAATCTTCTTAATTTGATACATAGCTATGAAAATTTTTAATTCCTTGTGAATCTCTTTGGGTATTGTTTGATTTCAGACCTTTTAAATCTATTGAGACTGGTTTTATGACCCAGCATGCGTTCTATCCTGGTGAATTTTCCATGGATACTTGTGAAGAATATATATATATATTTTTTATTGGGTGAAGTGTTCTACAATTGTCAGTTAGGTCAGGGAAGTTGATATTTTTTCAAGTTTTCTATATTCTTACTGATTTTCTATCTGTGTTTTCCATCAGTTACTAAGAAAAGAATATTAACATCTCCTCCTATCAATGTTTCTCTAATTTTTGTTTTAATTTTCTAAGTTTTTGCATCATCTGTTTTGAAGCTCAGTTGTTAGGTACTTTTACATTTGTAATTGTTATATCTTCCTGTTGCACTGACTTTTGCATAATCATGCAAATCTCCATTTTTATTTCCACTAATATTTCTGGTTTTAAAATCTATATTTTCTGATGGAAATATAGTTGCTCATCTTTTCTTTGGTTTGAGTTCGCATTCTGTCACTTTCAACCCCATTGTGTCTGATTTTAATATGCACCTCTTATGGAAAGCATGTGGTTCGAGCTTTCTTTTTTAATCTAGTCTAACAATATTTGCTTTTTGTATTCTGTTATATAAACCATAAACAGTAATTATGGATATGATTGACTTTTTGCCATCTTAATATTTATTTTGTATCAGAACTTTGCTCCTCTGTTCCTCCTTTACTGGCTTCCTTTGTGTAAAAATGTTTTATTATACAATTTTAATTCTCTATTGAAGTTTTAGCTGTGCTATTTACATTGTTTTTAATTGTTGCGTTAAGGATTACAATATGCATTTTTAATTTATCACAATATACTTCAAATAAATACATATTTACTTCCCATTAAAATATAAAAACTTTGCTCTAGTATAGTTTTATTTCTTCTTTCCATTGTTAACACAAAAGAGATATGTATTACCTTATCAATCCCAAAGTATAATTTTATAATCTGCATTTTGATTAATCTTATGTCTTTTATTTATTTATTTTTTTTATTTTTACTTTTATTTTTTTTGGGGGGGTACACCAGGTTTAATCATCTGTTTTTATACACATATCCCCGTATTCCCTCCCTTCCTTGACACCCCCCCTAGTCCCCCCCACCCTCCCCGCCCCAGTCCTCTAAGGCATCTTCCATCCTCGAGTTGGACTCCCTTTGTTATACAACAACTTCCCACTGACTATTTTACAGTTGGTAGTGTATATATGTCTGTGCTACTCTCTCGCTTTGTCTCAGCTTCCCCTTTACCCCCTGCCCCCTTCCATACCTCGAGTTCTCCAGTCCATTCTCTGTATCTGCATCCTTGTTCTTGTCACTGAGTTCATCACTACCATTTTTAGATTCCGTATATGTGAGTTAGCATACAATATTTGTCCTTCTCTTTCTGACTTACTTCACTCTGTATGACAGATTGTAGTTCTATCCACCTCATTACATATAGCTCCATCTCATCCCTTTTTAGAGCTGAGTAATATTCCATTGTATATATATGCCACATCTTCTGTATCCATTCATTTGTTGATGGGCATTTCGGTTGCTTCCATGTCCTGGCTATTGTAAATAGTGCTCCAATAAACATTATGGTACAAGTTTCTTTTGGGATTATGGTTTTCTTTGGGTATATGCCCAGGAGTGGGATTACTGGATCATATGGTAGTTCTATTTGTAGTTTTTGAAGGAACCTCCAAATTGTTTTCCATAGTGGCTGTACCAACTTACAGTCCCACCAACAGTGCAGGAGAGTTCCCTTTTCTCCACACCCTCTCCAACATTTGTTGTTTCCAGACTTTGTGATGATGGCCATTCTGACTGGTGTGAGGTGATACCTCATTGTGGCTTTGACTTGCATTTCTCTGATGATTAGTGATGTTGAGCATCTTTTCATGTGTTTGTTGGCCATCTGTATGTCTTCTTTGAGGAAATGTCTATTTAGGTCTTCTGCCCATTTGTGGATTGGGTTATTTGCTTTTTTGGTATTAAGCTGCGTGAGCTGCTTGTATATTTTGGAGGTTAATCCTTTCTCTCTTGTTTCATAGGCAATGACTTTTTCCCATTCTGAGGGTTGCCTTTTAGGCTTGTTTATGGTTTCTGTCACTGTGCAAAAGCTTTTAAGTTTCATGAGGTCCCATTTGTTTATTCTCGATTTTATTTCCATGATTCTAGGAGGTGGGTCAAAAAGGATCTTGCTTTGATATATGTCGTAGAGTGTTCTGCCTATGTTTTCCTCTAGGAGTTTTATATGTCTGGCCTTACATGTAGGTCTTTAATTCATTTGGAGTTTATTTTTGTGTATGGTGTTAGGAAGTGTTCGAATTTCATTCTTTGACATGTTGCTGTCCAATTTTCCCAGCACCACTTATTGAAGAGGCTGTCTTTTTTCCATTGTATACTCGTGCCTCCTTTGTCAGAGATAAGGTGCCCATATGTGTTTGGGCTTACTTCTGAGTTCTCTATTCTATTCCATTGATCTTCCTTTCTCTTTTTGTGCCAGTACCATACTGTCTTGATCACTATGGCCTTGTAGTATAGTTTGAAGTCAGGAAGCCTGATTCCACCAACTCCATTTTTCCTTCTCAAGATTGCTTTGGCTATTCGGGGTCTTTTTGCGTTTCCATACAAATCATAAGATTTCTTGCTCTAGTTCTGTGAAAAATGCCATTGGTAATTTGATCGGGATTGCATTGAATCTGTAATTGCTTTGGGTAGTACAGACATTTTCACGATGTTGATTCTTCCAATCCAGGAACATGGTATGTCCCTCCATCTGTTTGTGTCATCTTTGATTTCTTTCATCAAGGTCTTAAAGTTTTCTGCATACAGATCTTTTGCCTCCTTAGGCGGGTTTATTCCTAGGTATTTTGTTCTTTTGGTTGCAATGGTGAATGGGAGAGTTTCCTTAATTTCTCCTTCTGCTCTTTTGTTGTTAGTGTATAGGAATGCAAGAGATTTCTGTGCATTCATTTTGTATCCTGCTACTTTACTAAACTCATCAATGAGTGCTAGCAGTTTTCTGGAGAGTCTTTAGGGTTTTCTATATATAATATCATGTCATCTGCAAAGAGTGACAATTTGACTTCTTCTTTTCCAATTTGGATTCCTTTAATTTCTTTTTCTTCTCTGATTGCTGTGGCTAACACTTCCAAAACTATGTTGAATAACAGTGGTGAGAGTGGACACCCTTGTCTTGTTCCTGTTCTTAGAGGGAATTCTTCCAGTTTTTCCCCATTGAGAATGATGTTGGCTTTTGGTTTTTCATATATGGCTTTTATTATGTTGAGGTAATTTCCTTCTATGCCCATTTTCTGGAGAGCTTTTATCATAAATGGATGTTGAACTTTGTCAAAAGCTTTTTCTGCATCTATTGAAATGATCATATGGTTTTTATCCTTCAATTTGTTGATATGATGTATCACATTGATTGATTTGCGTATATTGAAGAATCCTTGCATCCCAGGGATAAACCCCACTTGATCATGGTGTATGATTTTTTTAATGTGCTGTTGGAGTCTGTTAGCTAGTATTTTGTTGAGGATTTTTGCATCTATATTCATCAGTGATATTGGTCTGTAGTTTTCTTTTTTTGTGACATCTTTGCCTGGTTTTGGTATCAGGGTGATGGTAGCCTCGTAGAATGATTTTGGGAGTGTTCTGCCTTCTGCAATATTTTGGAAGAGCTTGAGAAGGATAGGTGTTAACTCTTCTCGAAATGTTTGATAGAATTCGGCCATGAACCCATCTGGTCCTGGGCTTTTGTGTGTTGGGAGATTTTTAATCACTGCCTCAATTTCTGTACTTGTGATTGGTCTGTTCATGGTTTCTATTTCTTCCTGGTTCAGTCTTGGAAGATTGTATTTTTCTAAGAATTTATCCATTTCTTGTAGGTTATCCAATGTATTGGCATATAGTTGCTTGTAGTAGTCTCTCATGATGTTTTGTATTTCTGAGGTGTCCGTTGTTACTTCTCCTTTTTCATTTCTAATTCTGTTGATTTGCATCTTCTCTCTTTTTTTCTTGATGAGTCTGGCTAATGGTTTATCAATTTTGTTAATCTTCTCAAAGAACCAGCTTTTAGTTTTATTTATTTTTCTTATGGTTTCTTTCCTTTCTTTTTCATTTATTTCTGCTCTGATCTTTATGATTTCTTTCCTTCTTCTCACTTTGGGGTTTCTTTGTTCTTCTTTCTCTAGTTGTTTGAGGTGTAAGGTTAGGTTGTTTATTCAATCATTTTCTTGTTTCTTAAGGTAGGACTGTATTGCTATAAACTTCCCTCTTAGAACTGCTTTTGCTGCATCCCATAGGTTTTGGGTTGTTGTGTTTTCATTGTCATTTGTTTCTAGATATTTTTTGATTTCCTCTTTGATTTCTTTAGTTATTCCTTGGTTGTTTAGGAGTGACTTGTTTAGCCTCCATGTGTTTGTCTTTTTTGCAGTTTTTTTCCTGTAATTGATATCTAGTCTCATGGCATTGTGGTCTGAGAAGATGCTTGATATGATTTCAATTTTCTTGAATTTGCCGAGGTTTGATTTGTGACCCAAGATGTGATTTATCCTGGAAAATGTTCCGTGTGCACTTGAGAAGAAAGTGTAGTCTGTCGTTTTTGGATGGAATGTCCTATAAATATCAATTAAGTCGAGATGGTCTAATGTGTCATTTAAAGCTTGTGTGTCTTTATTTATTTTCTGTTTGGATGATCTGTCTATTGATGTAAGGGGGGTGTTCAAGTCTCCCACTATAATTGTGTTACTGTCGATGTCCCCTTTTATAGCTGTTAGCATTTGCCTTATGTATTGATGTGTTCCTATATTGGGGGCATAGATATTTACCATTGTGATATGTTCTTCTTGAATGGATCCCTTGATCATTATGTAATGTCCTTCCTTGTCTCTTTTAATAGTCTTTACTTTCAAGTCTAATTTGTCTGATATGAGTATTGCTACTCCAGCTTTCTTTTGACTTCCATTTGCATGGAATATCTTTTTCCATCCCTTTCCTTTCAGTCTATATGTATCCCTTGGTCTGAAGTGGGTTTCTTGTAGGCAGCATATAGAAGGGTCTTGTTTTTGTATCCATTCAGCCAGTCTGTGTCTTTTGGTTGGAGCATTTAATCCATTGACATTTAAAGTGATTATTGACATGTGTGTTCCAATTACCATTTTCTTAATTGTTTTGGGTTTGTATTTGTAGGTGTTTTCCTTTTCTTGTGTTTCCTACTTAGAGAAGTTCCTTTAGCACTTGTTGTAAGGCTGGCTTGGTGGTGCTGAATTCTCTTCACTTTTGCTTGTCTGGAAAGCTTTTGATTTCTCCCTCAAATCTGAATGAGATTCTTGCTGGGTAGAGTATTCTTGGCTGTAGGTTTCTCTCTTTCAGGACTTTCAGTATATCCTGCCATTCCCTTCTGGCCTGCAGAGTTTCTGTAGAAAGGTCAGCTGTCATCCTGATGGGTTTTCCCTTATATGTTGTTTGTTGCTTTTCTCTTGCTGCTTTTAATATTTTTTCTTTGTGTTTAATTGTCATTAGTTTGATTAATATGTGTCTTGGTGTATTTCTCCTTGGGTTTATTCTGTGTGGGACTCTCTGTGCTTCTTGGACTTGGTTCATTATTTCCTTTCCCATGTTGGGGAAGTTTTCCACTATAACCTCTTCAAATATTTTCTCAGACCCTTTCTTGTTTTCTTCTTCTTCTGGGATGCCTATAATTTGAATGTTGGTATGCTTAATGTTATCACTGAGGTCTCTGAGACTGTCTTCTAATCTTTTTATTCTTTTCTCTTTTTCCTGCTCTGTGGCACTTATTTCCCCCATTCTATCTTCCAACTCACTTATTCGTTCTTCTGCCTCAGTCATTCTGCTGGTTATAGCATCTTGAGTATATTTAATTTCCGTTATTTTGTTATCCATTGCTGTTTGTTTTTCTGAGTTCTTATGAACTGTTTCTTGTACTTTCTCTATTTTGTTATCGAGATTTTGTATCATTTTTACTATCATTACTCTGAATTCTTTTTCAGGCATTTTTCCTCTTTCCTCCTCATTTATTTGGTCTTGTGGGGTTTTTTCCTGCTCCTTTGCCTGCATGGTGTTTCTTTGTTTCCTCATGGTTGTCCAAACTTTTGGGGTTGCTTGTCCTGGTGATAGAGGTGTTTATAGAAGACTGTCCAAGCCTCAGACTAATGTCCAAGTATTGGATTAAACAAATATTAAGTCTAGGAAACACATACATGTATAAGACACACAATTACTGAATCCATTAGGACATAAGGCTCTAGAAAGACCTGACAGAACCCCAGTGCGCTATCAGATATTCAAAGAGAAACCCAACAGAAATTGACAACTGAAACAGAACAAATAAGAGACAAAAGCAAAAGCAAACAAACAAACAACACCTTACATATACAAACATTAATCCAGGGAGATTTTGTAAGCTAGGATCAAATATAGAAAAGAGCCAGAGTACCACCAGAGAAAATGGAGCTTCTCAGAATGTAATTAGACAACTGTACTAAGAACTAAGATAAAGACAAAAGCCTAATATTAAATACCAAGGCAGTGCGTCCTCTGGAGAATAGAGCAAGGAGTCTGAGCAGACCGATAGTGTTGCTTATAAGTTTGTTAAGATAAAATAAACTTTAAAAGGCTGGAAGAAAGGGAAACAGAAGAGCTTATTGTGGTTGGAATTATGCAAATAAAAAGAAAGGAATAGAAATGTATAAAAGATAGGGATGAAGGGAAAGTATGAGAGATATATTGTCTGTACTACCAAAAACTTAGCTAGATATAGAAGTATATAAAAAGGCAAAAAAAAAAAGAATAAAAAATATCATTAAAAAATTATGTTATAAAACTTGTAGATCCCTTAGGGCTAAGATCGTATTTAATAAAAATAAAAATAAAAAAAAGAGAGAGAGAAAACAAAAAAAATCCAGAACTGATCCCAGAATGGACCAGTTCAATAGGTATTGATACTACTATTTCTGTTTCCTTAGTGTCTCAGCTGTAAGTGTCCTTCTCCTTGCCTTGCGGTTTTTTGCATTATTCTGTGACCAGCAGAGGTTCCTTTATTGTTCGTCTGTAAGCATAGGTGTGTGGGGAGGCAGAGGGTACAATAGTGGCTCCTTCTCCTGGGAGTGAGTGAGCAGTGGCACGCTGTTGTTTCAGTCGGGCTTGGAGGTGCCTGTTGCAGAGGGACGCTGGTGGCTCAGGCGTAAACAGAAAGTCTTAGAGTTGGGCCTCTCACAGGTTTTTTTTGTTGTTGTTGCTGTTGTTGTTTTTTTTTTTTTTTTTCCCTCTGGGCAGCCTCCCTGCTGCTGGTGTTGCAAGGGGTTTTAATCTAGCCCCGTCCAAGCGCCTGAGAGTGCTTGTTATCCCTGAGCGCCTTAGGTGGCCCACCGGCGTCTCTCCACTGCCTGTTGCAGAGGCGCGGAAAGAGAGAGAGAGGCTATGCGTGCAGCTCCTATCCCCGCCCGTGAGCCTGCAGCCTCCAGCCACCATCATGGCCGGGCAGCTCTCAGGCACGGGCACTCCTCTCCACGGACCCCCTCCCTCCTGTCCTCTCAGTCCCTCACCCTACCGGCAACAATGTTTCTCCCCCTGAACCAGCTCTCCGGTTCCCACACTCCCGCTCCTGGACCCTCCGTTCAGCCGCGGATCGATGTCTCGGTCCAGGAACGCTGAGCTGCGCTGCGGACCCTCCGTATGTTTCTCACTCCCTCCCGTCTGCCACAGCTCCGCCGCTTCACCCTCTCTGAGCCGTCGTAGATGCCTCCCTACCAGCTATGTTAGGCTCCCCGTGGTCCTTTCTGGTGTCCGAGGCCGTCTGCTGGTGTTCAGCTGGTTCTCTGTGGGAATGACTGCGTCCTTCCATGCATTCTCAATGCATCTGTGGAGAGGGATGCACTCCACATCTCTCTACTTCGCCACCATCTTTTTCTCTATCAATCTTATGTCTTTTAAAGAATGTGAAAGAAGAAAACACTGCAAATACACTTTTATATTAACCTCCATATTTACTATTTTCAGTATCTTTATCCCTTCTTGTGGATCCAGAATACCTTTTGGTGCATTTTTCTTCAGTCTCAAGGACTACTCCTAGCATATCTTGTGGCACAGATCTGGTAGCAACAAATTCAGGTTTTATTTATCTAGAAATGTCTTTTTTTTAACACCTTAATTTTTGAATGGTAGTTTCACTGGACATACAATTCTTACTCAACAGTTAACTTTTTTTTCTTTCAGCACCTTTAATATACCATTCTTCTGGCTTCCATTGTTTGTGATGGAATGACAGTCATTAATAGTATTCATTGTCCCCAAATGTTTTGTGTTAATTTTCTCTTGTTCTTGTTATGGTATCTTGGCTTTTAGTGCTCTGATTGTGACGGATCTATGTGAATTTTCGTACCTGAGATTTATGTTTCTTGGATCTGAAAGTTATTGTTCTGTAGCAAATTGAATGTGTTCTTGGCCATTGTTTTCTCAAGTATTTTTCTGCTCCTTTCTCTTTTTCTTCTTCTTCTGGGACTCTGCTTTCACTTCCTATGGAATAATTGATATTGTGCCACACATCTCTGAGATTCTTTCATTTTTTCTTCAATCTATTTTTCTTCTGTTTTTGATGTTAGACAATTACTGTTAGTCTACTTTGAAATTCAGTAAGTGTTTCTCTGACATCTCAAATTTGCTGTCAGTCCCATCTGGAGAATTTTGGTTGTGTTTTTCAACTCTGAAATTTCTATTTGATTGCTTCATAGTTTCTATTTCTCTGGTGCGATACCCTATTTGTTTACTAATTCTTTTTCTTTAAGTTTTGAACATATGTATAAAAGCTGCTTTGAAGCTTTTGTCTGCTAAATCCAGCATCTGGGCACACTCAGACATTCAGAGTTATTCCTATTGGCTCCTTTTTCTTTCCTCTGACTGTGAAAATTCCATATGTCTTTGCATAGCTAATAATTGTTGGAAAACTGAACATTGTGGACAATACAATGCAGTGACCTATGATTCTGGGTTTTTTTTTTTTTTTCTGAGAATGTTTGTATTCTTATTTATTTGTTTTTATTTAGTTGTTTAATAGGCAATTAAAATTTCTAGACTCATACTGTGAAATTTTTCTCCTCGTGGTATGCCATCTCTCATGTTTTGCTTTTTTTTCTGCCAGTGGCATAGCTTCTTCCTGAATACTTTAAAGTCAGTCAAAAGTTTAAGGTCAGATACTTCAAGCAGTTAAGTCTTCCACCCTTTGCTCTCTGAGTTGAATGTGTTCCTCAGGTCACACTCACAGAGAGACTGAAAATTCTCAGGTCTCCCCAGGCTTTCAGTTTTCACTGGGCTTCTAGGATCTCCTTAGGTGTATGTAGGTTAGTCAGCCTTCCGCCAGGGAAGCTTGTGTGGTAAGTTTATTTTCTCAGTCGGTCTTCAGGGCTCTCATTTCCAAAATATGCCTTTTCTAATCCTGGAAGCTCCTGACGCTTGCCTCAAAATGTTCTCAGTACTCCTCACTGGTGAAGCTGCAGGCTTTGCAGCTCTAAGTGAGGATGGGATTATGAGACAAGAATACCATAAATTCTGTGTGCTTACACAATGCAGTAACAATTTATCATGAATAAACACTTCTTGTTATTTGAATTTTTAGTTCTTTTTTAGTGCCTGAAATGATAATTTGAAATAATATTTTCCCATTTTATATTTGTTTTCTTTAGAGATGATTGCAGTGCTACCTCATGACATCATTACTGGAGGTAGGATTCTTGGGTTTCAGTCTGTTAAGGTAAGCAAATTATACACGTTTATTTCTTCTTTCTTACACACAGTTTGAATGGGTAGGTGGGTGTGGGTGTTTGCACATTGCTTTTTACACTTAATATATCTTTGAAATCATTGCACATTCATTTCTATAGTTGCTCCTTATTTTTAAAATCTGCATAGTATTTTTTATGCGCGTGGACCATAGGTTATTCAAGCAGAGTTCGATGTTGGGGCATTTAATGGTTTTCAGTGATGTTCAGTAGCAATTAATCCTGTAGTATATAATCCCAGGCATATGTATTTTTGTATTGCTGTGGTTGTGTCTTCAAGGTAAGTTTCTAGAAATGAAATTTCAGTGAAGGAGAATATACAGCACATAATTTTGTTAGCTATTGCCAAATTAGTTATTGTTTGTTCGTGATTACTTTCCCATCAGTGAGTATGAGAGTACCAGTTTTCCTGTGGCCTAACTGTTTACTTTTGGATAATCTGATGGGTGAGGAATAGCATTGCTTTATAGTTTTAATTTTTGTATCCCTTACCATAAGTTTACATCATTCATATGTCTGATTTTATCTTTTATTTTTAATTGCCTGTTCATGTCTTTGTCCCTTAAAAAAAAAATAGAATTTGTCTGGGACAAGCTTATTAAGTTATAAATGTGATAAAATTCAGCCTTTTAAGTATACAAATGTGATGAGTTCTGACACAGTCATGAAACCACCACCACAATCAAGAAAGAGAATATCTCCATTACTCCAAAAAAATCACCTGTGACCCTTTGTAGTCAATTCCTTCCTGCCATTTAAGTCTTCTTTAGTTCCTCTCAGCAAAGTTTTGTGGTTTTCAGTGTATAAGCTATTCACCATATTTTTGTCAGCTTTTTTCCTAAATATTTCGTATTATTAATGCAAGTGTACATGGTATTCTTTTTATAATTTTAATTTCTGATTGTTCATTGCCAGTTTATAGATACGCAGTTAAATTTTGTATATTGTATCCAATAATGTTGCTAAACTCATGTGTTTGCTTATGGTAGCTTCTTAGTAGATTCAGTGAAACTTTCTATGTAAAAATTATGTTTTCTGTGAATACAAATTTTACTTCTTCCTAAGCAAATAATATACTTTACTGCTTCTACTACCGTCATCATACCCACCATTATTTTCATTACCATATATGTCTTATAGCATTGGCTAGAACAAGGGTTTGCAAGCTTGTCCGCAAAGAGCCAGAAAGTAAATGTTTTTGACTTTGTGGGCCTATAGTCTTTGTTACAAACCGCTCAACTCTACTGTTACACTGGTAAAACAGCCATAATCAATATGGAAACAAGTGGGCATAGTTGGATTTGGCCCAGAGGCCATAGTTTCCAGACTTCTTTCTTTTTTTCTGTGTTGCATTTTGGAGTGTTTCTATTGCTACATCTTTAAGCTCTCTAATCTTCTTATCTGTAAAATCTAACCTATCATTAATCTCATCCAGTGTATTTTTTGTCTGCGACATTTTGTTTTCATATCAAGATGCTTGATTTGAGACTTTTTTTTTAATATACGTATCTTTCCTTTACATGTTCAGTCTTTCCTTCAGCTTTTTGAATATGTAATAAGTTTCAGTTAGTACTAATTCTATCATTTTCTGGGTCAGTTTTAATGGATTTTTTTTCCTCTTCATTTAGGGATGCATTTTCATTTTGTATTTTGTGTTATACTTTTTTGCATGCCTGGTGATTTTTTTTTATTAGGTTCTGGACATTGTGAATTTTATCTTTTTATGCGTAGGGCAATTTTGTTTTCCTATAAATATGCTTAACCTTTTTTTTCTGGCACGTGATCAAATTTCTTGGAAAGTGTTTGATCATTTGGGACTTTTTGTTAGGTGAAACTAGAATTGTGTTTAGACTAATGATAATCTTTCCCCACTACTGAGGCAAGATTCTTACTCTAGCTGTTGCCCCATTAGTTACAAGGGTTTTTTTTTTTTTTGGTTTGGTTTGGTTTGGTTTTTTATTCAAACTGGTAAGAACAGGAATTTTTCTAAGCCATGTATAAACTCGGTTCCCTTTTTCTTATAATCTTTTTTTAGGTGATTCTTTCCCAGACCTTAGTTTCCTCACACAAATGAGCAATCAGTAGGGACCCTCTTCAGATCTATGACATCCTCTCCTTGCTGGTACGTGCATCTCTCTCTCTCTAGTACTCTGCCTTATGAAACTGCTCTGTGCAGCTGTCTAGGCTTCCATAGGTCCCAGCTCCATTCTTCAACCAGAGACAATTGTATTTGCCTGGCCTCTCCTTCCTTCACTGTCCCCCAGAAACTTTCCCAGGATGTTACCTGGGACAATTGGCAGGCTCACTTAAGTTGTTTCCAGCATTTTAGCGATGGCTGTCCTTCATTGTCTGATGTCCAGTAACTTGAGTATCACTGTGTCATATGTTTTGTCATAGTTGTTTCCAGTGAGAGGATATCCTGATCCTTCTTACTCTGTGTTGCCTAGAAACAGGACTCCTTATTTTCCCAATTAAAAAAAAAATAGCCTTGATTTTTATGTATAATGGATTTTGTCTTTTGTCTGTGATATATTTTGCAAACATTTTCTCCCAGGTTTTTGTTTATATTTGACTTCGAGATATTTTTAGCAATGTAAAGGTATATACTTTAAAATTTGTAGTCACATTTATTACTTTTTCAGTTATTGCTTCTGCATTTTGATTTATAGTCTGAAAGCTTTCCCATGCATTCAGGTAATTGAGGAATTCAGTCATTTATTTCTCTTGGAATTTGTATAGCTGTATGTTACCTTATAGGATCTGATATAAAGTTTTTCTAAATGGCTACCCTGTTGTCCCAACATCATTTATTAAAATGTCTATCTTGGCCTAGTCATTTGAGATAATTATAATATTCCCCATCCAACTGTTGTTTCAAAATTATACTAATTTTCTATAGCAATTTCAAGCCTAACATTCTGGTGATGGTTGTTCTTTCATAAAATGTCAAGTAAAATCAAAGGAGGAGAGAATGAATTCATTTGGACAAAACCCCAAAGCCATGGGATTTACTGGGATTTTGATGTTTCTTATCTCTTCAGAATTTATATGTTGATTAAATAAGATAAAATGGGACAAATTTGGCTAGTATATGAACTAATTTTATTTATGTCTACTCAGACTATGCAAACAATCCACATATTACAAAATAGAAAGCTTGCCTTTTTATTCCTGGACTATAGAATCATAGAATGTAAAGCTTGAAAATATATTTTTGTAACATTTCATTTGACCCTTGTATTCCCTTTAAGAGTCTAAGAAAGAAGTACTAAATTTGTCTATGTTTTAGTACTTTCATTAACAGAGAAATCCATCCTTCCCCAAGAAATCTTTTAAAATACTTTTGAACAATTAGGTTACATATTATAAAGTAAAAACTCTTCTCCTTTACTCACTAATTAATCTCAGTACCTCTGGTCACCAAATATGTGGCCCATTTACCATCTCAATTCCTCTATTCTCAACAAATAACAGTTTGTTTTTCTATTAAAATGTGTGCCAAGGATTGTAACCAATCCTCTAGGAGTGATCTAAACCCTAAATGTATCAGGTCTATACTAGCATATCTCTACCATGAAATATTTCCTAAATTGTGCTAAATAAGTTATAGACGGGTGCTAAAATCTCAGATTTTCTGGAAATAAGTTGTTCTAGTAATCACATTTGATGTGTTTTGTAAAAATGCTGTATTGTCCTTTAAATGGGCATGTACTCGGTTAAATAATCATTTTTAAGGTGAGTGATCACTTAAAAATCTATATATTTTGCCATTATTTCTTATACAATACTTTATGTTACCCCCCATGACAAATTATGTTCTACTGCACAACGTTTTTGAAACATATTCTATAAACAATAAGTTTCATGATCAGAAATACTTGGGAAATTCTGAAAAATCTTCCTCTTGAGAAGTCACAATGTACATTAACATATTGCCAGTTCTGAGAGATCCAGCGTTAAAACAATTGCTAATATTACTTAGCCCAGCCTTTTAGACTAGGAACTATGTATTAAATTGAAAAGAAGTATTACTATTTTATAATTTATTGACGCTAACCATGTATAAGGTCATGTGTAATGATCACTGTAGGTGAAATGAAATATGGCATTCAATAATATCAGCTGAATGTCAGAATGCCCTAAAATAACTATATGCAAATGATAACTATTCAGTGACTCAAGGGTGAAATTTTATTCCATTATTTGTAAATAGTTGAGTTCAGGATAAGGGTAAATTTCACTTTCCCTGATTGAAAATATAGAGAATTCAGAGAGGCTCAGAAATTGCAAAATATTTTTTGAAAAGAAAGTTTATTAAAATATCACTATTCTTGAGGGATAAAAGTGGTTTGTATATATTTACCTGAGTAATTTTGTTGATGCAATAATTATGTAAATGCACCCAGGCTATATATGCAATGCTGTAAAGTATACAATGAAAAGAACACACTGATGAAATAATGACTGTGCTGCATTCAGTGTCATCCAAACAAACATCTCCAAATGTTGGCTCATGCTTAGCATAAGTCAAAAAAAAAAGAAAAAAAAAGTGAATCTTCCCATTTATCCATTTTATTTTACATAGCTTTATGGTCTTTACAGTTTAAATGTATTTGTAAATGATCTGCTTCTTGAATTGACTCCTAGAATAGTGATGTTATATTTTAATGCCGCAAGTTAGATATGCAAATATTATATTTCAACTTATGAGACTGAGGTGAATAAGTATGTAATATTGGTAATTACATAATAAGTTTCATTGTTTCCTTTGTTGATGAAATCAAAGCTAAGAAAGTAATGGAAAATGTTTGTTTGAGCCAAATTAACTATAACCTGGGTGCAGCATCTCAAAAAGCATTTCAGAAAGAGAACTGTTTCACTCATTAGAAGTCAAAACACCATCATATGAGTTTTTTGAGTCAGAGGTGTGCAGATACTAAGTGGTGTGTCATGTGACCTCTCAGAGGGTCAAAAAGGAACATTATCTTTTTTTTTTTGGCACACGGGCTTAGTTGCTCTGTGGCATGTGGGATCTTCCTGGAGCAGGGATTGAACCTGTGTCCCCTGCATTGGCAAGTGGATTCTTAACCACTGCGCCACCTAGGAAGCCCAGGATGTTATCTTTTAAGGAGTCATCTTAGTGGTGCTGGGAGAATGTTGCTCTTCATGAGCAGATATTTCTGCCAATGGGGAAGGTTTTGTCCATGCATAATGCAGATACACGATGCACAGTAGAGGGGAGAGAAGAGGCCAAAGGGCAGAGAAGAATTTTTTATGTTTAAATTTTTCTTGTCTTGCCATAAATTATGAATTTTACTTCATACCTTTATATTTTATGTTTTAGCTTTGGTATAAAATTAATAGATAGCTAATGGAGAATGCATTTAAATATATTCCTTTCATATTTAAAGATTAAGTTAGAGGTTCAAGATGACAGTATTGTTAAACAAACTAAGATAAAAGTTATTCTTTTAGAAAATTCTCATAATCTGTTCACAGGCCCTGCTTATACATACTAAGAATATGTATGCCATTAATGAGCAAGGAAACTTGACAAAAAAATAAAACCTGTGAGGTGAATAGGAGAACTTATTTCTAGTTAAGTATTTTTTTCTTCTTTGAATATATACCTGTTCCTTCAAATAAAATTAATTTTATTTTAAAACATTCTATATTCATGTGTATGTGTTTATATATACACACACGCACATATATATTAAGTAAAATTATAAGGTGATGAAAAAATCAATTTTAAAGATAAAATATAGTTTAAGAAATGAACAGGTTTAGAAAAAAGAAGAAAAAAATCATTTAAAGTGAAAAATAAAATTCTGTTCCAATAATAGTTTACAAAACTACAAGGTATCATTATGAGCAGAAGAAACAAATCAAATAAAACTAGGCAACTGTTTTGTTTTTCTTTCATTGCCTGAGCAAGCATTATGCAAAAGAAATGGCATGTCTAATCTCAGTTATGATAGGTTGCTATTTTATATTCTGAAGTAGAAAGAATACAAATAAAATCAATGAATAAATTATCTCTGAAAAAATAACTTCATTTCTCAACTTGGAGGTGGCCAAAAATTGAGGACAGATTCATTTATAATACCTCATTCATGTAAAATTTAATAATTTTTTGACAAGTAGATAGTCTTTAAAATATTACGTGTTACTCGCTAACGTAAAATGATGGAGACTTTGATAACATGATCTTCCAATGTAGTATTGTTTCTAAATGAATTTTCAGATACATTACTTATCTGAACATCAATTGGATTTTCTTGTGTATGGTGTTTATTTTCACAGTTTTTAAAGGAATTTTGCTAAAATTTATTGATATTAGTACTTGCTAAAGTAAATTTTCTAGACTTAGAATTAAACATTTTTTTAAATGTGATGATACAGAGTAAGAAGCTTGAGATGAAAACTACGTGTTTAAAGTTAAAAATGATTTCTGCTCTTATTGCAGCCTGATCTTGCCCTTAGACCTACAGTAGCAGCATCTTCTTTGGTCAAGTGTGGGGATACATAAAGTTATTCTGAGGTTTACTCTGTGTTGAGAAGCACTCAGTATTCTAGGCTCTTACAATTCCAAGTGCATTCCACAGACCAGCAGTATCTGCATCAGCTTGGAACCTGTTAGAAATGCAAAATGCAGAATTACTGCAACAGAATCTGCACATTAACAAGATCTGAATGAATTCAAATGTACACTAAAGCTTAAGAAGCACCCACCTGGGTCCTAACTCACAGTCAACCCCATGAAACATTAACTGGTAGGACTTAAAAAGCCGTTTGCTAAACACAGGGCTTACTTAGTTTTGCACAAGAATGAACTAAAGGTTCATTAAAAGGTTAATTCAAATCTAGATGTCATTAATGCCCTATTTCTCTTTCCTGGTACTAGTGATTTAAAATGTTCTGCCTAGTATATAGGACATAAGTTAATATTATCAAATGAATGGAAATGATTTGAATGAGATGACTAGTATGTAGGCACCAATATGTTTTATGTTTTGAGATAGGCATGAATAAGGAAAGACTGCAAAACAATTTCAGAATAAAGTTTTCAGATCAGCTGCACGTCTGGTAACCATTTCAGTATCAGGTGACTTCTGAATCATTTAATCTTGGAGTTGGTAGTAAATCTGTTTGTTTGGGGCCAATTTCATTGGCAGACATTTTGCCAGAAGAGTCAGAGCTGATGAGAGAACTGCTGCCTCTCATCTTTCTGCTCCTTGCTGTCCTTTCAGCATCTGATCAGCTGTTTCTACCTGGGCACTCCACAGCTGTGTGTATGGAAACCTCTAGGAGCTGTTTTATTAGCTAACAGATCCTCAGAATGAATGTTATTGAACAAGGGCAGGCTTCCCATCATCCTAGGACCTACTAGCTTTATCTTTTATTTTTTTTAAAATTTATTTATTTATTTATTGGCTGTGTTGGGTCTTCGTTGCTGCACATGGGCTTTCTCTAGTTGTGGCGAGCTGGAGCTACTCTTTGTTGTGGTGCGTGGGCTCCTCATTGCCGTGGCTTCTCTTGTTGCCGAGCACAGGCTCTAGGCACATGGGCTTCAATAGTTGCAGCATGAGGGCTCAGTAGTTGTGGCTCATGGGCTCTAGAGCATAGGCTCAGTAGTTGTGGCACACGGCTTAGCTGCTCTGTGGCATGTGGGATCTTCCTGGATCAGGAATGGAACCTGTATCCCCTGCATTGGCAGGTGGATTCTTAACCACTGCACCACCTAGGAAGCCCACTAGCTTTATTTATGAAAACAATACACCACTATTAATCCTGATACTCAGACTTTCCACATCATGAGCACCTCTGTCTTAAGAATTTCTCAAAATCTTTCTAATGTAACAGTCTTACTTTGTGCACAAAAATATACACATAACCTTCTTTGATAAAGTTTCAATTTAGTGTTTTTTGGGGGGGGTATTTTCTGGCCAGTTTTAATTGATCCCTTATACTTTCTGGATGAAAGTCATGTGTTAGAACTCAGTTTTACAGCTATTGTTGTCTAGTCTGCACTTATTTTTTTTTATTCTCTTAACAATGTCTTTCATAGGCAGATAGTACAGTTTATATTTTCTTTTATAAGCTGTGCTTTCATTATTGTATTTATTTATTGAATCATAGTTGTTTTACAGTGCTATGTTAATTTCTTCTGTACAGCAGAATGATTCAGCTATACATAAATATACATTTTTTAAAAATATTCTTTTCCATTGTTATTTATCATAGGATATTGAATATAGTTCCCTGTGTTATACAGTAGCATCTTATTGTTTACCCATTCTGTATATAATAGCTTACCTCTCTAACTGAAACCTCCCACTCTATGCCTCCCCCAACCCCCTCCCCCTTGGCAACCCCAAGTCTGTTCTCTATGTCCTTCAGTCTGTTTCTGTTTCATAGATAGGTTCATTTGTGTCATATTTTAGATTCCACATATAAGTGATATCATATGGTATTTGTCTTTCTGTTTTTCTGACTTGACTTAACTTAGTGTGATAATCTCTAGTTGCATCTCTGTTGCTGCAAATGGCATTATTTCATTCTTTCTTTATGGCTGAGTAGAATTCCATTGTATATATGTATCACATCTTCTTTATCCTTTCAGCTGTTGATAGGCATTTAGGTTGTTTCCATATCTTGGCTATTGTGAATAGTGTTGCTATGAACATAGGGGTGCATGTATCTTTTTGAATTATAGTTTTGTCTGGGTATATGCCTAGGAGTGGGATTGCCGAATCATATGGTAATTCTGTTTTTAGTTTTCTGAGGAACCTCCATACTGTTTTCCACAGTGGCTGCACCAATTTACATTCCCACCAACAGTGTAGGAGGGTTCTCTTTTCTCCACACCCTCTCCAGCATTTGTTATTTGTAGAATTTTTCATGATGGCCATTCTAACCAGTGTGAGGTGGTACCTCATTGTAGTCTTGATATGCATTTCTTTAATAATTAGTGATGTTGAGCGTCTTTTCATATGTCTATTAGCCATCTGTATTTCTTCTTTGGAGAAATGTCTACTTAGGTCTTGTGCCCAGTTTTGGATTGGGTTGTTTGTTTTTTCATTGTTGAGTTGTATGAGCTGTTTGTAAATATATTTTGGAAATTAAGCTCTTTTGGTCACATCATTTGCAAATATTTTCTCTCATTCTGTAGGTTGTCTTTTCATTTTATTTATGGTTTCCTTTGCTGTGCAAAAGCTTGTAAGTTTAAGTCCCATTTGCTTATTTTTGTTTTTATTTCTATTGCCTTGGGAGACTGACCTAAGAAAACATTGATACGATTTATGTCAGAGAATGTTTTGCCTATGATCTCTTCTAGGAGTTTTATGGTGTCATGTCTTATGTTTCAATGTTTAAGCCATTTGTGTATGGTGTGAGGGTATGTTCTAACCTCATTGATTCACATGCAGCTGTCCAACTTTCCCAACACCACTTCTTGAAGAGACTTTTTCCCATGGTATATCCTTGCCTCCTTTGTTGAAGATTAATTGTATGGATTTATTTCTGGGCTCTCTGTTCTGTTCCAATAATTCATATGTCTGTTTTTGTGCTAATACCATGCTCTTGTTATTACTGTAGCTTGGTTGTATTGTCCGAAGTCTGGGAGTTATGCTTCCTGTTTTGTTCCTTTTCTTCAGGATTGTTTTGAAAATTCTGGGCCTTTTATGGTTCCATGTAAATTTTAGAATTATGTGTTCTAGTTCTGTGAAAAATGTCATGGGTAATTTGATGGGGATCACATTAAATCTGTAGATTGCTTTGGGTAGTATGGCCATTTTAACAATATTAATTCTTCCAACCGAAGAGCATGAGATATCTTTCCATTTCTTTGAATCATCTTCAGTTTCCTTTATTAATGTTTTATAGTTCTCAGCATATACATCTTTTACCTTGTCAGTCAGGTTTATTTCTAAGTATTTTATTTTTGGGGCTGCGACTTTGACAGCCTTTTTTTTTTTTTTTTACGTTTGCTTTCTGATATTTCATTGTTAGTGTAAAGAAATGCAACCAATTTCTGTATGTTAATCTTATTTCCTGCTACCTTGCTGAATCCATTTATCAGTTCTAATAGTTTATGTGTAGAGTCTTTAGGGTTTTCTGTATATAGTATCATGTCATATGCATATAATGACAATTTTACCTCTTCCCTTCCAATTTGGATATGTTTTATTTATTTTTTCTTGTCTGATTGCTGTGGCTAGGAATTCCCATACTATATTAAATAAAAGAAGTAAGAGTGGGCATCCTTGTTGTGTCCCAGATTTTAGCAGGAAGGCTTTCAGACTTTCACCATTGAGTATTACATTGGCTGTGGGTTTGCCATTAATAGCTTTTATTATGTTGAGATATGTTTCCTCTATCCCCACTTTGGTAAGAGTTTTTATCATGAATGGATATTGAATTTTGTCAAATGCTTTTATTGCATCTCTTTAGATGATCATGTGGCTTTTGTCTTTTGTTTATGTGGTGTATCACATTGATTGATTTGCAACTGTTGAACCATCCTTGTGAACTTGGGATGAATCCCACTTGGTCATGGTATATGATCTTTGTTTTGTGTTGTTGGATTCAGTTTGCTAATATTTTGTTGAGAATTTTTGCATCTACAGTCATCAAAAATACTGGCCTGTAATTTTCTTTTTTGGTGGTGTCTTTATCTGGTTTAGGTATCAGGTGGTGGTGGATGCATAGTATGTCTTTGGGAGTGTTCCCTCCTCTCCATTCTCTTGGAATAGTTTTAGAAAGATGAATATAATTTGTTTGTAAGTTTGGTAGAATTCTCCTGTGAAGATGTCTGGTCCTGGTCCTGGACTTTTGTTTGTAGGGAGTTTTGTTTTGTTTTTTTAATGATTCTATTTAATTCTAGTGATTGGTCAGTTCAAATTATTTATTTCTTCTTGATTTAGTTTTGGTGGAAGGTATGTTTATGGAAACTTGTTCATTTCTTCTAGGTTGTTGAATTTATTGGCATATAATTGTTTGTGGTATTCCCTTATGCTTTTTTACATTTCTGTGGTATTGGTTGTTATGTCTCCTTTTAATTTCTTATTTTGCTTTTTTTGGGTTCTCTTGCCTTTATTCTTGGTGAGGCTGGCCAGAGGTTTGTCAATTTTGTTTACCCTTTCAAAGAATCAGCACTTCGTTTTATTGATTTTTTCTATCGTTTTTTAATCCCTATTTCATCTCTGACCTTTATTATTTCCTTCCTTCTGCTGAGTTTAGCTTTTATTTGTTCTTTTTCTAAATCTTTTAAGTGGTAGATTATGTTGTTTATTTGAAATTTTTCTTACTTTTTGAGGAAGGCCTGTATCACTAAGTACTGCTTTTGCAACATGCCATAGATTTTCGTATGGTTGTATTTTCATTGTCATTTGTCTCAAGGTATTTTTTAATTTCCTCTTTGATTTCATTGTTGACCCATTGGTTTTACAGTAGCATGTTGTTTCGTCTCGATGTAATCATTTTTTTCTCATTTCTTTTTCTATGGTTGATTTTTAGTTTTATGCCACTGTGGTCAGAGAAGATGCTTGAGATAATTTCTATACTCTTAAATTTGTCCACACTTGGTTTGTGCCCTACTATGTGGTCATCCCTAAAGAATGTTCTATGTGCACTTTAGAAGAATATGTATTCTGGTTTTTTTGGATGTTATGTCCTGAAAATTTCAATTAAATCTAACTGTTCTATTGTATTGTTTAGGATCTCCTTTGCCTTATTGATTTTCTGTCTAAAAGATCACTCCCATTGATATGAATGGGGTGTTAAGGTCTCCTACTATTATTATATTCCTGTCAGTTTCTCCCTTTATGTCTGTTAGTATTTTTTTTATGTAATTGGGTGCTCCTATAATAGGTGTATATATGTGGACAAGTATAAAATCCTCTTCTTGTATCAGTCCTTTTATCATTATATAGTGTCCTTTATCTTTCTTTATGGTTTTGTTTTAAAGTCTATTTTCTCTGAGTATTGTGAACCTCCACTTTCTAATCGTTTCAGTTTGCATGAAATATCTTTATTCATCCCCTCACTTTTCGTCTACATGTACCCTTTGCTCTAATGTGGGTCTCTTGTAGGCAGCATATTGTAGGCACTTGTTTTTTTATCTAGTCTGCCAATCTATGTCTTTTGATTGGAGCATTTAGTCCATTGACATTTAAGGTAATTATTGGTAGGTATGTATTTATTGCCGTTCTAAACCTTGTTTTCCAGCTGATTCTGTGTTTCTTCATTGTTGCTTTCTTTTTGTTTTTATTTTTGTGGTTTGATGATCACCTTTTATCTTATGCTTGTGTTTTTTTCTTTTGGGTTTTTGTGAATCTGTTGTATGTTTTGATTTGTGGTTATAGTGTTCTTCAAGTATGTTAACCCTTTCCTATACCTGCTTGCTTCAGACTGATAGTCATATAGGTTCAAACACATTCTGGGAAAAAAAAAAAAGAATCTACATTTTCTTACTCTCCTACCCCACATTCTATGAGTCTGACATCCTCTTTGCCATCTTCATGTTCATCCTTTTGCTGTTCCTTATAGTTACCATTGTTTTCACAAAAATGTTTTTTTTTTTTTTTTTTTTTAATCTGTGTCCTGACTTATGTAAGTGATTTACTTTCCAGTTGTGATTTTCTCTTTCCTATGGATTCTTGCTTCTTTTCTGCTTAGAGAAGACTTTTCAATATTTCTTTTAGGGCAGGTTTAGTATTGCTGCATTCTTTTAGTTTTTGCTTGTCTGAGATTCTTTTTCTCCTATTTTAAATGAGAATCTTGCTGGCTAGGGTATTCTAGGTTGCAGATTTTTCTCTTTTAGGATCTTGACTATAACTTGCCACTCCCTCTGGTCTGCAGTGTTTCTGTAGAGAAATCAGTTGATAGCCTTATGGGGGTGCCCTTGTAATTAATTAACAGTTTATTTTTCTCTTGATGCCTTTAGAATCCCCTCTGTAACTTTTTCCATTTTTATTATAACATGTCTTGGTGTGGGTCTGTTTGGATTCATCTTGTTTGGGAACCTCTGTGCTTCCTGTACCTGGATTTCTGTTTCCCTCTTTAGTTTGGGGGATTTTTCAGCCATAATTTATTCAAATACATTTTCAATTCCCTTTTCTCTTTCTTCCCCTTCTGGGATCCCTGTTATGCATAAATTGGCGCACTTTATATTATCCCATAAGTCTCTTATATTACTTTCATTTTTTTCATTTGATTTTCTGTCCACTGTTCTAATTTCCATTATTCTATTTTCCAAATCACTTATTCATTCTTCTGCATCATTCATTCTGTTATTCTTTGCCTTTGGCTCAGCTTTCTGTCTTAGCAAATGCGTTTTCTAATTTTTCTTGCCTCAGCTTTATAGTTTCTAGTTTCTTTTTTACAGTACTCTGTATTTCTGTCAATAGCCTTGCTTAATTCCTTCAGTATTTTCGTTATCTCCTTTTCAAAATCGGTGTCTATTAGACTGAAGAGGTCTGCTTCATTGTTTGTTCTTTTAGGGGAATTATCTTGATCTTTTAACTGGTAGTGGTTTCTCTGCTTCTTCATTTTACTTGTATTTTTCTTACTCTGTGAGTTTAGGAAAACAGTTGTCTACTGTGGTCTTAGAGGGCTATATATACTTGGGAGCATCCCTGTGTAGCTTGTGTGGGTTTAATATATTTTGGTGTAAGGGCTTTTTCAGTAAGGATGCCTGCTGTCTGTTTCCTCAGTGTGTACTGGCCATTACCCCTTTGATAGGGGGTGTGCAGATTCGGCAGCTGTTCCCCGTTCTTGGGGCTCTAGAGGGTGGTGATGGTGGTTCTTGTGCCACTGGAAACTGTGATGGCTTAAATGGAGGGGGCTTGAGATTGCTCCTGAAGCCTGAGAGGGCAGTGGTGGCCACTTGCATGTGCTCCCACAGCCCACAACAGTGGCAGCTTGTGACTGCTGCTGGCACTCCTGTAGGCTGTGTTGTCACTTGAGAGCATGCTCAGGGAAAAAGACTGCAATGGTGGGTCCCTCTGCTTGCCCACCTCCCAACAATGGTGCCTGACCTCTAAGCTGGGCCAGGGCTTTCTCTGCATACACCCTCCATTGTGGTCACACCAAACTGCAGCCAACTTCCAGCTGTTTCCATGCAGCCAACCCCAGTTCTCTCCAAAATCTGATCTCTGAAGCCGGAGCTCAGCACTCAGCCCCAGCAAATGTGCTTCTCACTCTGGGGAGTGCAAGGCAGTGACACTAACTCTGCAGGTTTCTCTCTGTTCTGGCTGCTGCATACTAGTTGCTGCGCTCTCTTCCGAGGCTCTGAATCTCCTCCTCTGTAGCAGCTCATCTCCCTGCCTGTGAGGGGACTTCCCAAAGTGCGGGAATCTTTCCTCTTTCACAGCTCCCTTTCAGGGGCACAGATCCCATCTCGATTCTTTTCTCTTTCTCATCTTCTTTTTTCTTTTGTCCTACCCAATTATGTGGAATTTTCCTTGGCCTTTCGGAAATCTGAGGTCTTCTACCAGAGTTCAGTAGATATTCTGTGAGAATTGTTCCACATGTAGATGTATTTTTGATGTATTTGTGGGAGGGGGTGAACTTCACGTCCTACTATTCCACCATCTTGATCTCTCCCACTCAGTGTTTTGTATTTTAAAACTACCTCCTAACTCAAGGTCATAAAGCTTTTCTATCATTTTTTTTTCCTAGATGGTTGATAATTTTATGGTTTACATTTAAGGACACAACACATTGTAAGTTAATTTTTGCATAAAGTGTAAGATATGAATTGAGGTACATGATTATGTATATGGATGTCAAAATTTTCAAGCAGTATTTCTTGAAAAGACCATTCTTTATCTATTGACTTCCCTTTATTCTTTTTTTAAATTAATTAATTAATTTATTTATTTATTTTATTGGCTGAGTTGGGTCTTTGTTGCTGCACACGGGCTTTCTCTAGCTGCAGCGAGTGGGGGCTACTCTTCATTATGGTGCGCGGGCTTCTCATTGCAGTGGCCTCTCTTGTTGCAGAATACGGGCTATAGGTGCGTGGGCTTCAGTAGTTGTGGCACATGGGCTCAGTAGTTGTGGCTCATGGGCTCTAGAGTGCAGGCTCAGTAGTTGTGGCGCACGGGCTTAGTTGCTCCACGGCATGTGGTCTCTTCCTGGGGCAGGGATCGAACCCATGTCCCCTGCATTGGCAGGCGGATTCTTACACACTGTGTCACCTAGGAAGTCCCCCCTCTATTCTCTGAAAAAAAAAAAAAAATCACTTGACAGTATGGGTCTGTTCTGGGCTCTCCATTGATTGATGTGTTTATCATTTGGATAATACTGTATTGCCTGGTTTCTGATCTTATCTTTATTATTGCTGATCTTATTGTTTGATTTTGGTTTCATTTGCTCTTGTTTATCTAATTTCTTATTATGGAAGCATAAATTACTATTTGATTTTTTTTTTCTAATATAGGTGTGTAATGCCAAACGTTTTCCTATAAGCATTACTTTAGCTGCACCCCAGAAAATCTGGTATGTTGTATTTTCATTTTCATTCAGTTTAAAATTGAGTGTATATTAATATTTCATCCTTGATGCATGGGTTATTTAGAAGGGTGCTGTTCAACTTGCAAGTATTCATGGGATTTTTCCAGATAGCTTTTTGTAATTGATAACTAGCCTAATTATATTATTGAAAACACACTTTTTATATTCTTTCTATTCTTTTAAATTTGTGTAGATTTGTTTTATGGCCCAGAATATAATCTATTTTGCTAACGGTTTTATACGCATTTGAAAGAATGTATATCTGCCATTGTTGGGCAAAATGATCTTTCAGTATCAATTAGGGCAAGTTAGTAGATAAAAAGATTTTAGTGGTTGCCCTATGGTATACAATATACATCCTTAATTAATCATTCTACCTTTAAATAATACACCACTTCATGTATAGTGTAAGGAATTTATAACAGTAAATTCCTAATTCCTCCCCCCATCCTTTGTGTTATGATGGGTATACATTTCATTCTTACACATACTATAGATATACAACTCTTTCATACTATTTTTAATCACACAGTTATATTTTAGAGCAATTAAGAATAAGAAAAAAAGAAAGTAAAATTTATTTTACTTTTGTTTATTCCAGTGCTCTTTCTTCTACTGTGCAGATTCATATATGGCTGTCTGGTGTCATAGTCCTTCTGCCTAAAAAGCCTCCTTTAACATTTCTTTTAGTGTAGCTGTGCTAGAAACGCATCCTTTCCATTTTTGTTTATCTGATAAAGTGTTTATTTGTCCTTTGCTCTCTTGAAAGACATTTTTGCTAGTTACAGTGAGGTGGGTATACCTTTCCTTTTGCTTTGGTTTAGGGTGGGACCCAGTTTGCTTGAGGGTTGTTTAGGGTGGAGATCAATTTATCATTGCTCAGTGTCAGCACCACCTTCAGCTTTCAGTCTTTCCTTTGCATTCATCCTGTGTGAAATTTGCCTCTTGCTTTTGTCCCAGGAAGCCCAACCATTACTTGTAATTTTGCATTTGTTAGCCTAGTTGTAAAAGGCATAGTAGGCAGTGTTTTCTGATTGTCTGATTATGTCTTAATCCTGGCCTTTCCCAGTGCCTGAATAATGGAATTATGGTCTTACAGTTGCTTTTGACCCTCCTGTAGCTGTAGTTTGGGGCACAGGATACTTTCCTGCACCTTAAGTGTCCCCGGTTTTCTGTTTCTTCTCCCTATTGCAGTTGTTTTTTCCCAGTACTTTAAAGTTGACAGTTTTTGTTGTCTTTCCTCCTGCAAATGAAAGATTTTTTTCCTTTTTGGAACAAAATCTGTTTATAATTTTCTAAAGCTAATTATATCCTGTTATGATTTTCCAGTCCGCGGCTTCTGTTCACTCTCCAGAAGCTTCAAGGAGCTGGCTTTTGAATTATGTTCAGGATTTATTGCTCTTTCCCTGGGGGTTGGGGGAGTCCCCGTTACAATCTTATTCCTACATTGCCCCCTTGCATATATTTTTCTCTGTGTTTCTGCTGCTTATGTCAATCTGATCCCATGTCTCTCAGAAATTATGTATAATTTCTGGGCCCACAGTTTCAGCATTTTTTATTTTTTAATGTGGAAATGATTTTACCCTAAATATGGCTATAAATACAAACACAGAAACAAACACAAATGTGTAATTATAAATGAACATATTACAACAAATTTAAAAGTAATAGCTCATTAAATATAAGTACCTGTTTCCTGTAGGAGCTGAAGTATAACTCTATTTAATATGCCTTGATCCAGTCTTTTTCAATCCTTTTCCAAAACAATTTCCTCATTTAAAATTGAAAATGACCTTATATCTTGTCCCATAATCTAGGAAGATGTTTACAATTTATTGCCCATTTCCCTAAAGCCTTTTAATCTCTCCAAACAGCTTTTAATTTCCAGGAAAGATTCCTAGATGTGAAATGCCACTTTATGAATAATTTCTCTATTCCCCTTTTGGGCAAGCTGCTACGTATCTGGCAAGCTTTAAAAGCTATTTTCAAGAAAGACTTCCAAGGGACCAGTAATTAGCTTCTTTTAACTTTCAAAAACATTCTGTTTGGATTTTGTTCCATATTAAGAATATTTTATAAGATTTTTCAGAGGACATTTATCCCTCTTTTTAAATGCATGGAAGACAATATGATACAATACCTGAGAGTAAGTGTAATTAAACTCTTTGCATTCAGAGATCGTGTCTTCAAAAAAATGTAAGGTAACCATGACACATGACTATGTTTAGTAATCATGCTACTAATTATTATTATAAATTAAATTCTTTAGGATGTTAATATCACAGGTGTGATGTTAGATGTTTCTTAACAACCAGCTATTCACTTTTTAAAAGAAAGTTTACTTTTATTCTATCTTAATACTAAAATATCCTTAATTATTTACATATCTTATTTTAATAATTCACTCTATTAGTACTATAAAAATTAGTGATATTGATCTTCAGGGTCCATTTGAAGCTGTATCATCCTTGTATACCATTCATATAACCATGCTCCTGTTATAATGCCTTCTCTGTATCTAAAATAGTGAATGATGAATCACTGGTAGGGTGTAGTAGTACATGGCAAAGTTGCATTGGCTCCATACTCAGAAAAGGACAAGGCAAAAGAAACTTTATTCAGACTTACCTCACCTTACCGTAGAGCAGATTGTCTATTATGTGTCTCCTGAGACACACATAAATGCTCCACTCATTGGTAATCCAAACACAATGGATGAGTTTTTACTAAGTAATTCCAATGACACCTTGAAAATATCTCTCTGGGTGAATCCTGATGGGAAGTATGTTATAAATGATAGTACATTTTCACATACTTAAACTTAACATTATCTGGCTTCTATTAGAGATAATGTTTGAAGAACTTATGGTTCTTGCATACATTTTCCACCGATGCTTCACATGGGTTTCAAATATTTGGAAGAAATGAGTTGGACTTAAGGTTATTAGGTATTCAGTATTTACTGTATTATTGACAGGCATTGAACTGGATCACATAATAAAACCACACTTCTATTATAAATGACATGAAAGTGAAAAGAACCAAAGAATTGACTCAAGTAGCCATGGGGTAGGCAACACTGTGTGATAGTCCTTTCTGTGCTCGTTGATCATGTGATCTACCTTTTCTTAAGATTTAAGAATAATACAGTTAACATATCTATTTAAACATACCTTCAAATGAAATAGCATTTGTTACATAAAAATATTTTAAAAAAAAGATAATGGCACTGTATTTTGAAACTAATACAGTGCAGCCCAAATATTATTCATAGGAAATTTCTTGTCTTTAAAATTGTTTTAATAAAATATAAGATTATTAAATTAACTATTCAAAGGTTTAAAAAAGAGTAAACCTTGTAAAAACTTAAGGAACTGGATAAACTATGAAATTACACATTGATTAGGGAAAAAAAAGCAGAATAGAGGAATGATTATTAACTGGTCTATTGAACGAATAGTTAAAGGAATAAAGCCTGCTGATCTCTGGAAAATTTGATCATAAGAGATAAAAATACAAGAAAAGAGAGAAAAAAAAAAATCCCAAGATTGGAAAAGAGGAAAATACATGCCAAAATTTTTTAAGGAAATTTTAAATTTTTGTAAAAATAGGATATAAAGTTATATGTACAAGTATATTTAAATATTCAGCTATTCTCACCTCCAATAAACTTGATATAGCTTGGAGCTTGATATTCTGCGGTTTACGAGCTGCAGATCTAACAGTGAAGTTTACATCCTGCTGAGCTCTCCAGGTGCTAATGGGAACACACTTGCATAGTGCTCTGATGGCTTCAGCAGCTGAGAGAGAGAATAATTGCCTCCATCTTTTGCCTTCTGTTAGAGATGTTGTTTAGCGCTCAAGGGTGTCACAGAACTTAAGTAATTCAACTTCGTAAATTTCTTTACAGGCCTCTTTTTTTCCCCAGTGTACATCACACCACCACATGGTTAGAAAGGGATACTTTCAATACAGCCTCAATACTGCACCTCAGACCACCATGCTCTCCCTCACCTCTGGCCTGTGGTGGTTTTTTGCCAGTTGGCTTCTTCTTAATGATTTTTTTTTATCTGCTCATTATCCCCCATGATATCTAACTTCTCCACATCAGCACACACACTTCCTTAATGTGTCATAAGCCCAATTATTGATAAAGCTTGTTTCCTTGTTTTTGGATTGGTTGGTTGGTTACTATTGTTTCTAACATTAAAGCATCTGTTGGAAGGATAAAATGAAATTGTCCTTGTTGTCCTGTTTATATCCATATGCCAAAGACTTGATGTTCCACAAAAGAAATAGAAATGATAGATACACAATAATATAGCAGTTGCCATGGCACCCCAATTTCTGATGCAATATAGTTCATGAAACAATATATATAGGGGAATTGGGGCATGCTGTCCTATATAAAACATACATGGAAGTCTAGCTTCCCTGTTAACAGACCCTAATTCTTTTGGTCGGCAATAATTTTAGGATCTCATTTGAACGTGGGTCTCTCTAAAACCAGAAGTTATTTTCACTGCATATTCTGCTGGTATGGATTTGGCCCGTTTTTCACCTCTGACTGATTGATTCTGGTGACAATGAGTTGCCTTTTCATTGCAGCAGAAGAGAAAATTTCACATGGTTGTGTCTAATCAGTCCAAGGGAGACAGGGCAACCAAGGCTCTACCTTGAAGATATTTCCTGTTTCAATTTTCATTTTGTCTCTCTGACTCATCTTTTAATCACAGCAATGCTATTGTCTGATGGAAATGCAGTGATGGAAATTTAAACGTGATATAATTAAATATATTTTGCAGAACCTCAGAAGAGAAACATCTGTCCTTTCTCAGGCACCCAGCTTTCTTTTTTTTTTTTTTTTTGAGTGGCTACTTATGAGTTGAAATATCATTACTACAAAAATAGAATGTGTATGACCACACTAAAATGTACAGAAATTCTTACTAGCTTTTCAAGGTGATTTCAAATGTGGTACATATTCAGTCCTTTATGGGAATTTGTTTCCCAAAGATGATTATTTGGATATAAATATAAATATGTTTGTATGTATCTACATAATATGTCATGATATGTCTGTCTGCATGAGATGAATAGATAGATATAGAGACATACAGCAATATTAGAGCAGATTAAAGATATACAGTAATATAGCTTCCTTAGGATGGTTTATCTAGTATGTTTTTTTTTCTTTCTACTTAAATAATTGCTTAATGAAAACAGGAAAAAAGGAAGAGATCCATTTAAAAGGACAAAACTGACAAATCTAAACTTTGATCTTCATAAAAAATATCAATGAAAAATTCCCTGGGCTCATTTTTTCTCAAGCTTGTCTGCACATTAGAATCAACTGGGGATCTTTTAAAACGTAAAAGCCCAGGGCACATCCCAGCCAAATGAGATCATAAAGAAATTCTTATAGAGTATCTTCTAAAAGCATTAGAGCTTTGCCTGTCATATTTAGGATTTTAATTCCCCCAAGAGAGGTTGGAGTTCTAATTAACTTTTGGGACAACATCAGCATTCATTGATTCCTTTTCTTGTTTTTGAGTTTCATTTTTTGAGTGCTTCTAACTATATATAAAGATTGTTACTTTAGGAACTTTATTCTTTATTAAAAGTCTTTCAAAGGAAAAAAGGAGTATTTTTAATAAACAAAACATTCTATCTGCAGTTATCACATGATATGTGGAACCCTTTAATAAATTAAAGTTACATAATAGGATCTCAATGATCTTATTTTTCTATATCTTGAGATAGCTGGCTCTTTTATCATAGTGGGGATTGTTTCATCATTACTCAATTATTACCAATGATACTTAAAAAAAGGCTGATATAATAAAAAAGTAGAAGAATAATGGATTTTTCTACAAGGTTCATGATGAAATGAAAACAAATAAACCTTCACCACTGAATCATTCTTATTTTTCTTATTGTCTTGTCCAAAATATTGTAACCATCTCTCAAAAAGTATAAAAGATGATTCAAAACATCATCTCTGTAGTGCTGTCTTACCTTTCTTGAGCACAGTTGAGAATTTTCTGCTTATAATGGTGAAGAGAAGAAAATTTATGAAAGAAGAGTTTTAACAAGTATTGGATGAATCAAGAGATAAATAACAAGATTGGACAGCACCACAGTGAACTCTGGACTCTTAGTAATGATGATGAAATAGATTTTATAAGCACAGTCTCAGCTATGAGTCTTCGTGTTATGATATCCTAGATGAACCTTTTCAAATTCAAGAGTCAACAAGTGAACAATATATTTCTAAGGATAAAAGGAAAATATGACATTTCTCATTCAGTAAGTCATTCAACTGGAGTGACATCATCACACAAAATTTTGCAACAAAAATCTGGACATTTTGGGGATGGACCTAGAGGATATTATGCTAAGTGAAATAAGTCAGACAAAGAAAGGCAAATACTGTATGATTTTGCTTATATGTAGAATTTATAATACAAAACAGATGAACAAACAAAGCAGAAACAGACTCATAGATACTGAAAAGAAACTATTGGTTGCCAGAAGGAAGGAGGATGGAAAGCTTAGGCAAAATAGGTGAAGGGGATAAAGAAGTACAAACTTCCAGGTATAAAAGAAGTCATTGGGATATAATTACAGGATAGGGAATATAGACTATAATATTGCAATAACTTTGTATAGTAACAGGTGGTTACTACATTTATTGATGATCAATTTTGCAATGTATGTGTGTCATCACAATATTGTACACCAAAAACCAATATAATATTGTATTCAACTATACTTCAATTAAAAAAAGAATCTGAACTTTTTTGGAAGGATGTTTGACAATATTCTTTTATCTTTTATTATGTTTATTCACCAAAATGTTCTTGATATGCTCATAAGTGGACAAATGCTGAGAGTAGGTATTGGAAAAAGACATTGGAAGGAAATACATAGTGTAGACATGAAATGAAATCCACTGTTTTCATCAATCTAGTTTGTATTTATAAACCTAAAACTGAAACTACTTTCCAATTTTGGAGCAAAAGAAAAACACTGTGAGCTATCAAAGTTTCAAAAAACATTTTCATTGTGTATTGATTATTTAAGTGCTAAAAGATGAATAAGAAGTAATGATGAATTTGAAACTATTAGAGATGTATTTGAAATATTGAACCAATGTTTATAAGCTGGGTATGTTCATCATTCATACATTACAATAATGAAAAGTTGGTTTTATTCAGAAGATAGTGCCCGTTTTGGGTATATATCTTCAAAACCAGGAAAATATAGAATAAAATTTGGACTAGCCATGTTTAAATTCCCATTAAAATGTCTAATAAAATAGCCTCTAAATATCTCTTTATTCTTAGTTCTAAAATGATCCATAACAGGATTTAAAAAATCTTAAAAAATGAAGATCTCTTTGGAACAAGATATTATATGGTGATGAAAGTTTTTTGTTTTCTTGGGGTTTTGGCATACTGAATTTTTTTCCACAGTTGATATACTATTTTCCTAACACAACTGATTCAAGGACCATGCTTCTCACTGTCCTTTAGTGTTACCTCTGTCATATGTCAAATGTCCATGTTTACATTGTAGACATTATGTCTGTTTCTGGGACCTCTATTCTATTTAATTGATCCAATTTCTATGCTGCAGTAAAATCTCACTGTCTTAATTACTTTGCTTTATAGGAAATCTTGATATTTGGAAAACCAGTCCCTTCTCCACCTTCTTCCTCAGCAGTAACTTATTTATTCTTCGTCCTTTGAGAATTAAATACATTTTAGAATCTGCTTATGTTCCATCAAGCATGGAATTTTAATAACTGCATTGAATTAATAAATCACTTGGGTATTATGACATCTTTATACTACTGAATCTTTAAATCTACAAACATATTATTCTATCTGGCCAGTTATACTACTTTTCTAGAACTACCTTCCTTCTGTCCTCATAGTTATATGAAAAAACTCCAGCCTGTTTAGCAAAAGTTAGAAGTCTGATAAAAGGTAGAAAAGAGATCTGTCCTCTAAGAATTTTGGAACTGGGATAGAGACAGATATCTTAAACTCAGTTGTTTTCTGAAGATTAGAGGGATTTTTTCTAAAAAACAGAGGAACTGGCCTGCAGCATGAGAGGAAAAAACAAAAAAACAAAAACTGAAGGAAACTTTAGAAGGAAAGAATGTAAAAACAAAGGGAGATTGAGAATAGTCAACCCCCACATTCCAGTCTGTTCATGAGACACAGCTATGTTTTTGTCCTTATTCTTCTGTGAAGTACATATCCTTACAAGAAGATCAGCTTATTTTGCTTGCTGTTGAAGCACTCATAATTTTCACAGTTCTTTCTTACAGACTGTTTATTGATTATGATTACTTTTTAGGCATTACTTTTCCTTCGGGTTCATAATTCATAGTCAATTTAGAAATTATAAATTTAAGGATAATTTTGTATTTATAGAAAAAGTCTTGAGTGTGCTTGTGAATGATTGGTAATAAAGTCATACAACGTGACTTAGGAATTCTGGTAAAAATGATGGGAAGGGTTTGAAATTGTTAATTTGAAATAGCCTTGATTTTTGGAAAATATTTGTCTTTGCAAAAGACATCAAGAAATCTATGTCAAAAACTGATAAGAGATTTTTCTATTTATTGATGTTTCTTACTTTTTAAGAATGAAGGCCGAATCTAATAACTTCTGACTGGTTATCATATACTGCTATTTTGGGTTAATAATACCTTTAACGAAATGAAATCCTGGTTTTGGTATGTAATTATTACAGCAACATCCATGGTCAAAGTTGAAATAAATTTTGGTTAAACACTGAAAACTTTTCATTCTGAGTCCGCATTTGGATTTATTAATGAATATAAATAAGAGAACTCTTTACAGATACATAAATTATGCTTATCTTCTGTTTACAGGAATAATAAATACAAATGCACTTAAATCTGCCTTATAGTGAAAATCACAGCTTATAACATGGAATTAAATAATGGTGAAACTTTAAACAGTGTTTGGAAAGCTGAGAATTATTGAAGTAGACTTCTGGATATGTTAGCATTTTATAAGTGTTTCATAAAGGCAAATGTATAAATAATCCTATATGTAAATATCCCAGCTCGGAATACATACCTAATTGAAATGATCACTTGAGTATGAAAGACTTTGAACAATGTTAGGAAAGCTTCTTAGCAGGATATTGCAATAGTTCAATGAAAGTTAATGGATCCTTGTGTTACTTATATATCTATTGAAGCAATAGAAATGGAGATAAGTGGGTGGATAAAGAATATGTTTTTGAGATAGATCTAATTAGGACTTGCTAACGAATTTGATGTGATGGTTTAAAGAGAAAATAATGACTTATCCTAGATTTTTGGTTGAGCATTTGATGTGTACTGTGGTTAAGCATTTACTGACACAGAGAGTATTGGAGTAGAAATAGGCTTTCATGGGAGTGAAACCGTGCAACTCAGAATGCACTTGAACCCATGTGCTGGGACTCAGATGCATTCTAAACCCAGAATGGGACTTGAACCCAAGGGCCAGGACTTGAACCCAGCCAAAACTCAGGCTGGGACTTGAACCCATTGTCCATTAATTGAGATTACACAGCTCATCTCAGGACTTAATGAAGCTCAGGTTCTTTATGTTTTGTGGAAAAAATAATTCAGTGAGAGACAAAGTGATAGGTAAGAAGTGGATTTATTTAGAGAGATACACATTCCATAAATAGAATGCCGTCCATCTCAAAAGGCGAGAACGGCCTTGGGAGAAACACACTCCACAGACAGAGTGTGGGCCATCTCAGAAGGCGAGAGGCCCTGAAATATGGGGTGGTTAGTTTTTATGGGCTGGATTATTTCATAGGTTAATGAGTGAGAGGATTATTCCAAGTATTTCCGGGGGGCGGGGTGGGGGGGAGGCAGGGATTTCCAGGAATTGGGCCACCGCCCACTTTTTGACCTTTTATGGTTGGCCTCAGAACTGTCATGGCACTCGTGGGTGTGTCATTTAGCATGCTAATGTATTACAATGAGTGTATAAGGAGGTCAGATCTTCCACCATCTTGAAGCTAGTTAGGTCTAACCAGTTTTTGTCATGTCCAATGGCCATGTCATTCTTTTAAAGGTTGTGCCCTGTCCCCTTCCCTCTGTTTCAGGAGTAGGATTGTTGAGGAAACAACTTAATACTAGACTGTTAAATATTAATGTGTGTGTGTGTGAGACTGAGAGAGAGAGAGAGAGAGAGAGAGAGTGATTGGTTGATAGATTCAGGGAAGAATCAAAGTTAGAAAGGGGGATAAATGGGAGGCAGTTGACCAAGATGGCCTTAAAATTCCCCTCAGGTTGACTAAACTTTAGGCAGGCTTCTGACTCTAAGCTCTTGATCTCCCTTTCCCTAGAGCATTTACTTTAGAACACTTGTAAATTCCCCTTAAGATGTAAATCTTTTTTAAAAGCCTTTTGTCAGTTTTATAACCCATGAATGACTTTCTCAAGGACCTGGGGGCCATCCCTTTGAAATGTAACCATCAAAGAAGGTAAAGTCCTTATCTCTCAGTTTCTAGAGGAAAGCAGGAACCTAACTTCAATGGACACCAATTAGCAAACACAAATAGCCTAATAATAGAGTTACACATTTGCAAACTCAGACATAACTCACTATACTCAACACGTCCCCCTGATTAACCTTTCCCATGTAACTTCTCTTAAATTAGTGGAACAGGACATTTAGGCCCTTGCTACTGTGATCTGAGGACCAGCAACAGCAGCCTTCCTGGGTGCTTGTTGGAAATGAGAAGAGCTCAAATCCCAACCCAGGCCTATGAAATCATAATCTGCCTTTTTCATAAGATTTTCAGGGGAGTCATATACACACTAAAGTCTGAGAAACACTGCATTAGGTTACCTAGGAAGGGAAACTAGACTTCAAAGGCACTTGGGGTGGGTAATGAAGAACAAAAAGACTGGTTGTGTAGTTAAAGTCGAAATATGAGAGTGTGGGCTATAGAATAAATTAGATGGAAGGATGGGATAGCCTGGCCGAAGAGAGAGATGCGGAATCTGAGGTTAGTTAGTGGTTGTTGATAATGGCATGACCAAATTTACAATCACAGTAGGGTTGGCTGGCAGTAATCTGGGTGCTAGATTCATCTGTGAGAGGTCTTTAAGGGTTATGGCTGCCTCAGTGAGTATACCAAACAATGGCATGAGTATCAAATATTCTGTGTTTTTAAAAATCAAGAGAAGGAAGCATGGCTTAGAAGTATCAATAACACCCCTGTGTGATATTCTAGTTGTGAGGTGCATATGAAGGGGAAATTAAAAAGTAGTCTTGTCTTGAGAGGGCTAGGTGAAGGCTGTGACCTCAGGAAAGAGCCAGATTTAGAGGAGACAGGAGTTGGCAAACTTTCTCTATGGGGCCATATAGCAAATATTTTAGCTTTGTAGGCCACCTGGTCTCTGCTGCAACTACTCAGCTCTGCTCTTACCGTGGTAAAGCAGCCATAGACCTCATGTAATTGGATGAGTGACTCAATAAACTTTTATTTACAAAAAACAGGCATCAGGCTGAATTTGGCCTGGAGGGTATAGTTTGTGGACTCCTGTGTTAAGGTATCAAGGTAAAGAAAGTGATGCTGATGATAGGATGGGCATAACTGATCCTGGATCTCTGAGGAATCTAGAAAACACTGGGATGCTGAAGAGCTGCGGCAGATTTGTGGTAAGTTAGGAGATATACAAAGCATCGTGGCAGGAACTGTAAGTGAGCCTGGATTTCTGCCAGCAATTTAAATAAAAAGCAACATGAGGCATGGGAAAACTAGTCCTGATATTCTTTAAAATTTTTGAATTAACCATGTATTTCACAATATTTTATACATACACAATAATATAAACTACAGAAGCTATAAAAACCAAGATGAAACATGTGTCCAGGTTAAGAAGTAGGATGTTAGCAATATTTTGAAGGCCCCTGTGCATCTCCCCATATTCTTATTCATCTCCTCTTTCCAAAGGCAAGCTCTGCTCTAAATTTTGTGTTTATCACTTTCCATTTTTTCTGTACCTGGATCTCAGTTAAAGGACAAATCTAGAATTTAGAAGACTGAATAGAGAGAGACCTCTGGAGAGATGGAGAAATTTCTCTCCCAGAGGTATGCATTTACATTACAAAGGCAGGTAAAATCTGATGTTAGTCATCTGTTTCCATTCCAAAGGGTTAAAAATTGGGAAACTTCCTCTTCGCTTCCCAGAGAAGATTTGTTTATGCCAGGAAGATAAAGTTTATTTCTCTCTCTCTGGAGGAGAGGGAGGCAGCTGGGCAGTGTGTAACCCATATATGCTCCCAGAATTCTAATTCTGGGGTTTCTCTCCTTTGGGGCAAGAAACCTCCTTTGTGCACTTGCAGGCCCAACCATATGGCTCTCATTGCATCACCTGGAAGGAGGAAAATGAGGTATGGGGAAAAAAATACAAATGTGCTTACTGTTGTATTAATAACCTTCCCTGATCCAGAAACTCCATGGTTACTTTCAGGACAAAATAAATGAATATAGACATCAAACACCTACCATCATCAACCGCAGAATACATATTCTTGTTAAGTGTGTCCTGGGTTCTCAGGGTTTAGAAGTCCTATTTCTCCAGGGTTTACAACAGGTTCACCATGGACACAGCAAGAGCTTTATTGAAATATAAGGCATGTCCTCTGCCTGGAACTTTGGGCTTCCCATGTTCAGGGACTGGCAGATGAGAAGAGGATTCACCACCCTGGCAAGGGCAATCGACTTCTTTATCAGAAGAAGGGAGGGCTGCTGTTACACAACAGGGACAGGGAAAAATACGTTCATCTATTTGGGCACTTCTTGATAATTCCTTATATGATTTTAATGGTCAGTGGACAGGTGTAACAGCCACAGCCTGGGACCATAATGTACAAGGCTCAGACCCCTCAAGGATGAGGGACTGTGTCACACTACCCAGTAAGTTAACAAGACCAGCAGAAGTGCTAGCTTAGGAGAGAAGAATCTGCAATGGATGGTAGGAGACAGAGATGACGTCAGTCATAACCCTGTCAGCAGCTGCCGTGGTGATGACTGTCATTTGTCCTGGTGATCATCCTTTTATAAGTTTCCACTAGGATAGGAAGCCAACCATAATCCCCTATGAGCTGCTCCCAGAATTTATAAGGATACTCAAGAAGCACAAGGAGTAGACGTTAGTGAGCTCTATGCTTCACTGCCCAGATCCTTCTTTAAGACTGAAGGACTTATTTTCTTAGCCTCTGGAAGCACTCCTGTCAGACAGCCCTCACTTGTCACTTCACGCCAAGTCATATTCCCATCCCAGGGCAGCCCACATCCGGTGACTGTTCAGTGCAGGAGAAGAAAGGTCTGCTCCTACTGACCACCTTCTCTCTGCCCCCTCCTACTTTCTTCTCTTTCCACAGCTGTTGATTCCAAGAGTAGTCCCTTATAACTCCCCACATGCTAATTTCAGTCACTCTGTCTGCTTTGTTGGGAACCACAGCAATAACACGTAGCAGTTAATGAATTATTTTTAAAGTATATGTCTGAACGATGTGTTACATGGAGGGATAAACATTGAAAGGGTCAGTTTATAGAAGCTGAAAAGAAATATTCTTAAAGTTAGAGTTAAGGGGGAGAAATACACAACATGCTGGCAATGCTGACCAGAGCTAAGCGTCTGATACAGCACCTTCCCTCCAGGAGGAATGAAAATTCGTGGAGTATGGGACTTTTGCTTCTCAAGTGCGTGACAATAACAATAGCAGTAGCTTTACTCAGGAGCTTATTAGGCTATCAGATTCCACCCCAGAGCTGTTGAATCACATTGTGCATTTTATAAGAGCCCAAGGTAATTCCTGTCCAGTGATTTAGATCAATGATTCTCAACCCTGACTGCAAAATAGAATCACCTATGAGCTTTGGAAAAAATGTTTATGCTTATGCCTCATTCTAAATGTCCCATTTGAATCTCTGGCGTATGGTGTCCAAGCATAAAAGTTCCCAAGGCCTTTTTTTTTTTTTCCCCAAGGCCTTTTATAATGAATAGCCAGATTTAGTAGTCATTGAACATAGGACCTTCAACATTTCTTTTCCCCTTTAATATCTTAGTCACAAATGCCTATGAAATCCCTTTGGATTCCTATCACTAAGTCTCCATTTTTCTCTTAGAATTTTTAAGCTGTTATCTCATTTCCCTTCTTCCAACCTCAGAAAATCAAAATCTGAAACTGTATACTGATCAGTTTGTTTATTGTCTGATTCTAGCCTCTAGAGATTGCAGCTTTCTGTCCTTTCTTCTCAAGGGACTATGGATAAGGTGAAACTAAGAAATGGCCATAGAGGTTAGCTTCCAGGCACAAAATCAATGCTCATATTCATTCCTTTCAAAATGCTGTTTCAGTTTGGTTAGAAGGATTTTTAATTTCATTGTATTTTTTGGGTCAGTCAATGAAGTTTGGCCCCAAGACAAATCATTCAATCCTGTGTTCTTTCCCAGTGCTTTGACACATAGGACCAAAGTAAGGGATGAAAGTATATAAATAGCTGCAATGGTATCCAATTCCCAGACCATTGATTCTTGCTAAAGCAAACAAGTACAGAAGACAATTGAAAAAAGAAAAAAAAGCCCATTCCTTCTTTCTACATAAAATAGGGGATAATTCAGATAGATTGAATGATGGAGACCTGGATAAAATAACATTATTTTAATAATAAAACACACATGGATTACATAGCAATTTTAAATATGCCTGGTGTGTAGGTCTTTCTCTGCATATTCTAGAAACCTTTTATTGACTAAAACCAGTGAAATATAGGAAAAGGACATACATAATAGTTTAATATTTTAAAGTTATTTAATGATAAATGAAGAAAGCCTATCAACATGTCTAAATAGAAGCCTGTTAGCATGAATATCCCTTGTATGCTAAAACAAATATATATTTAAAACATGCATTAGATCTAGGAATATTTTATCACTGTCAAGGTGAAAGAACAGAAAAAGACAATTTTGCTCATGTAAGTGAAGAATTTATCAAATTGCTATTAAAATTTGGAATTTGGCAGTTTTGTCATTATTTTTTTCTTAGGAAATATTATTATTATTTATTTATTTATTTTTTTTTTCCTGAAGAGAGACTACAAAAAGATTCTCATACTGGAGAGAATGAACCAAAGGTCAAGAAAAGAAACTTCTTCACAAACTGTAACTTGGGTGGTAATAACATACTTAAACCTTTAGTGACTACAAGTAATTATGCACGTGCATCCAGATGTTTCCCACGCTGGACCTGCTCTTCCTGTCAGTTGCCTTTACACACGGGTGACCAAATCCTGCGTTTGCCATGGTGAAAGGGAGCTCTGCAGGAATGGCCATTGCATGTTCATGTGGAATACTGAACTCCTTGGCTCTTTATACAAACTCTTTTAAAGATCATGATATCTCAACATGTATTCAAGATTATTTCCACTTTTAAGGAGTGGTAGTTTGTCACTCATCTCTTTAGACCGTCAGTTGACTAATAAATACTGACTTGCTTACTGGCTTCATTGTATATTTTCTTTCTTTCATCCCCCCAACCCCCCCTTTTAGATAATTCCTTCCATTGGCCTAAGCCATCTAGTTTCTCATAATTATACGTTCATATACAGACATCCTGCAGGCAATCACTTCCTTAGTATATTTGATTGTGCTTTCCCCTATCTTACAATTGCCTTGACCAAAAGAAATGAGAGAGCTAGAGATAATTTGAAAATATTTTTGAAATACTTGGAAAATAATTTTGAACTGGAATACTTTATATCCTGTTTTCAAATTCTAGCAAAACAATACTATCATTTTTCTGACTAAATACATGCCTAAGAAGGAAAATTCAGAGCTTATCATGAGTCACACCGGTCTTCTAACAGCACCCACATATTATATTAACTTCGAAGGCTTGAAATTATATCACTAAAAGTTAACTGCTAAGATGAAAGCTTGTTAATTTGATTTTATAGGTAATGGAAGATTGAATCCATTTTATGAATACTTGTGAAAATTCAACATGTAGAAAAAATTCATATATAGTCCTCTAAAAACTCATGAATGGAATTGTTTCACCTTGCAAATAACATCAGGCCCAGCTCTTTTCAGAGTAAGAAGTAATCTTTACCATTTTTCTCTAAAGAAGGAGAAAGAATCTCATAAATATTTGTGTTTATGACTGAGAAATTCAGTATTTGTTAGCTTGTAGAATAAACTGTCATTAGGTAACCATTTAAAATGTGTCTCCTTCAGAAAGCTGAGATCACTAAATCTGAAATATAAAAGAGATTTATAAGAAGGGAGGCTTTATATCAACAGGGTATGAAATTTCAAGTATTTTGGTAATATGCACAATTTAATTATTACAGCCTTTTAAAGGCCATGTCAAAACTTCAGTTATTTCTATCTGTGGCTTCTGCCCTCAAATAGCATGTTAATTAATTAAACACTTTGCCTACATGAGTTTTTGCCCACAGATGTTAAACAGTATTGTTTGTGTAGTTTTCAAGGCTACTATTAGAAATTATAGAGTCACAGAATCATGGGCAGAGTCCAGTCGTGTCATGGTGTAATGACAGATTCTCTGACAGCAGAGCTTAGGGAAGATACTTCTGTAGACAGCCTTCCCCAATTAAGAGAAAAATTCCTGTTACTCCTTTCCTCTTCTGCTCTTGCTCTTCTCATCTGTTAATTTTTCTTTCCACGAAGCCATCAGCAGCCTGGTAGCTTTAGTAACTAAGTACTTTGGCCTCGTGAGACAAGAAGCTCATCAAACTTCTCAAACTTGAAAACCCATTCAGTTATCAGCAACCCAGTGACTGACACAAACAGTATGTGCTGTGAATCACCACAAAGAAATGAAAAAGGTCCAAGTGACAAGTGCTCCAAAAATGTTTTCTGCTTCATGCTTAATTAACTCAGACGATAAGTCTTCGAAGCATGAACATGTGGACCTTTTCACCAGAACATATTGTCAACAACCCAGGAAAACATTATGGTGCAATAAGCTTTAGAGATAATTCTTTGCCTTTTGTTAATGCGTTTTGAATCACAAGCATTAGAATTCAGCCCTTTCAAATATGATGAAAAGGCCATAATTCCTAGAGCAAAATTAAAATCAGAATTATTTTTATGATTGCTTTCACAATTAGGAGTTAGTTTTGGGGAGAAATCCAAAAATATTGATATGCTTCAAAATCTCTAAATCCTTTGCTGATTCCATAAACCATATATTTTCTTTTGTCATGTACCACTTCTCATAGAAAGTATTGGCAGAGATTGTATCACTTCAGACATGATAATTAAAAGTAGATAGATTCTCTCTGTAAATGGGCCTTCTCTCAGCACAATCCTACCTATGTGAGAACATTTTAGAGTTGCTTGATGAAAATACAGTGTCACTATGGTTTCCTTGTTTGTGTATCCCAGTTTTATATTCCATGGCACATAGTAAAAAGTTCTAAAACATAAGGCTAAAACAAAGGGCAGTAATGAAAAAACAAGCGTAATTGGGAATTCAAAAAGCTCTATGCAAACAGAGAAAATCATTGAAAGCAGTAAAAATGAGTAGGGGTTTACTCTTGGCCATACTTTCTTTTAATATTGTCTGTTTTATAGGTTTTTAAAAAATATAAATACATATAGGGCGTCACATTTTTCCAGTGTGTTTTAAGTTGCAAATAGCATAAGGTAATAGTGGTTTTTGTAAATCCGGAACATGTAGAATATCAGCAGCTTTTAAACGGTGTAGACGTGCAGCACAGGTACAAATATTATTTGCTGATATTCATTTTAAATAACCAATTTAAAACTAACCTAATGGTTATGGAGACTTGATCAAAACTCAGATTCTTTTCTAAATGTTTTTTCGTAAGAAAGATTATTGTTTCTCTGATTCTGTGCAAATCAGACCTTAAGAATAAAACTAGGTCTTCCAAAATTTGTAAAACTATATGTGAATAATTACTTATCTAAGCTTATATGTGTTATCTACCATTGCCAACAATTCTGTTCTGATCCTGAAGTGAACTGATATATACTAAGCATCTATAGTATAATTCTATTAAATACCTGCTCCTGTAGATATTGAGAAGAATGTCTGAAAACCTTTTTATTTTATTTTATTGATGTATAGTTGATTAACAGTGTTGTGTTAATTTCTGCTGTATAGCAAAGTGATTCAGTTATACATATACATATTCTTTTCCATTATTGTTTATCGCAGGATATTGAATATAGTTCCCTGTGCTGTACAGTAGGACCTTGTTTATCCATCCTGTATATTACTGGCTTGCATCTGCTAGCCCAGACTCCCAGTTCTTCCCTCCCCCAACACCCTCTTCCCCCAGCTTGGCAACCACAGATCTGTTTTCTATGTGTGTGAGTCTGTTCCTGTTTCATAGATATGTTCACTTGTATTGAATTTTAGATTCCACGTATAGGTGATATCATGTGGTATTTGTCTTTCTCTTTCTGACTTACTTCGCTTAGTGTGATAATCTCTAGTTCCTTCCATGTTGCTGCAAATGACATTATTTCATTATTTTTTATGCCTGATTAGTATTCCATTGTATACCACATCTTCTTTATCTATTCATCTCTTGATGGACATTTAGGTTGTTTCCATGTCTTGGCTATTGTAAATAGCACTGCAGTGAACATAGGGGTACATGTATCTTTTTGAATTATAGTTTTGTCTCAATATATGCCCAGGAGTGGGATTGCTGGATCATATATCAATAGTAATTCTATTTTTCGTTTTCTTTCTTTATTTTTTTAATTTTAATTTATTTTTTTAATTTTTCGTTTTCTGAGGAAACACCTTACTGTTTTCCATAGTGGCTGTACCAGCTTACATTACCACCAACAGTGTAGGAGGGTTCCCATTTCTCCATAGCCCCTCCAGCATTTGTTATTTGTAGACTTTTTGATGGTGGCCATTCTGACAGGTGTGAGGTGGTACCTCACCGTAGTTTTGATTTGCATTTCTGTAATAATTAGCGATGATGAGCATCTTTTCATGTGCCTGATAGCCATCTGTATGTCTTCTTTGGAGAAATGTCTATTTAGGTCTTCTGCCCATTTTTTGATGGGTTGTTTGTTTTTTCGTTATTGTGTTGTATGAGCTGTTTGTATATTTTGGAAGTTAAGTCCTTGTTGGTTGCATCATTTGCAAATATTTTCTCCCAGTCCATAGGTTGTCTTTTCATTTTGTTTATGGTTTCCTTTGTTGTGCAAAAGCTTGTAAGTTTGATTAGGTCCCATTTGTTTATTTTTGCTCTTATTTCTATTGCCTTGGAAGACTGACCTAAGAAAACGTTGGTACGATTTATGTCAGAGAATGTTTTGCCTATGATCTCTTCTAGGAGTTTTATGGTGTCATGTTTTATGTTTAAGTCTTTAAGCTATTCTGAATTTATTTTTGTATATGTTGTGTGGTTGTGTTCTAACTTCACTGATTTACATGTGGCTGTCCAACTTTTCCAACACCACTTGCTGAAGAGACTGACTTTTTAGCATTGTATATTCTTGCCTACTTTGTCAAAGATTATTTGTCCATAGGTGTATAGGAATATTTCTGGGCTCTCTATTCTGTTCCATTGATCCATATGTCTGTTTTTGTGCCAAAGCACACTGTTTTGATCACTGAAGTCTGAAATCTAGGAAGGTTATACCTCCTGGTTTGTTCTTTTTCCTAAGGATTGCTTTGGCAATCCTGGGTCTTCCATGTGCAGACCTCTTCTCTTCTCTAGCCGTACTGTCTAGGTGAGAATTCTGGTTTTGTTGATAATGCCATATAATTTTCCAAAGAGTTTGTACCAGTTCATCCTCCTGTCAGAAATATGTAAAAGTTCCTATTGATGAACATACTCACCTGTATTTAGTATTATAAGACTTTTTAACTTTTTTATCAATGTAAGATTGTATTTGATCATTTCCCTGCTAAAGATTAATGTATTTTTATATGTTTCTTGGCCAATCATGTCTCCCTTCTGTAAATTCCCGTATGAATTTGGCCATTTTTAATTTCAATTTCTTTCATCTATCCTGTATTTATTATGGGAGAATTTTACATGTTATATTGGCCAATCCTCAGTTTTATGTTTTGAAATATCTTTCCCAGTTGTCTTTGTGGTAATTTTTAATAAACAGAAGTTCTTAATTTTAATAGAGCCCAATTCATCAAAATTTTGTGATGTGCTTTATAATGTTTTGCTTTAAAAATTCCTCTGTAGACTTACATCATAAAGTGAGTTTCTTAAATTTTCTTCTAAGTTTAAAATTTTTGCCTTTCATACTTTTTTGTCTCTCATATTTAAGTCCATAATCTATCTGAAATTGATATGAGTGTATGAATTGGCATACTCTTTTCTTGATGGAAAACAATATACACTTTTGCCAATTTTTTCTATGTAGTTTATTTCCAGTCTCTCTCTTCTTTCACTGGTAAGTATTACACAACTGTGTTAATAATATAATATTTTAGTGATGTAGATTTATAATAGGTCTTAACATATGATACCATCCTTGTTCTTATTTTTCAGTCTTGATTATTTTTGGCAGTTTTCTATTTCATCTATTAAAGGTTTTGACTAGAAATGCAGATCAATTTTTGGAGACATTTTATTTTCTATTATAAAGATTTTCCTGTTTATAAACATGGACTAGATCTCAATCTTTCAAGATTTACTCAAGTACTCTTTTATAGGTTTTATAACCTATAACTTTTTATATGTTTTATAATATTTTTACATTGTTTGTAAGATATATTCCTTGAAACCTTACTTTTTTTCATGATAATGTAAATGGACATGGATGGACCTTGAGGTCATTAAGCTAAGTGAGATAAGTTAGAAATGCAAAGAAATATACTGTAATAATTTATATGTGGAATCTAAAAAAAAAAATGTACTCATAAAAAGAGAGAGTATAATGGTGGTTACCAGGGGTTTGGGGCGGGGTTGTGGAGGAATTACGGAGATTTGTTTAAGGATACAAACTCTCAACTATTAGACAAGTAAATCCTGGAGTTCCAGTCACCAACATAGTGATTATGGTCAACAATACTGTATTATAAACTTCAGAGTTGCTAAGAGACTAGATTTTAATTGTTCTCATTACACAAAAGAAGTAATAATTATGTAACATGATGGAGGTGTTAATTAACACTCCAGTGGTAATCATATTGCAGTATATAAATGTATCAAATCAACATGTACATCTTAAACTTACACAATGTTATGTCAATTTTATCTCAAAAGATTAAAAATAATGTAAAGGGACTATTCCTTTTGATGAGTTGAGAAGACACTATCAGAGTTTGAGCAGAGGAGTGACATAGTATGAATTATATTTTATTTTTTTTTATTTTTTTTAATTTTTTTTATTTTTTGGGGGTACACCAGGTTCAATCATCTGTTTTTATACACATATCCCCATATTCCCTCCCTTCCTTGACTCCCCCCCCCCGCCTCGAGTCCCCCCCACCCTCCCTGCCCCAGTGAATTATATTTTAAAGAGATTATTCTGGCTGCTATATCATTAGATAAAGATGGGAGTCAGGCAAAGCTGGAGTAAGGAGAACTGTTTAGGAGGCTATTACTACAATCCAGGAAAAGACGATGACTGGGATTATAGAAGTGGATATAGAGAGAAGTAGTGAGAGTCTGGATATATTTTGAAGTTAGCAACAACAGGTTATGCTGATTGATTAGATATGAACTGCAAAGAAAGAGAAAAGTCATGGTGGACTGTAAGGTTTTTAGTTTGAGAAATGAAAAAGGTGAGGTTGCCATTTTAGGAAATGGGGGAGACTGCAAGAGGAATAGGCTTGGGTGGTAGGAATATAAGGAGCTCAGTTTGGAAAATGTATGTCTGAGATCCCTCTTGGACATTCAAGTTGACTTGTTGGGTATGGTTGACATGTTGGGTAGGCAGTTGGATGTAAGAGTCTAGAATTTAGGGATAAACCTGGGTTGGAGATAAATTTGGAGGTCATCCAGTTAATAGGATTTTCCCAAGTCCTGAGACTGGATGATATCACAAAAAAACTTAGTATAAATTTTAAAAAGGGTAAGAGCTTTAAGGATTAAAACCCATTGAACATCAGTGTTTAGAGATGTGGTCATAAGGAGCAATCAGCAAAGGAGAATTATAGGGATCACCCAGAGATGTGTTAGAAAAGGTAGTCCTTTTAACTGGATTCAACATTTAAAAAGATTAAATAGAAATGTTTGAGCACCTCCTGATAGATCAAGTAAGATAAGATTGAAGTTCTATCATTTTACTTAGCAATGTGGAACCATTGGTGACCTAGACAAGACAATTTTGGTGGAGTGTTAGGGGTGTGAACATGACTCCAGAGCACTCAAAAGCAAATCTGTGGAGAGAAGTTGTGTCCAGCTTCATGTGAATACTTTTTGGCTGGCCTGTTGAAGCAGAGAAGCAACCCTAGCCCACTCAGTAGCTGATTATAGATACATGAGTGACAACAGCCAAGACCAGTTAGATCCGCCAAGCTGATCCCAACCCAAACCTCCAATCTTCTGAATTAAAAAAAAAAAGAAATTAAGGAAAAGAAGCTACAATAACAGACCCAGGATGATATGAAAGACGAAACACTCAGGAAACAAAACTTCTTAGAGATTAAAGTAAATTTGAAATGAGAAACCTAAAGGATTAAACCAAGAATTTCAATTCAGATATGAACATAAATTTCACAAAAAACAGAAAACTGAAGGTAGCAGCTTATTAAAGACATTAAAAAAAAATCCCCAAAGTGAAGGGGATGTGTTTCCATATTAAAAGGGAAGTCAGAAAAAAAAAATTAAAAGCACATCATGATCCAATTTTAGAACACTGAAAATAAAGAAAACGCCCTGTATTTGTTTTCCAGAGCTTCTGTAAGAAAGTACCCCAAACTGAGTGACTTAAAAATTTGTCTCACAGTTTGGGAAGATAGAAGCACAAGGTCAAGGTGTTAGCAGAGCTGGTTTCTTTTGAGGGCTCTGCAGAAAGGACCTATTCCAGGCCTTTCTCCATGGCTTGTAGATGACCATCTTCTTTCTAAATCTCTTCCTGTTGTCTTCCCCCATGTGTGTTTACTTTGTCCAAATGTTGCCTTTTTATAAGAACATCAATCAGATTGGATTAGAGCCAACCCTATTGACTTCATCTTAAATAATTGTATCAATAATGACACTATCTCCAAATAAGGGCATATTCTGAGGTAGTGGGGATAAGGACTTCACATATGAATTTTAAGAGGACACACTTCAACCTATAACAAGTCCAAAAATGATCCAAAAAGAAAATATATATAAAATAGATCACACAGAGGGAACTGGATTTAGAATGACATTGGACTTCTTAATATACCCTCAAAGTTCAGAGGCAAAATGATTTTCAATCTAGAATTCTATTCACAACCAACTAATAATTAAATGTAAAGGTGGGCTAAAGATGTCTTTAGACATGCAAGGACTCAAGTGTTAACTTTCACTGCCCCCTTCTCAGGAAGCCACTGGTGCCTATGCTTAATAAAAACGGTGAGGGGTGGGAGATTAGTGGATTTACTATAAAATTAATGAATCTTCAACTTTAGAATCCCTCACATGCACAGGTCCCTCTTTCAGTGACTGGAAAGGGCCCTAGCAATGTGGTGACATAATCAAATGATTTTGTAAAAATTTGAAAGAAAGCTAACTTAATCACTGTTGGTTAAGGCAGTCACATTTCCTTGCACAGGTGTGCTGGGATGGTTGGCTGCAGGCATTTTTGGGATCCAGCTAAGAAGAAGCTATGTCATAGACATTATATTGTGTTTAGAAGGATATATTTATGAGGCTTATGTCATTTTTATATGTAATTAATGTTTTGCCAACTGCAAGTGTAAGAATAGCTTCTAGTAATCTCCTCCTACCATTATGCTAACTGCCTTAGTGCCATCCAAGTTCAGAGTCAAAGGTTTATCAAATTAAGAATGTGTCCTTTTGCTGCTTACACTGGAAGGATCTAGGTAGGGAAGGAGATGGAGAATGTGAAATTTACAGAGTTGGAAAAAGCTACCAGCCATCATATACGCAAATTGTAAGCAGAGCATTCAATTCTCATCAAATCCCAGAAAAAAATGGACATTCTCTTCAGTCAGGAATGTACTGGATAATATAGAATTTGTAATTATAAATGCACCATAAATGTACAAAAATATAATTTGTCTGAATTCCTGTGTTTGAAGGGCATATTCTTGTGTGTGCAGTGCCACAAACAGTATTTCTGCGTGTAAAGTTGTGTGGTTTATAACTTAGCATCTTGTCCTGACAAATTCTGGCAGTTACAGGTGAAAACTGCCCCTGAATGAAACAATCCCTGGGTGGAACCTGAAGAAATATGTCTCAAGTGAACAAAAACACTACACATCATCCTGTGTATGTCAGTGTATGTGTATAATACACATTTATGTAGCTCAAAACAGGCGAGGAGCAATTTGTAAATGCATTTGAATTTATGGGACAGGAAAAGAAATGTATTAAAGCAATTATTATCTTCAGGAGAAACAAGAAGTTGCAAAAGAGTTGCAGTCGTAGTGAGGCAGGAGGTAGGTGGCCCTCCTCAGGGTAAGCAATTGGAGATTCATTTCGTGTGGACCAATACCCCGAGATGAGAATAGCAGAACAATTGAGAGTGGAGGCTGGCTCCTGCCCAGATAGAAGATGAGACTGCTTTCTCGAAGTCAAGGAGAACTTCCTGGCTAGAAACCTCCTTGGAGCTCAAAAAGGGAGGGGCACCACCCCACAGTAAGTGATGTCAACTACCTATAGGCTTCTTCGCTAGAATCCATCTTGGCTAAGAGATGCACACACACATGAGAGGACCCTGAGATAAACCAAATGTGGACTCAGAACCAGGCAAAGCAAAATGATTGGCCAATGGAAACCCAGAAGAAATGCCCCATATAAGTGACTTAAACTACCACAAGGGTGCAGCTCTCTCTGAATCTGCCCATGTGTCTATTTGTATGTACTGTACTCTTTTCCTCCTAATAAACACTTGTTTCACTACTTTCCATCTTTGTGGGAATTCTTTTCTGCAAAGCCAAAGGGCCAAGGCCTTGTCACTGACCACTGATCTAGTGGCTAGGATTCGGTACTCTCACTTCCGTGACCTGACCTAAATCTCTGGTTGGGAACTGAAAGCCTGCTTCAAGTGGCTGCAAGCCCCGGCCACCCGAGATCAGTAGCATAATACCACATAGTCTCACTGCGAGCAGTTATTTACCTCATCAGAACCATGTAAGCACTGCACAGTGACTTAGTTAAACACTTGATGTAATTGCGTTAGGAAGCCATAGGGAGGTATTACAGAGGAAGCTATATATGGGAGTCTGTGTGCTTGTGTGTCTGTCTGCTGGGTGTGAGTTCTTTGTAAGAGAGATAATCACATCTTCCATTTAAAACAAAATAACTGCCTAAAATTGAAAACTGAAGAAATAGCATATGGGAATGTTAACTGCCTGAGGAAATAGCTAAAGGTGTATTAGGGGATGCTCTTGACAAATAAGAATTATGGGCTGGGAAGAGAGGAATAGGAAATAGCAACACGTTGTTATAAACTCTGCAGTGCTATTTGCCTTTTAAAAACATGTTTATGTATTTTTGATAAAAATAAAATTTCATTGAAAAATGGAATCAGTTCTAACAAACTTTCATAAAATGAGTCCTATACACTTTGTATCACACTTTTCTAGATTATTGCTAAAATAGACTCACATTTTATTTTTGCATTATGTGATGTTTTAGGATTACTCTTTCAAGGTGAAGAAATGATTATATGAAACTAATTATTTCTTTGAAGAAAACCTAAATCCTTGATAAACCAAATGAGAATTGAGATAGAGCAGCCTGTTTCAGTATCGTTGCTTAGAGCCAATACTTTCTTTTGAAGGAAAGTAGGATTTAAATATTTATGAAATTGAGTTTTCTTTACTGTTTTGAAAAAGAAATTATTAAAATTTTACAACCTTTGTAGAATTGATTTTTCCTTTCTGTACTAGGTAGGAAATAAATCAGTTTTACATTAATAAATCAGAATACATGAAAAACTAATTGCTCACAAAATGCAATTGTACCAAACATATAGAAATAAAACAACATTGTAGCTTAGCTTCCTAAGTTTGAATTTATTATGTATAATAAAGTGAAGATTAAAAATGTATGCACTGGGGTTTCTAAATGTAGGCAATGTGCATTCATTCAGGTTTTGTTATAGAAGAAGCATTGATTTTACTCTTCCATCTACATTTCACAAAGAGTATCAGAGGGAAAAAGCTTGCCTCACAGGGAAGGTTGAAAGCTCAGTTTCATTTTATTTCTTATCTTAATAGCAGGGAGCTGCTACACGCTGAAAAATATATGCTTCAGGAAGATTGAACTTGCTACCTTTTGCAGAGTTGTTCATCTTTTCTAAAGGACAGTTATCAACTAAGCAAAAAATAAGGAAATAGCTATTCTGCTTGGCTTGTGTTATTAAAGGTCTATGACTGTGTAGTTAGAAAAATCCAAGCAGGAGAACTTAAGAGTTTAAAAATTAAGGAAAAGGTGATAGAGTGTTTTTGTTGAGAATATAGTTTCAGAGGTAATACACAATATGGTAGGCATCCTCTAAAATGGCCCCCAAGAGTCCTTACCTCCTAGTATTCAGGTTTTTGAGAAATCCCCTCTCCTTGAGTGTGCACCGGACTTGCTTCTAAACAATCGAATATGGAAGAAGTGATGGTATGTTGCTTCCAAGATTAAGTTATAAAAAAGTGTTTGGCATCTGTCTTGGTGCTTTCTCTCACTCCCTCTTGAATTGCTGAGCCTGAAAGACTTTGCCAGGTTTTGAGGAGGCTCTAGGGAGAGTTTCACGTGCGTGAGCTTGGAAGCAGATCTTCCAAGACCTGCCAACAGCCATATGTGTGAACGTTTAAGAGATCCTTCTCTAGTCAAGCCCTAGGAAAGCTGCAGTCCCAGCTGACGCCTTTACTGTAGGCATCTTGAAGGACCCTAATGAGAACCACCCAGCTAAGCCACTACCTGATTCCTGATCCATTGAACATGTAAGATGATATTTTTTTCAGCTGCTAAATTTGGGGACAATTAGTTATGGACCAATAAGTAACTATTCACAGGCCATAATTTAAACTCTGGTCCCACTTTATTTCTCTAGGTCCCAGATTCTACATTGCTAAAATGGGGTGACAACTGTATGTCATTTTTGTATGGTTGTTGTGGGGATTTAATGGGATAATTTACAGTAACTCAGCATATGTAAGTGCACATATGGAATACCCAAAAATGGATTATTTTTATTATCCATATACTTTGGGGCAAGATGTACAGGAATCAGTCCATTCTTCTGCACTTAGACTGGAATATATCTTCTCAAAAGATCAGTAAACCGTCATCCAACATGTAATTTGCCTTTAATATTTATTCCAGGCCAGTGCCAATCTTTGCTGCCTTTCCGTAGCCATCACCAATTATCCAACCACTGAACCAATTCTGATCAACACACACTATACCTATGTTAGCAGTTTCACAGTCTCCAACCAGCTGGGTTTAGAATTAATAGTCAAGTCATAATCCCAGGACAAGATTAAGGTTGTAGTTTGAGAAGTAATAACTTTTTAAACTACAGAATTGTCCCTGTCTCTTGTTGGCTTGTCCCTAGGCCATGACTTCCTGATTTGTGCAACATCCTGAGATGCCATGCCCGGTGGCTCTACGTCTAAGCTTGACCCCCTGGACCAGCCATGCTTTCTCCCTTATTCCTTGACACCACCATGATTCCTGAATTTCTGTTCTTCCTCAAAGGCAAATGCACGCTCGGTTTATGTGGATTATGCCAGCTATATTTGTTAGATAAAATTTGGATAAGTCCATGATGGGCGTGAGATCTGTTATCATTTTCTCAGAATAATAAATGTGGGGTTGGGCAAAAGTTCATTTGGGTTTTTCTGTAAGATGCGACGAAAATCCCAAACGAACTTTTTGGCCAACCCAATAATTCCAGCTCTACTGATGCCTCTTCCTCTTCTTCCTCCATTTCCAACACTGTTCTAACTAAATCTTAATTCTATGTTTATCACAAGGTTGAAAACACCGCATTTTTACAAAAGCAGTAATTTATTAAAGTTTTATATGTGAGACAGCATGCAGAGAAAATACTGTTCAACAATTAGGATAAAATAAACATATCTTCCCAGTAAAAGTGAATTTACATCTCCAAAGATTGATTTCATTAAAGCCCCTTTATTCCATAGGGAAAAAAAATGAACTCAATACAACCAGTTTCTGACAACCCTAATGCAAACTCGTACACTAAAGAAAGGACGATGATTGTGTGTATCTGTATGTAATGCTGTGGAATTGCTATAAACTCTCATCTTCTTTCTAAAGAACATCTTGACCTTTAGAAAATGAAGGATTTTTCTCTCCTAATTTAGCTAAAAATAAAAGGTTGATTTTACAGTTCTTCAAGAATTGTAGACCCAAGGCTATAAATCCAGCAGATTGGAAGACATGGGAGTGGTGATGGATTGTTGCCAATGTGAAGTAAAATATCAGGACTATTTCCTGATAAAAAATACTGTGGAAAATCACAATCCTTCTGCTCACAGTTTCAAGGAAGTTAATCATCCCTAAGCTAGAATGATCCACTTGTACAGTATTAATTTATTTAGATAAATATCTTCACTCAAGAGACTTAGCACATTTTAGGAATGATATGTCAAAGTATGATAAAATCAGCAATCTGTACTGGTAGATTCTATCCTCACCTCATTTTTTTCAATAAGAATGGTGTTATAATTTACACATAGTGACAATGAGGTAGGATAGATTCTAACGTGTAAATCTGGGTGTAAACATCTCTGTTTTAATGCTGTGCTAGAAGATTTCACTCCCAAACTCAATTTATAAGGTCTCTGATTAATACTGTGATGAACCTTTACTCAAAAGTAAACTTGAAAGTCATCTTAACTACTAATATTTAAGCTGCTTATAAGTTATATGAAATCACTTTGATCTTAGCACTTAACGGATGGTTGTTTTTCCTTAGTTATTTCCTTTTTATTTTTCATGCTATAATTGCGACCTTTGTTGTTTCTTCAAAAAGCATCATCCAGGAATTATGCCCAATAATAACAGTAGAGCACAATTATGTAAAAGTGCTTTTCTTTCCCTGAGACACAAAACAGAGCATGAGAAGAAAGAATGAAGAAGCATACCTGGCAGCAGGGTTATTTCTATACCTACACTCTATAGGCAATCAAGAGTTTGCTTAAATATTATTATTCAAATATTTCTAAATCCTCTTATATGTGTATTGGTCTTCTTACAAACTGTATCAGTTACAAAGACAATAAAGTCCAGAACAGCTTTTCCAAATCCAAGGGCAAACAGTGTTTTCCGGTGAAAAAATATTTAGGAAATGCTATGTGCAGTATCCTCTTGTTAAAGTTCATAATTCATGTTAATATATTAAAGATGCTATTCAGGACTTTATTAATGAAACCCATTTAAGTCAGCATAGTGTAGTGTTTTCTAAATTTAATTAAGACCTTCCCTTTTTCTTTTCCACTGCACATCCATCTTCTCAAAAATTTGTGCAAACTAAAACCTGTGTGATAGGAATTATTATCTTCAAGGAAGTTGAGTTAAAATAATAACAGGTTCATCCAAAGATGACTTGTAAGCTGTAACACTGCAATTTAAATATAGATCAAACTGACTTACCATTCAGTTTTCTTTGTAACATCCATATTTATCCTTGAAAATTGACTCAGAGATATATAAAGTTTGCTTTATGCTTTCTTTTTTTCTAACCCTAAATGTCAAGGCATTTCTGAAGAAAAGCTAAATGCTAGGCTTAAATCCTAATTAATGTTGCCACTAATTGCTGTGCAACTCTGTGTGAACTTCTCGTGTTGAAGGCGTCAAGATTAAAGGAAGCTGCCAGATGAGCTGGTAGGACAGAATGTGGATTTTGTCACAACCCCATCTTTCTGCTCTTCAAATCCATAATTTTGGGGAAAAAAAATAAGCTGTTATGACTATGAGACAGTTTATTGTTTCATGGAAAAGTACTCTTTGAAAAATTGAACACAGGTGGTGGATTACAATGAAAAGAGCTCTAGGATTCATGGGACCCAGAATCTAGTCCTAGCTCCTTTGCTTATATTCTGTGCAGTTTTAAGTTGCTTAGTATCTGGGAACTTTAGTTTCTACATTAGCAGAATGGGAATAACACCAGGCCTATCCAGATTTACCAGATAAGTAGCTGGTAAACTCACTAAATACATTACAAAGAATATTAGATACAGCAAACACTTTAAAATTATTTGTTGGTGTGGATTAACAAGATTGATCATGGTGTCATGGGTTATATTTGCTATATCAGATATTTTCCCATGTAGCGTAAACATGACATTTACTATGGTATACACTAATCCACATAGTAAGCCTTTATGGTGACTACTGAAAAATATTGCTTCATACAATCTTTAGCGTTAGTCACTGCTTATAGAGAGGATATAAACCCTTTTCTTCACAGATAAGCAAAGTGACGTAAAAAAAAAAGGCTCTCTCCTGCTCAGCGTTAAATGCCAAATAATTGACAGAGCTGTGGTTGGATATTAGGTCTACTGAACGACAGCTAAGCTTTCCTTTTTACACTTTTTTGTGCTTCATATAAAATGATTTCTAAATGGTAGTATTTAAAAAGTGTTTCATTGTATTTGGCACATCTACACTGATTAATGTTCCTGATATTTTGACGCAGGCAGAGAAAGATGATATGAACTGCAGTGGTTCTTGGTCAGGACCCTTTGAGCAGGGCTGGTGCAAGTTTTGGCCATCTGGCACGTGACGTTTCCTTCATCTGTGAACTTATAGAAATCCAAACTAGTATGTGCAGGACAATATCCATCCTTGAGAGGTAATATATGTAAAAGATGAACAAGCGGAAAGGGCAGTCTTCAGTTTTATAAAGAATACTCCTTTAATTTATAGTAAAAAAAAATCAGCGCATGCTAGCCAAGAGGAGAGAAAACCTCCTAGTACCCCCAAATGAGAAAAAAAGTTATAATTGGATATCATCAGTGTCAATCATTTTGTCTGTAAAAAGGAAGCTTTACATCTCTAAGTGGAAAAGCAGTGATCAGATTCTCTCTGTGGATGAACATCTTTTGTCTTCCCTTACTGAGATTGGCATAGGGTCAAACTGAATGTCTTCTGGAAGTTGTAGAAACAAAAAAAAAAAACCACAAAAAAAAAAGGAAAAAAAAATATGGCTAAGAATCCATGCAGGCAATATATAATTATTACTTCTGATTAGAGGATGAAGAAGGTTTGCTGAAAAATATTTTCTGATTTATATCTATATCCTAGAGTTCATACATTCCTTCACTTCGGAAGTATTTATTGAGATGCCATTATGTTCCAGGCACTCCTCCAGCCTCTAAAAACACACCAGAGAACAAAACAGGAATTCCTTCCCTCCAGAGTTCACATTCTACTAAATTCTTCATTCTTTGATTTGCCGAAAGGCCAATTCATTGATTATGGATGATTAAATACATGAATTTCCTCTAACCTTTTATTTAAAAGTTCTCCTAAACTAATGGCATTGTGTAAATATTTGGTATAAAACTGTTGCATTCCTCTCTAAATCTAAATTATAATCTGTGATTGTGGCAGAACCACTAAAACTATTAGTTACATATATAGAGATTGTGTATCCTTAGAGACACAATAGTTAAATACTGAGAAGTAATTCAGATGCAGATCTGTGTCTATACCCATTTATATATCTACATGTCTATATTTATATCTAGACAGGTAAGGTAGATACTAGATATAGGTGAAAGGATAGGTGTAGAGATAGAGATAGAATTATCTTGCTAGAAAGGGTAATAAAACTACTGACAATTTATTTTATTCAGTAGACCTTTATCTGTCCTCCAGTATATACAAGGCATTAGTCGAAGCACCATGATAGAGGTAGATAAGACTTCTCTGACTTTAGATCAGGCTTATATACTAAGTAAAGGGTGGGGTCAAGGTCTAATACAATAAACGATATATAAATTCTAGAGTTGAGATGAGTTCGGGGATGAAGGGATTATTGATTATAGTTTAAGGGAATGAGAACGGCTTAATAATTGAACAGGCTATTTGTTGAGCTCTTAAAATATCCAAATGCTTCAATCTAACACTATTTTATTAGATCTTTACCAGAAGGATCTAAAGTCCTTGAAAGAACTTAGCTCTAATTAAATATATCCAAATCCACTTTCAGAGTCTTTCACTGGGCCTTGATGTTGAAAGTGAACGTTCAATTGAAGGTAACTTTCAGTTCACCTTCTGAAGTCAGTACAAAAAGAAATGAGTTTTTCTCTAATGGTTAGTGACTTCTCTGTCTGCCTCTGAGACATTTAAAGGTTTCAGAAACTCAGTAGTCCCACCGTTTTTGTTTTGTTTTGTCTTTTTAATGAGCCTGAGTAATCCTGGATAAAAAAGAACTAGGGTTATTTTAAAAAGGATGTGGAGAAAGAAAATCACAGGTGTACACCTGAAAGAATAAATGTTCATGTATTTTTTCCCATTGTATTATAAAGGGAGAGTAGAGAAGAAAGCTTATCTTCATCCTCTGCTGCGTGGAGGGCTGACCAGCCCAGCTCAGTGATCCAGTTACATGCACAGGGTCATCAAGCTAGTTGTGCATGGTTTCAGTTTTCTGGGTACAAATAAAAATAACACACTAAGTCATTACTACTCTCCACCACTTCATTGTTTTTCTGGAGGAGGTGTCCCTTTTTAGGCTCATCTTGCCTGATGTTTTCACACGATTCGATTGAGGTTATATAAATTTTTTTTGGTAAGAATGTCACAGAAGAGGTGTGTCCGTCTTTGTACTCATATGAGTGGGTACAAAATGTTAGATGTCATAACTGGTGATATTACCTTTGATCACTGATTTGACATGGTATATGCCAGGTTTCTATGCTCTAGAATTCTGTATTGATAAGTATCTGGGGGAAGATACTTTGACACTATACAGATATCCTAGATCTTATTTCCACTCAAAAGTTTGCATAATAATTTTAGCATGTAATCTTGCCATCAGTAATTACTGTTGTGGAGTGCTACTGGAAATTTTTAAAGTTTTCTTCTTTTTTTATACATTTATTAATTGGATTTATTTTATAAGGAAGATCTGTCCCTTCTCTCACATTTATTTATTTATCTAATTACTCATTTATATTAGTTGAATGCATAAATATCTATATTATTCTATGGGTTATAATCTAATACTATCATTATTTATCTTTTTTTAAAAATTTATCCAGATTGGTCATTGGAGTTCTTTTACATAGTCTTCTGTGTCCCCATCTTTTTTATGAGCATTTCCTTACTTTTGAAACCATAAGATACTCCTGACTAATTTTGTATTTTTCCTTCCCTAGACCTGGAATCAAGCACTTCTCCAGGAATCTCAAGTTCTTTTTACTGGAAAGAGCTATTTAAACACTAAGGGCTGAGTGCTTGGTGTGCTCATTGCTGCTGGGGTGTCATTGATTCTAGGACCTCTCACATACTAAGCTTAGATTAAGCACACATACATAAAAACATATTTAGATTTCTTTCTGAATCTAAGTATTTGTGTATATATTAAAAACCATAAGTTCATAATATTTCCACATATAGTTCAACCCTACAGGTCTTATTCTAGCCTTTCCCTGTCAGTATTTGTGATTTTCTTTCTCTGACATTGAGAAACCAGGCTCTCATTATCCGTAATTAACTTGTTTTTTCAGCCTCATTATATACATAAATTGACTTCAGAACTCCTAACCCATATGTACTTGAGAAAAAAATTTACTGACTATGGCACATTATTTTCTGCTGTTCTTTTTGTCTTTAGCCTTACAATCTCCAAAGAACTATTTTCCAAAGTTAACTGAAGTTAGGTTTTTTTCTTTCCCACTCTCTACATTGCGGTTATGTTACTTATTTGTGATACATTTAGGCTCCTAGATCACGATTTGTATTTGACTTTGTGTTCATCTAACACCCTTTTTAAAATTTGTCTTAAATTTATAAGCAGTGAAATTCACTCTTTGTGGTGTACAGCTTGAAAAATGCATGGAGTAATATATCTACCAACATAGTCTTGGCACAGAACAGTCGCAATGAAGTTTCCCCCCAACTTCCCTTGTAGTTAGCTTTGTAAGATTTGAGGCATGTATTGAAATTTATTTTTGTGCATATGGTCATCCCAGTTTTTCAAGTTTCAGTTGTTGAAAAGACTATCCTTTCTTTACTGAAATGCCTTTCTCAAAAAATCTGTTGGTGTCACTTACATAGTGGTTAAAAAATCAATTGATTATATTTGCGTGAGTCAATTTGTAGGTTTTCTATTCTGCTCCATTGATCTATATGTCTATCATTTAGTGAATAGGCTTGACATCTGATAGTATGAGTCACCTAACTTTTTAATTCTTTTTTAAAAGTTATTTTGGTTATTATAAATTGTTTGTCTTTCCACATAAATTTTAGAATCAGCTTTTTGATATATATTTAAAATAAGAAGTCCCATCCGTGTTTTGATTGACATTACATTTAATTTCTAGTTTAACGTGCAGAGAATTGAGTTAACAATATTGAGTCTTCCAATCTATGAATACAGCATAGCTTTTGATTTATTTTGGTCGTCTTTGATTTATTTCAATAAATAGATAATTTTAAGCATACAGAAACCTGCATGTGTTTTCATTAAATATACAACTGTTTCCTTTTCTCGGTTCTATTGAAAATGATAAGAGTTTTTGTTTTTCAAGTAACTATTACTTATTTTTAGTACATAGAAATACAATAGATTGTATGTATAGTAACCATTTATCTTGAGATTGCTAAAAATTCACTTATGGGTTCTACAATCTTTTTAAAGATTCTGTGGGATTTTAAAGATTTTCTCTGGGAGATAATCACATTTGTGAAGAGAGACATTGTTATTTCTTTTCAATCAGTGTCTCTTTAATCTTAACTCATGAAGACTTCGGGTATTACATTTTCTTATTTGCAATCTTGGGTGAGATCATTCGGTCTTGCACCATTAAATATGTGTTTAATATGTTTGTCTACCTCCTTTAATAAATTAAGGAAATTGCCTTCTATTCCTGCTGTGTGGTTTTGTTTTCATGAACAGATATTGAATTTTTGCCAAATGTTTTTCTACATCTATTGAATTGATCATATGATTTTTAATTTTTAATATGGTGTTAATATTGTTAATTTTATTGATCAATTCTCGAATCGTGAACCGGCCTTGTATTCTTGGGATAAACCCCCATTTGTTATAATGTGTTATTCTTTTTTATATTGTCTTTTGGAATTGATTTGCTAAAATATTTTGTGAAGATTTTTATATCCATATTCATGAGGGATCTTGATATGTAGTTTTCTTATAATGTCTTGGCTTAGTTTGGGTATTATAATAGTGCTGGGCTTATAAATTTTGTGGGGAAGTCTTTTATTCTCTTTAATTTTTTGAAAGATATTGAATAGAATTGGTATTATTTTTCCTTAAATGTTTGGGAAAGTTCACCATTAAATCCCTCCAGTTTTAGGAAGATCTTTTTAAAAATAAGTTTTTCACTAACGATTTAATTTCTTTAACAAAATGGTACCATTTGGGTTGTCTCTTTTTTCTTGAGTGAGATTAGGCAGTTTGTGTCCTTCCTAAAATTGATCCATTTTATCAAAATTTTCAAATTATAGAAAAGAGTTGTTAATAGTACTCTCTTACTATCCTTTTAATGTGTATGGGGTCTGAAGTGAGGCTTTATTTTTCATTCCTGGTGTTGGTAATTTTGTCTTCCCTTTCTTTTTAATTTTTTAAAAAAGTTTCATCAATCTTACTAGAGTTTCATAAATTTTATTGATATTTTCAGAGAAGTGGCTTTTTGTCTAATTGATCTCTATTATTTTTCTTCTTTAAATTTTATTACATTCTACTTTTATCTTCATAATCTGCTTCTTTCTGATTGCACTGGATGTAAGTGCTTGTTTTTTTCTGGTTTCTAAGGTAGAAGCTTAGAATGCTCTTTTGAGATCTTTCTTCTTTTTCTTTTTTAAAATATAAGCATTTAATGCTAGATTTCCAAGTACTACTTCAATTACATTCCACAAATTTTGATTTGTTTCATTTTCATTTGGCAAAAAATATTCTTGGTGTATTTAAGGCTTCTTTCTTGATCCCATGTTATTTGGTAGTGTACTATTCAATTTTGAAATTTTAATTTCCAAACATTTGTGTGTTTTCCATGTATCTTTCTGTTGCTGATTTCTAGTTAAATTGTGTTATGATCTAGTAACATATTTTTGTATGTTTTCTATTTCTTTAAATTTGCTAAAGTTCGTTTTATGGTCCAGATAAACCAAATAGAATATAATCTACTTTGGTGAATATTCCTTGTGTACCTGAAAGGAAAAAAAAAAGTTGCTTGGTTGTGTTCTTCAGGTGTTCTATAGCCTGACTATCTGCCTGCTCATTCTATCAGTTAGTAATGAAAGACTATTGAAATCTTCAACTATAAATGTGGGTTTGATTTCTTCTATCGATATTTATTACATGTGTTTCGAAACACTATTGGTCATTGTCTTTCTTGGAGAATTGACCATTTTATCATCGTGGAGGTCCCATGTTGTCCCTAATGAGATTCTTTGTTCAGACGTCTAAGGTATGTTCATCTATATTAACGTCTCCAGTATTCTGTGTAGCATGGAGATGTGTACCCCAACCACCACAGCTACTTTTCCCTTCCTTTTTTCGGTACTAACGGGAAAGTTTTCACAGAATTCTCCCTAGTCTCTCCTGTGGGCATTTGGTGAGGTTTCTTTAGAAAGAGCTTGAAAGATGAAAGATGGTATGAACTCCTTCTATATCTGTAGTCCCCATTCTCACCTTCCAGGCTGCATGCTACCAATTTGCTAACTGTTCTTTTTTTTTTTTTTTTTAATTTGGTTGCTCTGGGTCTTCGTGTGGCAGGTGGGATCCTTAGTTGCAGCTCACGGGCTCCTTAGTTGTGGCTCGCCAGCTCCTTAGTTGTGGCATATGAACTCTTAGTTGTGGCATGCATGTGGGATCTAGTTCCCTGACCAGGGATCAAACCCAGGCCCCCTGTGTTGGGAGCTCAGAGTCTTAATCACTGCACCACCAGGGAAGTCCCTAACTATTCTTGCTAAATTCTTCTTACTGTTGTCTGATATCTGTTCCAGCTAAGCAAGGGCTCACATGCTGTTTCTTCCTGCAAATAGGTGACTGTTTCTTTCCAGATGTTATGTTACCTGATTGCCCTGTGAATGTCCCTTTCTCATGATTTTAAGAAAACATATGTAGTTTGAGTATTTGTGCATTTTTCTTGTAAAGGTAGAAAAAACATTATTTTCAGTATTTATACTGGAGTGTAAACTGGAACCCTCTTTAAGTTTTAAAATTTTAATGACTATGTTATTTAATTTCTAGAGTGTTTTTATTCCTTTTCTTACCTATATAGGTATTTTAAGCAACATATAACACTTTAAATATTATTCTATTATTATGGTGATTCTAATCTTTTCCTTATGTCTGTTGGCTTTCTCCTTCATGGTAGTTTGTCATCCTGTGTGATCTGTGATTTTGAATATGAATTCAACTTCGGGCAAGGGGGGAGGTTGTGTTGTTTTTTTTGTTTGTTTGTTTGTTTTTGTTTTAAGCCCAGGTCTGTACCCCGCATTGTGGAAATGACCTAAAGAGCCATTTTGTTGTTGTTTGCTCTGAGTGAACCCTGAAGAGAGTATAAATTTAGACACTAGCCTAGGATTTTTTATTACTCATAAGTGAGTTTTGCTTCTTCTGGTCACAACCTTTGCAGCTTCCACAGGTTTCCTTAGTTTGCCTCAGCCAGTTAGCATTTTTTTAAGGCCAGTTTTCAGTGATGAAAATCTTTTGAGGCTACCAGTTTTATAGAGGGGTCAGACATCCTCTTCCCTCAGAGTTCCTAGATAACAATTTCTCAGCACTCAGTCTCTGATCTTAGGTTCTAGAGAATGCTCTGATACTCTTGTGTTGTCCAGCATGAGCTTAAACTTTCCAAGCTGGCTTGTTGGAAATTGTACCAAACCCAGTTTATGTACCTCCGCAGATGCAGTTGATGATGGTGTTCTGCTCAACGGTAATGGTGACCTTCCAGGAAATGTATCTCATGGGAAGGACACAGTGGCTAGTGATATTTATGGCAGCATCACAGTGACGAGGTTTTTCCTCTGGTTAATTAGAAAGTTCGTGGATGCTGCACTTGATCATTATGGGAGAAAATGTTCATCATAAGCATTGTGATGACAGGTGGCTGCTTTATTCATTGGACAATACAGGCTAAGAATTTTTTATAGTGTGTCCAGCATTTGTAAGTGTTTATATCAGGCAAGGCAGACCTATCCATAGCAGCTCAGTCGACCATATAAATTAACGCTCTAGGAATCCACAGATCATCTATGTGACAGTCAATTCAGCATCTGCCAGGAATCAGTGTCAAAATCATTGATCTAAATACTTTTCAAAATAGACCTTTTGACAATAGGAGCAGAGGTTGCTGGAGAACAAGGGCTCTGAAGGCAAGTAGCCTGGGCTTGAATCCCATCTCTGTTGCTCAAAAGTTATGTGAATTTGAATGATTTAAGCCATTTTGCGCTAGTTTTCTTCCTCTGTTGAGAGGATTAAATGAAAAAATATGTGTAAAATATCATGAATATTGCCTATTATTTTATTCCTCCTGAATCTCATGCTCTCTCTGTTCATATATGTATCATGTGTGTGTGTTTTTATAGGTGTAAAACTGACCCTTAGCAAAGCTGCTGTTAGAAGTGCCGACCTCATCATCAATCTTCAGCTTCAGTTTTTTTCTTAGCAGTGTTGGTCTACCTTTCCATGTTGGCCATCCTTCTTTTCCATAGAAAAATTGATACAAGGTATCTGAAGGATTTTTACATTTACTCTGTTGTCTATTTTACATCACTGACACCAACCTGCTTTTTTCTTTCTCCAAACACTCTTTATTAGAGTTTTCTACTCTATTTTTTGCTGGGCTTCCAGTGAAGATGATAAAAAAATATATATACACAGGTAATGTAAAATACATATCACATATTTAAGCCTGATTTGATAAAAGAAGCATTAGAATAGGAGCAAGGTTTCATATTTATTATCTATATCTGGATCTATCTTTTACTCCTTATGTGAACTTTGGGAAATCACCTGACTTAACACCTGTCATACAAACAAAAGGGGTTGGTGTTTGAGGTAAATGAGAATTTTCTCAATGTATGCATAGGCATTACTTTTTTGAGGAGTAAGATGTTATATTTTTATTTTGAATTGAATAAAAATATTGAAATATTCAGATAATAACAAAAGAAACATGCATAGATTTTTGCCAAATATTAATGAATATTAGTATTTGTTTTTGCTTCAAATAAGGTAAAATATTATAGAAAAAAATTAAATAGCTTTTTTCCCTTCTCAATCATGCCACTTCATTTTCCTTTAAAAATCAATTTTAGGGTTTTTAACTTACATACCTCTATAGAGATATCTAAAAAAAGTTTCGCTTTTTAATATTTCTTAAAAATATACATCCCATATCCATCATTTTATAATGTGCTTTTCACTCAGTATTAAAATTTTGAAATATATATTGATATACACACTAATTAATTTTTACCAAAATAATATTCTATGAATATAGCATAATTTATATATCACTTCATCAATTGATGAAAATAGTTTTACTTTTTTAAAATTACACAGAATTCTTCAATAAACAGTCTTGTTCAAATGCCCAACCTTACTTATATTTAGCAGTGCTATTAAAAGAAATGAAAGTAAAATGATCTCTTAATGAGAATTTCTGTATCATCTCCAGAAATCATCTCTGTATTGAATACAGCCAAATTAAATTGCTCCACATTGTGGGTAGAAAAGTGTCAAACTTTTGTTATATTTCTGCCAAATCTTCAGAAATATATCAAAAGTTTTCATAAGATGTTAAGGAAAAACCCAAACAAACTTTTCAGCCAACCCAATACATTATACTTTGAACAACTGAAACAATATATATTCAATATATATTGAACAATATATCTACTTTGAACAATTGAAAACAACTCTGCCAGATCATTGTAGATAATAATCTCTTATTATTACATTTTAGTTATACTTCTGCATAAGTTATTTAACTTATTAGTACTTATTGAATATCTATTGTGTACTTTTTTTTACTGATAACAAAAGAGAATATAGTACAGATGTCCTTAAGCATGGATTTCTGTGCTATAGGATATGTGTTACATGATATCACAATGCAGAGGAAGAAGAGAGAACTTCAGATGAAATTGTTATAGAAATGTTATTGAGCAAGTGATTTGAGTCATATCTTGATATTTAGCTGAGAGATGCAGAGAAGAATGGAGTTTCCCAGTAAACATGGGGACATTAAAAACCTAAATCTGTCGAATGTGAGGTAGACTGTGAATAGAATTCAGAGCAGAATTTTTAAGTAGTGGAGCAGAGGAAGACATCCAGGCTATAACTTTATCAAAAGCTAAAAATCCTGGGCTTTAAATTTAGTGACGGGGATTGTCTGGGAGAAAAGAGTATTTGAAGAAGAAAATGGTATAATGCAATTACCATTATAAGGATGTATTTGATAGATTATAGTCTATCAAATATGTTTCTATACGAGGTTTTGTGCTTTTTGTCCTCAGGCTTGAATTCAGTTGAGGTTAACATATAATAAACATGTATATTAATTGTATTTTGAATCAACTAATGTGTCTAGAACTTGGGAATACTGAAGCTTGCTGGTTTAGATAATCTTAAGTAATTTGGACTATGAATTTCTAAAATTTTGCATTTTTTATGATATCAGCACAGCATTCCAAATATGGTTTTTAGCTAGTATTAGAATCATAATAATAAGCAACACTGGAGAATCTAAGTATGTGAATTGATAAATTTGGTACAGGTGAAGTTTTTTTGCTGATATTTACACTTTTAAACCTGTCAGGAAGATTTAATTAAAATTCATGTTGAAATTCCCATAAGCCAAAAAAAAAGCGAGAGAGAATATAATTTTTTTTTTTCCTTTTGAAACTCTTAGAAATCTCTACATATTATTCACTTGTAAAGGTGAACGTTTCCATGCTTATCAGAATGGGCAGTTATGGTGATTTTGAAGCCCACTGTAGTAAAAGAATGTAGCGGTTGAATAGGTTGAATATTTAATAGGTTCTCAAAGTTAGGCTTGTAGATTTTATTTCTTTATATCCATGCAATGCCTAGCAATACATGATGGTAGAACATTTTGGGTTGATAGAAAGGAGAGAGATTATGAAAATAGGCCTAAGTTTAAGGTGGACATCAAGGCTCCTGGCAAACATGGATAATTTTCCATAAAAGAGCATTGGGGAACAAGATTTTCAGACACAGACTATGTTGCTAGACAGTTTTTCTTATGTTTTTATGAACAATATTTAGGAAATAGGAAGGCAAATATTTAGTAAATTTCTTATTTCTCTTACTTTTTACAATACAATAATTAAACCAAAGAAAATGTTTTTGTCCAAAAAACACCCTGAGAAAAGACGTAGAATCTTAAAAAAGACGTGATGATTTCCTAAAAAATTCTTCTGACTTAGTTTAGGTGAAGAACTTGTCTAAAAATGCTTTTATACCAATATATAAGAGATATATTCTGCCTGTTTCTAATCATCTAAGGCAATTTGCAGTAGAACTTTTTTTTTAAACCTAGAAAGAATGTAAATGAGAGCCCACTATTTCATTCAAATACAAATTTTACTCAGTGGTTTAAGCCACATTACAACTATCATAAAACAATTTGAAAATGTTATTACTTAAGTCAAAATTAGAAAGGCATCAAATTAAAAGAAAAAAAAACAATATCCTTCCACGTTAAAACGTGTCATTTATTTCCTAAAAACTATATCCTTTTTTCAGTTATCATTCCTCTCAATATGGAGTATATAGATTAAACTATGATGCTAGGCATTTTAGCCTTTGACTCATTCCCACAGCATTTTCAGTGACATAGGACTTTATCATCTTGCCCCATTTCTGCCATCATTGATTTACATGAGGTATTTGCCAGCTAAGGCACAGATGTCCCTGTAACAACAGATTTCCCATCTTTTAGCTGCCCCTGAAGTATATACTGCATTAAATGATAAAGATAATCTCTCTAAAATTTATCATGCAAAGTCTGAAAAACATATGTGGATCCTTCCTTCTTTCCATACAACTGAAGACTCTTCCTAGCCTCATCTTTATTGTTGTTACTCTTCAGCACAAAATCATAGTCTAGGAAGGTTAGCTTCTATATTCACCCTAATTCGTGTTTCTGTTTTTTTTAGTTTTTTTTTTAATTGCCTTTACTTCCAAATTTTTATTTTATCCCTGTCTACAGAACAGAAATAAGATAATTTACTTCTCAAACGCTTAAGATATTCTCCTCATCCAAACTTACCCTCATAGATAAATCCCTCCACTTAAAATTTATAATTGGACTCTGAGACACAAGGTTATCATTCTCTCGTTGTTTTAATGTGTGTAATCTGCTCTGCCACCCCAAACTAGCAGTTATACACCTTAAGGACATAAAAGCTAGGTCTTACTTTTTTTTTCACCATTTGCATACTTAGGACACTGCCAGGCATATGATACGTAAATCAGTAGTATACTTACTGATTTATTGACTGAAATATGAAGTTGTTTCTGGACCATAGATGAGAGTGTGGAGTTCAGAGCAAACATAACTTTTCTGTTAGAGCCACTAGAATAAACTAAAGCATGATATTTAGAGCTAAGACAAGATACTAAATGCTCACACTTATTAGTTTCCACTGAACAACTTTAGGATAAATTTTGGGTGTTTCCTGGATTTTCATACGTTGGGTTTCTTTCTGTGACTTCAGAAAGAATCATTCTGTTGATCTGTCTTCTAAATTTAGAAATGGTAGGTAATTGTTTAAAAAAATAAAATGATATCCTTTTTGAGTTTCAGAGAGGAGTTTTAGAAATCTAAGGAGTTTTAGAAATCAAACAGTGCAAGTATAACATGGTATTTGGAATTTTCATATTAAAAAGAGATAAAATGTGTACATAATCATTTTAAGACTGTAAACAAAAATGGTTTTAATATGAAAAATCAAAAGATAACCCAAAATTTGGAAAAAGCCCCACAATTTACTACACACATAAAATATGTGAAATACTCATAATTAATTAAGAAAAAGTTAAATAACAATGGAAAATTGGGAAAAGTAGTTAAATGACATTTCATAAAAAAAATTATAGGTAAATAATTAAATCATGGAAATAAGTCATGAGAAGAATATAATGAACCTATTTGTGATGCTAGGTAAAACATGCTTCCATTTATTTTAAAAAATATATGTAAGTGTGTGTGTGTGTGTGTGTGTACACATGCATGCAAACAGAAACTTTCTGAGAAGACACATAAACTATTATTCCCATTCTACTCTGGGAATTTCAACCAGATGACAGAGGTAGCAGAAAGATTAACTTTTTAGTACATATCTATTTGTAAACTTTGAAACTTTCATCATGAAAATATATTATTTTATAAGTATAAACTGATTGGCCTATTATGTAGCTATAAACTGTGTATCTACTTATAAATTAGTATATAGATTATATATCTATAAATCAATTTCACATATTTATATATATTATGTACTTCATGTTATATATTGAATGTTATATATATGTGAATATGTGTACGTGTGCCCACCTATATGTGTATGTAAGTGTGTATATATATACACACACACACACACTGTACAAGTGTACATACACATGTATGTTTGCTTTATTACAAAAATTACAAATGCATATTTATTTACAGTATATATATACATATACAATGTATAATATATACAGTACATATGCATATACATATGTATATTTTTACTCAAAGAACAAAACACAGAAAAGTCTACAAAATGGAAAAAAAATTAGTGTTTGTAATTCCAATTTAACCAGTAAAATAGACTTGAAGAGGTTTTGATTTTCCCTTGTTCGTTTTGGTAGTATATTAAAACTAGAACTGAGACTAGAATCTATATGTCATAAATAAGTCTAGGGTTACTTCTACATTTTTCTAAATAAATAAATTCATATTTTCATATCTATATAGTGTGCCTTTATATTTTCATTCTTTCATTCCCTTTTGTAACCTGTATCGATTCAACAAAAATTTTCTGTTTGACATTCTTCTTAAATATTTCCAATTTGTTACATTTCATTTCTAATTAAACTTAGTGTTTAAATCCTTATTTCTCATCAATTATTCGTGTCCATTACCTTCCACAAAAGTGAGGTTTTAAGGAAGCTTTTTCTTTGGCCTTACTCTGCTTTGACAAAGTTCTAAAGTCAGCAAGATAACTTTAACTTTGCATTTTTATCACTTTTATCAATTTTCTTCCCAAGAGTGTTTCCACTACGGCTGGTTTTTATTGGCACTGGTGTGGATTATTACATTGAAAAATTGCATGGAAAATATTAGAGATGCTATTTTCTAGGATTCCCTCTGGAAAAATGTTACAGGTAGCACAGCCATTTCTATAATATCAATTTGCTTATATGGAAATTGCATCAGAGGTTTCAATTGCCTTATATAGTCTAAGAATTCATTGAGGGAGCCAAGGATAGATATTATGGAAATAAATGAGTAAATGTTATAAATGTTTGTAAGAAGGTGTTGGAATACCACACCTAAATCATAAGCATTTTCATTAGCACTGAAGTAATTTTTTCCCCAAGTTTCAGGAATGTACACGTGGATGTGGTAACATAAAGATGGCTACACATGCTTTGCTTTTCCTCTCATTAAGAGGTGAGGACTAATTTCCTTTCTTGTATATCTAGAATGGTCTTATGTCTTTTGGCCAGTAGAAGAAGGCTGTAGGCTTCCAGGGTTCTAGGACTTCCAAGCTTAGGTCTTAGAGTCTCGCAGTATTCACTCTGGCATCTTGGGATGTTTGCTTGAGGTGGACAGAGGGAGGAAACCACCACCCACCAGGTAAGAAGCCTGACTACCCTGAGCCCGCTATACTATTAAGAAGCCCATGCTGTAAAGAGACTCAAGCTACATATGTAAAGATGTCACATGGGGACAGAGCATGTGGCTAGTCCCAGATGTTTCAGAAAACCGATTTAGGCATCAGACATGTGAGTGTGGAACCCATACTGAACATTTCATACCTAGAATGTGTGAAGTTGAGAGGGAACAAGAAAGCCAACTGTTAGCCAGAATTGAGGCCCTATACAAACACCCATGAAAAGGTAGTCCAGAACAAAAACTAGTAATGCCTTTCTTCAGAAAGCAGCAGAGATTTGAGATGCCATGGGGAATTGTCTCTTGACATTGGCACAAATAACTATTATATTGGAGATTATTTCACACACTTAATTGAAAAGGAAACAGTGAAAATGAGTGAATATCTCATCTTTAGATTTTATTGGACTGGAAGCCAATAGTTATTCACTGATAGTGTCAAATATAGTTTCTTTATGAAACTTTGAAAAGCATTAAAGCTCTATACGTGACTTCTGATAAATCATCTGAGTTTTTTCTAGTTATGTGTGCAAAGTGAAGTTTATCATAGGAAATTATTCATTTGTCTCCCTAAATACCACTGCACAGTTAGTGTGGGAGAATAACAAAATTTAAACAAATATAAAGAGTAATTATATATTTTAAAAAATTCATTCCTGTCATGAATAGACATCTGTCCTAGGCTACTGAGGAGCTACTTAAACCAGCAGTTCAGGACCAACATTCTTAGAAAAAAGTAGGAATCTGACCATTGGCAAATATCCTCTATCGGATGTCACTGTTGGATGTTTCATAATATTAATGACACTCAATGTGAAAGAGTAATATCAACTGGGGATGGAATAAGAAATTTAACATTTTCTACAGTTCAATTAAGTTACTGTTAAGCAGACTGTGACTCAGTGTTGCATGTATACATGTATGTGATGGAGAAGTATTTAACACTTTGCTGCTGTCTATATAACTGGAAACCAAAATACAAGATAATCTTTGTTTTTTTGGTTAAATTATCAATTTATGATCTATGGTGTAGACTAGAAAGGGCTCATCAAGATCAGAGGGCAGGGTGTCAGCACTTGTGGAGCACCCTTAGTTGTAAGTTCTAAAGCAGGATTTTCCTTCTCCAAATGTGCTAGCATCTGCATTCAAGCCTACATAGGACCTTACTTCATCAGAACTGATGGCAAACAATGTACCTGTGAGTTTTCATTCAGTGTGGATGAAAGCTCTGAAAATAGTGAATATTATCAACTCACAGACAATGATTATATGTCCTTTCAGAGAACTGTGTGAAGAAATGTGCAGTGACTAAAGTTTATTGGTTTTGAAGGAAAAAGATTCTCATATAATTTCTGAGCTGAAAATAGGTTTTAAAAAAACCGTGATGCTATATTCAACTGATATACGAATGGGTCTTTGGGATATATTTGGAATTGTGAAGAGTCTGAATTTACTTCTTCAGAGAAAAACTATTAGAATTTGTCTTGTTAAATATATCAGGATTTTAAAGATAGTGTTTGAGTGTATTATAATCCATTTGTATATTACACTATCTTTTAAAATATGTGAATAAAGTTTTGGAAGAGCAAAGCAAATAATTGTGTGATTGAGGTTTAACTCCTATCACTCAATCTTTTTTTTTGTCCTTCAGAACTTTATTATTCATATTTAAAAATCACATTTGAGTTATATACAACAGAAAATGAAAAAATAGTTTTTCCAGGCCAAATTCTCCATAAGTGTAATATGCTTGTCAAACTAGCCTCTATATATAGGACAAGTTTTCTTCAATGAGAAATCACGGTGGTTTCAGAGTTTTTTTTAAAATAATAATGCACAGAAATATAATGAAGTCTCCAAGTGTTTATGCTGAATTATTGTGAATTAGGGTTTTCTAACTTAATAGAAGAAATATAAGAAACAAAACCCATCAGGTGTGGACATTCACTTATAGCTGTTTGCCATTAAATTGAATAAAGGAGTCATGATGAACAATGTTATGCAATTTTATCCAACATTATATGAGACCACTTTTGTTATTACCATTACTAGTGACTGTTATTAATTTTCAATACATTTTTATTCCTTAAAAAATGGAGATTTTTGTCCTCCTAGATTCGTTGTTTTGTATGTCCATTAAATATCTAGTGGATGTTTAAAACTTGAGAAAGCCTCCCTGTAAAACTCTGTAAGCCTCCCTGATGACACTGTCGTGATGGTCCTGCAGAATGCCTTTTCTCTGAGCATGGATGCTTTCTGGAGAATTCTCTTTAACAGTCAGGTTTTGTTCATACACCAAAAGTCCACTCAAATGTCCCTTCACCCTTTTGTTCTTTCTTGACCACATTTATCAAGAGATTTATGACTGTGTAGAACATTAACGTGTATATCAATTTCAGGGTGTTTTTTAGGTCAGTTTAATAAAACAATGAGTGCTTATTAGGTACATGCTATGTACCATAAGCCTTCTTTTTTCAGCTATTTTTATACATACAAAGAGAGAAAGCAGGCATGCTAGGAATTTGTCAAACAGGGAAGGAGAAGAGCATGTCATTCAGGGTTTGTTCAGAGAAGCAGAGTTCCTGGATGTGATACAGGATGAGGGGCTTATTACAGGGATTTGACTTTATACAATTATGCTTTTTGATTAAACATTTTATATGCTTCTGCCTCTGTAACTTGCCCGAAGGTCCACAAGGCAGGCATTTGGAAAAGAAAGATGCAGGGGAGGACCAGGACAAACTAGAACCTGTATGTGAAGTGAAATCCATGTTGACCTATCACCAAGTCTCCCACCTTAGTGATGAGGTTGACCTGCAGGAAAAATTGGCATTCTTCATTATGTTGCTAAATACACCCCTGGCCTAGGCATCGGAGAAGCTGAAGGAGACATGATTGGAGCTAAAAGAGCTCCAGTGGGTGCTGCTTCAAGCCAACAATGTGGGCTATGAGGTCCAAGGAAATGTAAATGAGATACAGCACCACCTGACCCTATATCCATCTTCAGAGAATTAACATGACTGGTGCTTTACTTCTTCCTTCCAAAGCTCATGCAAAAATATCATGTGGCCAATCCTAGCCAAGAACCATTGGAAGAAGGGGATTCTGTGGAACATAGTTCCAACTTAGCTAAGTGGGCACAGTAGAAAGGCACTGCAAGGAAGAAATCACTGTAGAACAGGAGCCAGTAAGGTTTTCTAGACTGCTGATGAGCGCACCCCTGGAAAGGGACATCATGTTTGAGGAGGTGCAACAGCATCCATTTTAATTCTGATTGGTACTTGAATACTGTGGGCAATGGAATAGCAGATATTTTAAAAATTCAGGGGGAAATTGAATAGCGAGGGGCCTGATAGGCTCTTATTAGGATTTCCTAAGATGTGTCCTTAAAATCAGGGCCCAGTAAATGTGATGGAACTGCATGGGACCGTATAGATTCATGGAGCAGAAGCACCTCCAAAAATCAGTGGGTATTGATCTTTGGATAGACGGCTGTTTGGCTTACAAGTTAGAAGCATAGATTTAGGGGTCAGGAGGTTTGAATGATTTCTCTTCCAACCGCTAGCCCTGTGATCTTGTATTATAGAAGGAGACTCGTTTGCTTAGAAGAGCTTATGGAGTGAGTAAATGCAGTGCATGAGAAGCATTGCAATTAAGTATTATAAGATTTCTCTGGGTTTAGCACAGGGGCACAGAATTGCAGGCCTGATGGGAATGAAGGAGATGACAGAGTGGGGTTTCAGTGGCTGGACCCAAGGTCCAGGGCATGCAGTGTCCTCACCATCATCTGTGGTGGGGTTTGCAGGCTGCTAACCAAGTTCTCAGTTCTTTTTGTTTGTTTGTTTCTTTTTTGTCTATTATTCTTCCCGACTATTGTACAAAAAAGTGCTTGTTATATTCTATCTCTAACTTTTAATAAGAAACATTGGCAGGCCTCTATATTGAGGTGAGAACCATGAGACTACAGGAAATCATCAATTAAGAAAATTTTAGGTAAGGAGAAAACTGTCAATGGACTCTGCAGACCCTTATATCCATGCCAGTGCTTCACATTTCCTGCTCCTGCCATTCAACCTATGGACACAAGTGGGCTCAGGATGTAGGGAAGCCTACCTAATGGTATGACTCACAATACCAACATGAAATCTATTCATTTTGGTCCTTTCTCTTTAGGGACTAGCTCTGAAGCTACAGGTTACAGACAATAGGAGGAGAGAAATGATTCATAGGCGGAAGAGAGAGATGGCAGCACTAGCAAAGGTAGAAGGTAAGAAATCCAGGTAAGAATAACCATGAGAGGGTGATGATGTACAAAGCAGTGAATTACAAGTAAACAAAGTACCTCCAGGCCATCCCACTTTCCTTACACTGCATAAGCCCCTGCAACCTGAGGAAGAATGAGAAAAGTGCTGGGAATCCTGAATTAGCAAGGTTTAAACCTCAAATTCCTGGGTTTGTGTAGCATTGACTAAGATTTTATTTTCTGCCTTTTGGTATAACATAGCTGCTGAGTAGAAACCCAACAGATATCACTTGAGCCCCACATATGCACCTGGAATATGTCAGTGAACAAAACAAGAATTCTTTTTTCCGTGAAACTAAGACAATATACAGAAACGCAAAAAACAAGTAAAAGAATATAAAAAGGGATTAAGAAATTTTTATATATCTATTAATATATTTAGAGAAATATTTAGTGATTGTGGTTTTAGTTAATATAGAAAAATAGTTATATCTATGTATAAAAACTATAGTTATACATGCTTTCATTTTATAATATTAAAATATACTAACAAAACACATGTAAGCAACATAGTTTTTTTTTTAAGGTTCATATATTTATTCTTTATTGGAGTATAATTGTTTTACAATGTTGTGTTAGTTTCTGCTCTACAATGAAGTGAACCAGGTATATGTATACATATATCCCCTCCCTCTTGGACCTCTGTCCCATCCCCCCCCGCACTCAATCCCACCCATCTAGGTTGTCACAGAGCACCAATCTAAGCTTCTTGTGCTTTACAGCATGTTCCTGCTAGCTATCTATTTTACACATGGTACTGTATATATATCAATCCTAATCTCCCAATTTGTCCCACCCTCCTCTTCCCCCACTGTGTCCACATGTCTGTTCTCTATGTCCACATCTCCATTCCTGCCCTGCAAATAGGTTCATCTGTACCATTTTTCTAGATTCCACATATATGTGTTAACATACAATATTTGTTTTTCTCTTTCTGACTCACTTCACTGTGTATGACAGAATCTAGGTCCATCCACGTCTCTACAAATGACCCAATTACATTCCTTTTTATGGCTGAGTAATATCCCATTGTATGTATGTACCACATCTTTATCCTTTCATCTGTCATTGGACATTTAGGTTGTTTCCATGTTCCGGCTATTGTAAATAGTGCTGCAGTGAACACTGGGGCACACGTGTCTTTTAGAATTATGGTTTTGTCTCAGTATATGCCCAGTAGTGGGATTGTTGGGTCGTATGGTAGTTCTATTTTTAGTTTTTTAAGAAACCTCCATACTGTTCTCCACAGTGGCTGTATCAATTTACATTCCCAGCAACAGTGCAAAAGGGTTCCCTTTTCTTCAGACCCTTTCTCGCATTTATTGTTTGTAGATTTTTGATGATGGCCATTCTGACATGTGTGAGGTGATACCTCATTGATTTACATTTCTCTAATGATTAGTGATGTTGAGCATCTTTTCATGTGTTTTTTGGCCATCTGTATGTCTTCTTTGGTGAAATGTCTATTTAGGTCTTCTGCTCATTTTTTAACTGGGTTGTTTGTTTTTTTGATATTGAGCTCCATGACCTGATTGTATATTTTGGAGATTAATCCTTTGTGTGTTGCTTCTTTTGCAAATATTTTCTCCCATTCTGAGGGTTGCCTTTTTGTCTTGCTTATGGTTTCCTTTGCTGTGCAAAAGCTTTCAAGTTTAATCAGGTCCAATTTGTTTATTTTTGTTTTTATTTTCATTACTCTAAGAGATGGATCAAAAAAAGATCTTGCTATGGTTTATGTCAAAGAGTGTTTTTCCTATATTTTCCTGTAAGAGTTTTATAGTGTCTAGTCTTACATTTAGGTCTTTCATCCTTTTGAATGCTATCGAATTACTAAGGAGAAAGAATCTATAAAGAAGTACAACATGGTTAGGGCAGTGATATCTGACATGGATCCATAGGGCAGGAAGGATTTAGGCAGGCAAAGGGGGGAGGAGTGGAGTCTGTTCAGTGAGGCAGATACATAGGGCCAAAAATAATAATAATAATAATAATTCAAAGCATTAAAAGCATGTGACTTCACTGGAGTAGAGACTTCATGAAGGGAATTAGCATGGAAAAACAGGTTGGTGGTGAATGTGAATTGAATGAGATTCTTGATTTTCATTGTTTTCCCTAGTTTGGATGTATATATCTTTCCACCTGTTTTTGGAGGACTATCTGAAAAACTATTCAAATTGATGCACATTTTAATGAACTGATTCATTTCTCAATGTCCAACACAATTACTTCAGCAAGCTACACAAATTATTTTTCTACCATTTCTAAATGAACATTAATAATGTTTGAATATCACAGTTTTATACAGCCTAATTCTATAGGTAGACGCCTACTGAAAACATATATCAGCTAATTAAATAGTATATTTCACATATATCTACCCTATATTATGTACAACTTTAGTGTTTAACATGTATAATAAAACCATCTTAAATACAAGCCAAAATATAACTTCTGTTTAAGAACAGATGAGGATTTATTTTAATAGACAAGTATATAACAGGCACAATGGCAGAATTGTGTTTTAGGAAGTACCATAAAACTTTTAGAACTAAATCAACCCGGGATTCTCAACTTGTGTTTTAGCCATTTGAGTCTTATTTTTCTTTTCTATAAAATGGGGATAATAATGTCTGATTCTTTGTATTGTTTGAAATATTAGACATCAAAATATATCTTTTTTTCCCTTAGCTCAGATACTTCTCTCCTTGTGCCTTATATGTCATTAAATAATACTTTGATATGACAAACACTGAAGTTCAATCTTAAAAATAGTTCCTAATGCTTGAAGGCAGGAAGTCAATTTAAATAACTTCTAGAGCATATGATTTCACTTTAAAATTGTAAAATGGTTACATTAAAATGTATGACTCCCATTTTACTTTCATCATACTTTTTTTGCCCCAAGATATCACAGTGGACTATTATTCAAATATGAAGACAACTTTAGGAAACACTGGCAAAATTTACAAAGTTGTTTTTCCATATTTGAAAGATAATAAGAAGCAATTCTTGCTTTTAATAAATTATTTTTTAGAATTCTAGAATTTTACTCTTATGGAAAGGACTTTCCTGAAATTGTGCTGTTACCTAAAGAAATAAGATTTATGTATCTTTGGTCTGTCTACAGAAAAGAAAATTAAAATCTAATAATTTTACTGAGAATAATAACCATAAACATTTATTGAATTAAAACAATGAGCAAACAGCTATGTTTCTGTTTGGATAGGGAATGGAGCTGAAATAGTCTCTGTATTACAAGTGGTCATACAAGAGTCTACATTTGTAGAAAAAATATTAAAACTAGAATTTTCTAACCCAGCAACCATTGGTCTGTTTACTTCACATTGTAAAAATAGGTATGAGTAATCAACAATTGGTGGATCAAATATTCAAGTTCTAAAATATAGGAAACCTCATAATTTTTAAAGATACATTATTGAAAGCTTAATTGCCTTTACTTGGACTTATCATAAATACAAAGATTTATTGAAGGTGATATTGGCTTTCTCTTGTCAATAATTGGTAATAAAATGATAAATGACTGATTTTATACACATCTTCAAGTCAAAAAGGCAATTGTCTTAATGACCTTAAAATGAATGGCACACAAATTACTTTTATAATTGTTACAGATATTCTCTTATGATTGAATTTTATAGCATTATAATTATGTTATAAATGAGGCTGATATTGAAATCAGAAATTATAGTTATGACAGTAATTTTCTTTTCCTCAATATTACTGTTAAGTCAGTAATATTGTCATTAAACTCTGGCATTAATGAATAAATGTACTCATCTTTACAGGAAGAAAAAAAAATATGAATTATACAGTCCTCAGTGTTGGACTCTAAAGAGATAGTAGTTGTTGTCTTAGTGGAGATACTATACATTTCTTCCTAAATCTACACAGAGCAGCTAATAAAATCACGTGACTCTCCTGCCTGAGATTCTTTGATGGTTTCTCATCATTCTCAGATGAAATCTGTAGTTCTTATCATGACCTCTAAAGCCTCATATGATTTGTCCCTGACTCACTTTATAACCTGCTCTTTCCCTTCTCTGTCTCACTAAGCTCCAGCCACGCTGATCTCTCTTTTCTTCTTTGAACACGCCAACCTTTTCTTTTTCAGCTTTGGCACTTGGCACTCCTCCTTCCCAGAATAAATTCCCCCAGATTTTTGTTTGGGTGGCTCCATTGCATTGTTTAGGTCCAATTCAAATGTCTCCCCCGAACCCAATGCAAAATAGACACCTCACCTTCCAGTCACTAACATGCCATTCAATTTTATTTTTGCTTTGTACTTAGCCTTACCTGAAATTATCCTATTTGTTTATCTGTTTACTTGGTTTCCCAGTAGGATGTAAATTTTATGAGATCAGGTACCATTTGTCTTCTCACCACTCTATTCCCCAAACCTAAAAAGGGCAGATAGCTTCTTAATTCATAACGTGAATTAGTAACTGGTAATCAATCAAGATCTAGTACTTTTCTTCAGCTTACAGCTGAAAAAAGTGTTACCGAAAGTGAGGGTCTGGCTGTTTGCTGCTCTAAAGCCAATAAAAAGGCAAGGTTGGTGGAAAGGAAAATTTGTTTTATTTCAGAGGTCAGAAACCTGGAGGGGGTGCGGGGGGTGGGGGAGTGGACTTCTGTTCAAAGGCGGACTCCCCCACCACTGACAATCAGTGGGCAACAGCTTTTATAGACAGAGGGCGAGGGCTACGTGCAGAAACAGCACAGTTAGCTCTGACGGTCATCTTGGAATCGGTCATTAGGTGGTCTGATCAGCATCATCTTGATTGTTTTAAGTATAGTTAGTCTTTAGTTCCAGGGTCAGTTTGTTCCCATTTCTTTGAGGCCAGTTCTCAGAATTGTGGCAGCTTATGTCATGGCTACAGTCTGGTCAGCACGTAGTTAACTTCTTCCATCTGGTGGGAGTTTCAGTATGTATAAGACAGCTCAAAGGATAGGGCTCAGTATATTATCTATAGCCCTTGAAGAGGAGCTAAAGGTCCTTGACTTTGTTTAATGGCTGAACTGTTATTATTTGGTCTCATTTGACTGTTTTCCTTTGTTTCTGCATTTTTTCACTTCTCTGATTAAACTCATTCTTTGGCTAAAGTTTTTCCACAGACAAAAGGCAGGCTGAGGACATGGCGGCAAGGACCACAGGGTCCTGCTCTGTTTCAAAAGGACATATCAGCAGAGGGACCATTTTGACTTGGGATTGATCAGTTAAGGGAAACCATTTGCTTCATTCACTGTTAATATGATTTTCATTAGCTTCTGTAGTCAAGTCAATCAAAGTAGTCAATTAGTTGCATGTGGTTTTTAGGGTACTGTGTTAAAAAAAACTTAAATTCAGCTCTCCCCACCCTAAGTTTCCAAAGCCACATCCATTTGAGGAAAGAAAAGTGAAGTCTTTCAGGCATGTTGCACATGTATATGAACACACTCTTTCAGCTGCCCTGTGGCATATGTTGTTTTCCTTCTATCTTGCTGGGACACCTCAGATGGCATTGTCCTCCAAGTAGCTTTGCAACACTTCCTGCCTGTGCTGCTAAAGCTGCCCTGTTCTGTCACTGCTGCTGCCAAGTTATTTATGGCCAGCCCAGCAGGCACAGACTGGTTCTGCCAAGTCACACTTGTACAGTCTGATGCATCACTGCCATGTCTTCTAGAGCCCTGTGTGGGCCAAAGCATGTCACCTTCTCCATGGACCTTGGGGTGTTTCTCTTCCCTAAGTTCCCAGGCAGAGATGCTTGGGCTCTTAGCATCTTAGAGTTTTCTTTCTTTATTGGGTTTGTTTTTGATATCATCATGGTTTGCATTTTTTAAATTTGTTACCTGTTTTTGTTTGCTGATACGCTCTCTCCAAAGGATTCAGGCATAAATCCCTAAGGACTTTGTCAGATGACACAATAACTTATACTCAGAATCCTGTCTCCTGTCTGTCTCTGGGAAATTGTTCTAAGCCTTCCTTTGACCCTCATCCATTATACCTCAGGCAGTCCTAACCACCCCAGAGCTCTTATGTCAGCAGTTTTTTAAGTACAATCAGACAATTATGAATCTAGAGATAAAGACTGCTTGGTTTCAAGTTGAGATTCCTGATATATACAAATGGCTTGTTTTGTAAATACAGTAAGATTCTATTTTTGATTCACTGAAATCCACTTAAATACTTTTTATTCTATGTCAAAATTTATAAGTATCATTTATGTAGGTGAGTCTCCTGCCCCCAGGGCTGTTTGGAGACATTCAATCAGTGAACAAATTAGTAAATTAAGACTGCTGTGAATACCATAAAGGAAATATACAGAATACATCATAGTTTCATTTTGCTTTAAATCTGATATTATTTAACAGTGAAGATAGGGAATTTCTTTTATAGAATAAAGGTACATTGGACTTGTTGGTCACAAGAACTTGAACTTCACCCATGCCAATATAATAAGACTTTATAAATCACAGCCTCTTTTGAGACTCAAATTAAAAGGAGTTTTCAAATTTTGCCATTTTTGAATAACAATGCAAATGTTAGTTGTTGTCCATCGTTGTCTTTTGGGCCATAAATTACAGAGTTTTCATTTTATAGGGGAACTACAATAAATTCACAGAGATTTCTTAGAAAGTTCTGGTGAGGATTCTGGGGCCATGAAGGAATCAGATGGAAAAGAATACCACTGTTAGTGTTATCTAAAACTGACATACAGAGCAGCAAGGAAGAAAGGTCCTGGCACTCCTAATATCAAGATAAGAGTAGTATACGTGCTATTCAGAGACAAAACAGACTTCCTGCCATCAAAGAGCTTATAGTTTAGTATAGCTAATTGGAAAGATGTGTCATCGATCACTTTGAGGTTAGATGAGTAACTTATAATGATATAGGAGTAAAGCTGACTATTAGCAAAAAAATTCATAGGATATTGTTGTCGTTAAATCAATAGTTCCTTGCCATGTGATTCAGGCCAAGTCATGGCCCAATCCAAATGTCGAGCCTCCCAAAGTTCATCAATTGAACTGTTACAACCATCCATCTCAGCATGGTCTTCCCCTTCCTGTGCCAATCCTCATAGCAAGAAAGTATAAAAAAGGAAAACATTGATATTTTCCTATACCAGGAATTTCCTTGATATTGGTATTCCAGTTAGGTCCTAACCAACTCATTTGTGGCCAACTAGGAAAGCCTCAGTGACCTATATTTTGCAAATCATTGGGAAAATAGACACATCTCCTTCTTCCTAATGTCTCCCTTGTGTACTCTAGAGTGATGGTTCTCAAGTGCCGGAGGAGGATGGTTTTGTAGCACAGTGGGCATTAAACACAGTCTGGAGATATTTCAGATTGTAATAACTGGGGAGATTGTGTGTGTGTGTGTGTGTGTGTGTGTGTGTGTGTGTGTGTGTGTGTGTGTGTGTGTTGGGGGTGGTTCTAGCCTCTAGTGGGTGCTGGTAAAAATGCTGACAATGCAGAGGACAGCTCCTCAAAACAAAAAAATTATTTGGCCTCAAATGTCAATAATATTAAGGTTGAGAAATCCTTGATAGCAAAAGTCCAAGGCTGTGAGTAGAGAATGGAAAAGAATGAAAGGAAGTTGTTTACGCATATGACTGGCCACATATAACCATCCTTGCTTTAAGAATACTGGAAGAAAAGTGGTAAATATGAAGTTATCTGTCAGAAATCATCTCCAGATCTACCTCGATATTAAATCTCAGTATGCTGAGTATCAGGCCTTTGTAAATATGAATGTGATTTCTTCGATAAATGTGAAGCATCCAGCAAGTACAATGATAGGTTATTTTCCTTACACAATAACCATGAATGTTCATAACTCTTAACTTCAATATAAGTTTAGATCACAGAAAACCCAAATGTATTTTAATTTATAAGACTTGACCCTTGCCATTCCTTGTATGGTATGGTTATATAGTTATGTACAAGTTCAACTTCAGTGACCATTAATTCCCTCATAGTTAGAAATTAAATGATATAAGCTTATGTAAATATTATTCCATTCAAATTCCATTGGTAATTAAAATGTCTTGAAAAAGATTAATTTTTCCTCAAATCTCTGTAACATATTAGTTCAAGAAAATGATTGTATGACATCTCTTTTTCTAAGTAAGGCTACTAACCTAATATTTTTGTCACTGGGAACCAAAATATGCATGAAGATATTAGAGTTTACAAGTCTGTTTTCAATTAATATATACAACTGCATGAAATTAAAAAGAAGAAAAACCTAAAAATGAAATGTTATTTATTTTGTGATTGATCTTTTTAATTTAGTTTCATTTATCAGAAATAAATGAGCTCAGGAAGAGAATTAATTTATTTTCCTCTTTACTTTCTCTATTTTTTTTTCATAAAGTTCCAAATCAGTTTTATTATTTAGGGGTTGTTACATGTTTTTTCTTTATACACCAAGATAAAAATAGTAATAAACTTAATTTCTTTAATTCACCTCTGATTATTCTTTCTCCTTTTCAATAAATCATATGTAGACAAATACTGAGTTTTTTTTCTGATAAATCAGAGTTTGGTATATTTCCATTGGGATATTTGTTTAATATTTAAACACTGACATTTTAAAGCCTTCTAGTAGGTTTTCTATGACTACCACTTAAAAAAAATAAAATGTGTTGTCAGTAAAATTTTTTCTGGATACCGAGGCACCCAAGGAATCCCAAGACTATTTCAAGGGTCCATAGATTCAAATTTATATACAGGTAATAGTTCCATAAAAGGACAAGATAGCTCATAGATTCTAGTAGGTTGAAAACTACAGTAAGCGAGATCACTTGATTGATCAGATACGTTTCCTATCTTTTACATTATTATAGGTGACCGTCTTGCTAAACTTTCTACCACTGCATGATAATCTTTTTTTCTTCTAATTTCTAAAAATATTCTCCTCAGTTTTCTTTAAGTCCTCACTGACAACCTCCTTAAAGTCCAAATTTTATGAGTAATGCATTCAGAGCTCTTTAAGCATTTGCTAGTATTATTCTAAAATTTCACTGCCGTGTTCCAAAGCAGTGCTCACATTTTGAGTGTTTTTTATGGTAACACTGCAGTTCTTTTACCAAAATCTGTATTAGTCCTTTATTGCTGAGTAACAAATTACCCCAAAACTCAGTGACTTTAAACAACACGTATTCATTATCTCACACTTTCTGTGGGTAAGGAATTTAGGAGCACCTTAGCTGGATGGTAGGATTCCAGAGTCTCTTATGAAATTGCTGTCAAAATGTTGCTTTGGCTGCAGTCATCTGAAAGTTGACTGGTGCCGGGTGATGAATGCCCAAGGTGCTTCACCCACTCACATTGGTAAAGGTGCTCAGATCTTTGCTGTGTGGGCCTCTCCACAGGTTGCCTGAATTTCCACATGACATGATGGCTAACTACCCTTAGGGGGGTGACCAGAAGAGAGACCAGGAGGGAGTCCACAACAGAAGTTGTAGTCTTTAATATTGTAATCTGGGAAAGGGCATACCATCACTTCTGCCATGCCCTATCGGTCATACAAACCAACCCTGATGATTGTGGGAGAGGTTTCCACAAGAGTGGGAATACCTGAAGCAGGTATTTTTGTAGGCCATCTTGGAAGCTGACTTCAGCATACTCCTTGCAGTCTGTATCCCTCTGTCCCTGACCCTGGCGAACCGCTGATTTGCTTTTTATCCTTATGAACTAGTTTGCACGTTTTAACAATTTCCAAAAAGGAGTATGCATCCTTTTGTGTTTGGCTTCTATCATTTGGCATAATTTTGGTATTTATCTACATTGATGAGTGTATCATTCATTTAGGTCTTCGCAAATATTCAACATTTTGTTTACTCACTCATTTACATTTGGATTTTTGTGAGGCATTGTACATTATGAACAAAGCTTCTATAAACATCTGTGTCCACACTTTTATGTAGACATATGATTTTATTTCTTTTGGGCACATAACCAGGAGTGAAATGATGGAGTCCTATGGTAGGTTCATGGTTAACTTAAAAAAACAGCCAAACTTTTCCAAAATGTCAAATCATTTTACAGAGATAAAGGAGGTGCCAATTATTCCACATCCTTGACAGCATGTGGTGTTTGTATGCCTCTTAATTTTAGCTATTCTAATGTCTATATAATGGTATCATGTTATGGCTTAAATTTGCATTTCCCTGATGACTGATCATGCTGACCATCTTTTCATTTGCTAAACTGCTATTTGTATATCTTCTTTTATGAACAGGACTTGCTATTGAAATCCTCTGCACTTTGTAAGGGTTTTATAAATTATGAATGAAAGTTTTGTGTAAGACATTGTATTATGCATATTTTCCCTCATCCCGTGGCTTTCTTTTCATTTTCTTAATGATGACTTTTCAAGAAAAATACTTCACATTTTAATAAAGACCAATTTTTCAATATTTTATTTTATATTTTTATCAAATCTGTCCATACACCAAAGCTGTGAAGATTTTTGTCTTAAGTTTTTTTGTCAAAGTCTTACAGTTTTAACTTTTACATTTAGGTATATTCTCTTTTATGAGTGAAATTTGTGTATGTTATAATGTCAGTGTTGATGGTTGGTTTTTTTTTATACAGATAGCAATTGTTCCATCAAAATTTTAAAAAAAATAATATTCTAAAAAAAAAAAGCTTGCCTTAAAATCTTGGTTGAAAATCATTTGACGATATATTTTTAACATTTTTTTCTGTATTCTGTATTGTCCAGTTGAGCTATATGTCCTTCATTATGCTAATACCACAAAGACTTGATTATTGTAGCTTTATATTATTATTTTAAACTAGTTAGTATAGGTCATCAAACTTCATTTATTTTTATAAAATTGGTTAGGTTTTTCTGGGTCTTTTTCATGTCAACATGAATTTTATAATAAGCTTATTAATTTTTTCCAGAAAATCTGTTGGAATTGGGGAGGGTGCTTTGATTGCTTTCAGTCTATACATCTGTTTGGAGAGAAATTATATTTAAATAATATTGTTTTCTGCTTAATGAAATAGTATCTCTTTTCATTTATTTGTCTTTAATATCTCTCAGCAATATTTTCTAGATTTTAGTGGAGATGTGTTGTATACATTTTCTTAAATTTTAGGTTTTTTTTTTTTACACTATTGCAATGGAGTTTTTATAGTTTAATTACCAGTTGTTTGCTATTAGTATATAAAATACAAGTGAATTTTTTTAACCTTAATGATACTACTGTATTAGAGAAATAGGTCCAGTAGAAGATACATATAGATATAGACATGTAGATTTATTATAAATAATTGGCTCACACAATATGGAGGCTGAGAAATCCCACATCCACCATCTTCAAATTGGAGACCAGGAAAGATGGTGGTATAGTTCTCATTCAAGTATAAAGGTCAGAGAACCAGTAATGCTGATGGTATAAGTCCCAGTCTAAAGATAGAAGACCGATGTCCCAGCTCAACAGTCAGGCAGAGAGAATAAATATTCCCTTCTTCCATCTTCTTTGTTCTCTTCAGACCCTCAGTAGAACGTGATGCCCCTCAACATCGGGGAGGGCAGTCTTTACTCAAGTCTGTAGATTCCAATGTGAATCTCATCTGGAAACATCCTCACGGACACACTTGGAAATAACGTTTAGCCCAATATCTGGGCACTCCATGATCTAGTCAAGTTGACATGTAAAATTCACCTTCACAGCTACGTTTAGTTCTTAGCTCTAGTTATTTTTTTCTATAACCCTAAGTGTTTTCATGCTAAGCTAAAAAAAATTGGAAACTCATTCTTTGTTGGTCCTTTCTTCCAAATTTGGGCCACTTTCCAAAATCTGCCTCGATTTGTTCACTTTCTAAACATCAGGTAGCTGTGTGTGTTTTTTTCTTTGTATTTTATCACTAGTTGTAGTTGTTAGCTACAATAGGCTTTTCATAGGGTCATATTCTACTACCCTGAAGCAGAAGTGCTACTGTTGCTTAGTATTTTAGGCTTCAAACTGATAACATATTCCAGGAAGATATTAAAATGAAAATTATGAGATTGAAAGACATTCTCTGCTTCTCAGTAGTAAGAATTTAAGGGGGACTCAATATCAAATATATCATGAAAATCATGTCTAATGTAAGTTCTATGATCTCCCAAGATGCTTCCAAGATAATGGTTGAGTAGATTTGAAGATAGACTTCAGAGTTTTGGTTCAGTTGTGTGTCATGACATGCAAGGAATGTGTATGTGTATGTACGTTTGGTTGGGACACGTGAAGAAGCAGAAATAAAGAAATAGGGTCAGTTTCCTGGAGAGAAAAATACATGAGAATGTTGACAGAGAACACTTCAAGGTTATAGGTAATTAGGTCCTAGGTTTAGATGTGTGTGGGATGATAGTGATAATGTAGGAAAAATAGCCACAATAATTACAAGCTAATGTTAATTATTCTTTTGTGTCTCAAACATTGTGCTAAATGCTTTACACACTTTTTTAGATAACCTTCACAACAAAGTTATGAGGGGAGAGCTGTCATTATCTTAATTTTACAAATGAGAAAATCTAGATGTAGAGAAGTTAGCTAATTTGCCCAAGATCCTAAGCTAGTAGAGACTATGAATTTGAACCCCATGTTGAACTTTAAGTATTTTTAAAATGTTGTCTACCAGATGTTTTACTCAATATCTCATTTCAGTGTTTACTCAACATACCATTTTCTATATATTCTTATCACTAGGATTTACCTAGGATGACATACTATCATTCACTGTTAGTCCACATTAATAGTCAGATACTACATTATAGATGTGTCTAAAAGGAAATTTTAGTCATCCGGTCATGTACACTCATGATTTCTTTTTCAGGATTATTTTCTTTGTAATTCTCTGAAAATCTTGTCAATAAAAATAGCTTTTCATTTTATTTCAAGTGCAAAATCTATGTGCCAGGTGTTGCCCTTGTTAAATTGCTGGTGAAAACATGTTTTTGTCAGTTGCTAAAGGAAACTAAAGACAGTTCCTCTGGTTTGACAATTTTTAATAGTATAAATTGAAGTGTATAACATGTGAAAATGAATACAAGGAAACCTCAACTAAAATTGGAGTCAGGAGGACCAGTAGAGGGAGCGCTCACACCCTACCACTCATCATCAATTTCCCCAAACAAAACATTAATTATTGCAACAGGAAGACATCAGTTACTGACCCCACCAGGAAGAGGGATTTTGCATTCCCAAACGGGAAGTATAACTACTTTACCACCCCAGCAGGAGGAAGGGAAATTTCCTCCTTGCCCACTAACAAGTCCAGGCAATGGAAAATGCTGCAGCAAGGCCAATGAGAAGCCATTGTCATCTGAACTTTTACTTTCCTCCAATGAACTTTTATCTTTTCCTTGCTGATGACTTTCTTTTCTTGTCTCACCCCTTTACTGTAAAAGATTTCCATGTCGTGTAACCCCATCCCTCTGTTTGCCAGATGAGATGCTGCCTGATTTATGAATTGCTTAATAAAGCCAATTAGATCTTCAAATTTCCTCAAATTTTGTTTTTTAATGAAAGACAAAAGTAGCATAAACAAGCAAGCTAACCTATAAAAACATTGGGTAAGAAATAAACAAGTACCAGAGTTTATAGAAACAAAGGTGTAATCAATTTAAAAAATTTTTTGGAAAATTCAGATTATTGAAGGCGAAAGAAATTGTAACCTGACAAACAATTGTTATTAAATAAGAGCTTTGAACTTTTCCCTGCTTTGCAAATTAGAATTTAATTTGTCAGTTTTATCTGAGGGTGAGTTCTGAGCCCATTTGTGTGTGAAATTTCTCTCCTATGCTTTTCTCAATTGTATATTTACTTTGTTAGTTTTTTCCTCTAAAATAAAGAATGAGTATCCAGCTGCCAAAAAATTCTTTTGGATACTTGTAAAAAATGTTTCTTTGCTTTTCTCTCTTTTTTCTTTTTTGGCTCCTTGGGGTCTTTGTTGCTACACGGGGGCTTTCTCTAGTTGTGGTGAGCAAAGGCTACTCTTCCTTGCGGTGGCTTCTCTTGTTGTGGAGCACAGGATTTAGGCGCATGGACTTCAGTAGCACATGGGCTCAGTAGTTGCTGCACGCAGGCCCTAGAGCACCCAGGCTTCAGTAGTTGCAGTGCATGGGCTAAGTAGTTATGGCATGTGGGCTCAGTAGTTGTGGCTTGCGGGCTCTAGAGCACAGGCTCAGTAGTTGGAGTGAAGGGGCTTAGTTGCTCTGTGGCATGTGGGATCTTCCTGGACCAGAGATCAAACCCGTGTCCCCTGCATTGGCAGGCAGATTCTCAACTACTGCACCACTAGGGAAGTCCCTATTTCCTTTTTAAGAAGAAATAAGAGAATGGCATAGGACAACTGTGTCTTTTGTATGATGGTTAGCATTTGTTTATTTGTTTGGACAGTGTTTGCAATTATTTTCATTACACAGGAACTATTATTTTTCTTCTTCCTTTTGGGAGGGATGAATGCATGGCATGCTTCAAGAAACAAAATATATATAATCTGCCTCAGGATATAATGTTTAAAGTTATATAACAAGCTTAAGGCTTCTTTCAAAAGAATGCAAAAAATGTCACTATTATAGGAATTTAGTGGGTATTTCAATTAGGTAGGGAGTTATACATATTGTCTTTAAGGCACTGATGGAATAACATGTAAAGGTCTATATAAGTTTCTGAATGAAGGAACAACATGAAGGAACAACAGTGGGATTTTTGGACTCCTTTCTCTGATAAAATAGGAAATGAACAAGAGGCAGGTTTTCAGACCAAAAAAACCAGATCCATGTTCAGAACTCTTTTATCTGCCTACCAGTAGTGACATTATGTGTGATGGGTTGGAAGAGAGGGAGGTGAAAATACTTAAAGGAAGTTTCATCCCCACAGAGGGTTGAGAACACGTAGTTATATATGTTTCAAGTAACAGGAAGAATACTCTCTAAAGGATAACCTTGGCCTTTGTCTCTTCATAAATGACATTTCAAGTGTAAGGCAGAAAAAAATTCTGTATGAACCATGACAGAATATGAAAGACTAAGGATGTGGCACTGGGATGGCACTGGAGTCAAATGGCCTGTTTTTGAATCCAGAGTCTGCAAAATTTGTGACCTCTTATGCTTCTGCCTCCCCATCTATAAAATGGGCCTAGTAACAGTAATTATTCCATAGGAATTAAGGAAGATAATTCACACAAAACACTTAGAACACTGCCTAGCACTTATTAAGAAGTTAGTAAATACTGTTGTTATTATCAATTCCACATTACTTTGTTTTCAGACTGAAGAATTTTGTTTGAACTCCCCTAATATGCTCAAGATTTATTTCTGTTTTCCTCAGTTCCTAGTCCGTGGACAGAGGTCCCTCTCAGAAATGCGGTCTCCCATTGAGAGTAGTGAGTGATATCTGGAACATTACGTGGAGTGGGGGAGCTAGCATACATGTTTGTCTGTAAAATGAAAAGCTGAAGATTTTCAGTGCCTACAAAAGACTTGATTGAAATATGGCAAGAAAGAGAAAGAAGGAAAGAGAAGGGAAGAGAAGGGAGGAAGGAAGGAAGGAAAAGGAAAGGAAAGGGAGGGAGGGAGGGGTAAAAGGAAAGAAAAGAAAAAGGAAAAATGCATTTCTAGTAATGCCATAATAAATGGAACTCTCTCAAAGGAGAAAAAGTCTGAATCTAGTGAATGCGTATTCAGGCTTCTATATAAATGGTCAGATCAGCACTTCTACATGTGCAGTTGGAAAAAAAATACTCACGGTACTATTGGAATAAAGCATCCAGTATTAAGCATTTGATAGATTACAATGGCTAGTAATTCCCTTCCCCTCAAAAATATCCTCTAAATCTATATCACTAATATTAACACCATTTTTGTAATAGAATAGGCATGTCATGGTGTTCGCATGTTTTTTGAAAAAAGATTTCATTGGAATCAGTCTGGGAGGAACTGAGCATATATTCTTTATATACAGATTGTCAATGTTCTTTTAACTTCATAATTTAGAGAACAGTAGAGAGAAGGGGATGGCGGTATCAAAACAAAAATTGCACTGGCAAAGTTAAACAGGTGAGGAAGACTTTACTCAAGGCTATTACAACAGGGGAGAAAGACTAGGATACACTCTGAACTCAACTCTGCTAACAAAGGGCTTGAGAGTTTTTAAGAGCTGGGATGGGTGGGGAGAAATGAGGGGCAGAACATAGGCCACCTGTGTTTGCCAATTGACCTTACCCTAAAAGAAAACTGAATTTTTTTTTATATTTTCATAACAAGCATTCTTAAAACTTGGAGTGAGGTACCTACTGAACTTGGGCTCCTGCCGTCCCACAGAGACTGGAAAAGGGGCATTATCTTCCTTGAGGATTAGATTTCAACAGGTTGGCTCCCAGGTCCTTAAGACAGTCTCAGGTTACAAAGTTGGCAACAGGCCTTTAAAAAAGGATTCATATGTTAAGGCGGAAGACAAAGTATTCAATTATAACTCTAAGAAAAAGAAGAGGAGAGACCTCTGTGGTTAAACCCCCTGAATTCTGTGCGGTCTTAGGTGAGAGCAACATCAGGAGCCTAGAGGCAAGAAGAGGCCTGCCTAAAGGGTAGGCAAGCTGAAGGAAACATTAAGATCATCTTGGTTGGCCAATTTTGGTCCCAGTAAGTGTTAAAGGCAGGCTTTATTAGGTCAAGATATTAAGCCTTTGATATTTAAATAATTTATCGCTACCTCTGCATTCCAAGCCACCTTAAAATATCCAGTGAAATGTACTTTAAAAGTTGTTAGAATTTTGAAAACATAAAACTTAATATAAAAAGTAAATATTTAGAGTTCTAGAGCATTAACTTAGAAAGTAGAAGAAAATGGAAGTATTAATGGTGACTTGAAAATATCAAAATATTATATAATTGCTGTATGGAGAAAAATGTCCCACTAATAGAGAAAAATGGAAATGGGTTAATATTTACAGCAACCTGAGAGTTTAATTAAATACAAGGATTACCTCCTTATCTATTAAATGTAGCTAAATATCAGATACATGCCTATAATATCTATCTTGAAATATACCATGTTGAATTCTACCTTAATCCAATTTTTTGTGAGTCCCTTTCGATGTCTTAGCTAGATTCCATAACTTTGCAATCGCTTTTTTTTTTTTTTTTTACTATATCAGAACGGTTTCACTTTGGTGCAGAGACGAAGTCCTATTAAGTTAAAAACTTGAATTTCCACCTCTTCTCTTCCTCTCTGCCTGGGCTGACTAGGTTTCTCTTGGCTTTAGGGCTCAAAGTATAAAGGAAAGGCAGGATCAATCTTTTCATACCCCTTTCCACTTTAAGCATGTTGTCAGGATAGGGATACGAGGAAGAAAGAATGGAATGTGTAAAATATCCAATTGGCAAGCTTGTAGCTCTCTCCTTGTTGGGCATAATTGCATTCTGATTATCTCTGTGGCTGTCAGCTAAGAGGGAGCAGGCAAGAGTTCCGACAGGCTTCACCAAGTCTTTAGGAGAGTCACTTTCCTGCTTCTTCTGTGCTATTCCTTCACATCTTCCTGCTGACCTCAGCTGGTGACATTCACCTTTCCTCCCTCTAATGTGTGCTCTATGTCCCAATGCTGCAGGGGTCCCACTAAAGCTGGAGCCCCAAATTTATCTAGCCTTCTTCACCAATAATCAAGATTGCATTAGCTTTTAGATTTTATCTTCTGCATCTTTTTAGGAACCAGAACATGTAGAGAAGACTCTAGTTTTATCCTCATTTGGCAGTCCCCCAGGAAACAACCCACTCCCCAATTCCCTTTTCCCCTGATCAGTTAGCACAGGGACAGATCATCAAGTAGAGACTTTCAAATCCTAATAGATACACTAACATATAACAAAATACTACTCTTCTCTTCTTTTAGGGATCCCTTGTCTCTATGAGTGATTCTCTATGGAGTTCATTTCTCTTGGCTTTTGGAGGCAAGGTAATAGCTAATAACCACTACACTTACTAAAAGTTTAATAACATCCTTAATTTACAGTCTTCTTATATTGATTTGAGTTGGACTAGGTAGAATGGGCTAGATTTCTATATGACAATTTTCAACAATGCTGCTGGGATATGGTTTATTCCAATTGATGGTGACTTTCTATACTTAAAGTGAGGAGAAGGTAATGCTTTTTGCTTTCAGTTTGGGTTTTAGGCTAAATTCTTGAACAACAGGGGAAAAAATTTCACAGGGTGTGTGGTTACACGTAAAATTTTTCATCCCAGGATTGTTGAATGTATTAAATGAGATACTGTGTCTTAGGCTTAGTGTTTGAAATACTTTCGACACTCAGTACAAGTTACCATGATCATACTTCTCTCTTACATCTTGAAATTCTTTCTTACTCTGGCCTTTGTCACACTGTATTATCCAGATAATCCTACCCATTTAAATTTTGGGATTTACTGGTTCCTCTAGCTATCACTAACTAGTGGGTAAGCACTGTCGTTTTAGCCTTCCGCCACTGCCAGGGGAATAAATGCATATATCCATATTTTTTTGCATGCCACTTCTTTCAAGTTGCAGATTCATGTGACAAACTGTCTCCAGAGAATTTCTCTGCAGTTATTTCTACCCAATCTCAATCTTAAAAACCCAAATCGCTTCTAGACAAAGTACCTTTCTCCACCAGGACTTCTGTAATTTGTGTCTTTGACAATATTTTTTCCTCTTAATCGCTCAAGACAAAAGTACTCCAAATTGTCTGTGAAACTTTCTTTTCTGTAATCCAAAAAAAATTGTCAAATAATAATGTTATCAATTTGTATCACTGAATAATTTAGTCTTTATTATCACATCTCACAGCAAATACTAAAAGCAAACTCTTATAAACTCATGTATGGGTAATTAGTTTCCCTGTTGGTACTCCTTTCAAATCCCAAATCATACTGCTTAACTTCTCTAAACCAATCTGCATTAATCACTGCTCTCAATAAAGTCACCCTCCCGTCAAAAAGGAAACTTCAATAGTTCTTCTTTGCCTCAAGACAAAGTTTAAACTTCTTGATATAGCAGATTCAAATCTCTCTAAATCAGCCCCCAACTTTATCCCCTGAATCTCTGCTTCAGCTGAACTGGTCTGTTCACCATTTCTGCGATATGACTTGCTTACTTATACATAGAATGTATTCTTTTTTCATCTTAGCTTCACCGAAGTCCATTCTTTAAATACACAACTCAAGTTTTACATTTCGAATGAAACTTTCTAGGCTACACCATCCTCTAAACCCTTAGAGGACTTTTTGCCTGATGAAATTTTCTTTTAAATAACACTAAATTTTTTGAAAACTTAATATGTTTTAGGCCCTTGTTATTTGTTTGGCATCCATTATTTCATTTAATTCTTCCCCAAAATATATGTATTGTATCCTTATCTTTCAGATAGAACCTAGCACAGAGATGTTTCAAAATACCAGCAAACTTATTTATGTGGCAAGTCAGGATTCAAACAATGGTGTATCAGATTGTGAAGTCCTTTTATTTTCATTACCTCATATTGAGATATGTGAGAGATCAAAATAAATAGGGACGAAGAAAATGACTTTTGATTCCCTGACTTAGAACAAAGTTTCAGTGAAATATGGGGGACTGAAAGTAGGTTGAAAAGTGCTAACCTGTAAATAGGTACTAAAGAAATGAAATAATGAATCTACTTAACATTTTGATTCATTTTATATCATTTTATTCCCTTTACAGGAAAAAAAGAAAAAGAAAAAACCTGAAAGAGTTCCATGTAACAGCCTAAGGGCTTAAAGGAAAAAAGAAAAGGAGTAGAGAAGAAAAGTGAACAGGACTTTCCAGATAAAGTAAAACTATGTTGAGAAAGTGATTCTGTGGATAGCCGTTTTCACCGAGGACATTCTATTGTTAGATGTACTTTAGTTATGGTAATGTCAAATAGCAGCATGTCACGGATAATAATGTCACAGAAGCACAGAAATTAAGAAACTATATACATGCCTGCTTCCAGTGACCTTTGCTATACATTGTCCTGTGTTTGCCGTAGAATTATTAAAAAGTATGGTTAAATGAGAATTGAAATTCATGGAAGTGTGCCTAAATTACTTCTAGAAAAGTAAAAAGTACCAGAGCTGTTAGGGCTTAAAATTAATGTATGCATTTTTCTTATTAATAAATATGCCCATTTAAAACAACCATTACTCCTATAATGTGAATTTAATGGGAAAAATATATGAGAATAGTATTAATTTTCTTTCTGTTAAATTAACAAGCCCTTTTGCTGACATCTAATGTAGGTATCATTAATAGGAAAAAATCAAAGTCAAAAAGTTGATGAGGATTCAAAAGCAAGTTTAACTCACATGTAGCATAATAGCATACTGCCATTAGAATATTAGAAAATCGTATATGGTTTCCTACACTAAAGTAAACATGCTGCAAATAATTAATACGATGACCAATATTGCATTCTACAAGTCTTGCATCTATTTTCATACCATTTCCCATAAAGTCAGCATAACATTGGGAGACTAGTACTGAGTAGTATTTTTTTTAACTTTTTATTTAATATTGGAGTACAGTTGATTAACAATGTTGTGTTAGTTTCAGGTGTACAGCAAAGTGATTGTTATACATATATATGTATCTATTCTTTTTCAAAATCTTTTCCCATTTAGGTTATTACAGAATATTGAGCAGAGTTCCTTGTGCTATACAGTAGGTCCTTGTTGGTTATCTATTATCTTGAAGTAATATCAGAACACAAAAGCCACAGATACAGTACAAATAATACTGGCATACTCTCCATCCAGATTCCAGAAGCATTATTTTGATTTATTTTGATTAACATTTAATTAATTTAATTTTCTTTATTATTGGTTCTTTCTCCCTGTTGTCACATTTTCTGACCTGTTTGAGAGTAACTTGCAGATTAAGGATGTATTAAGGGATGTCCTACATCCCTTAATACATCAGTGTATATTTTCTAAGGATGTATTAAGGGATTCAGATTAAGGATGTATTAAGGGATGCCCTACATCCCTTAATACATCAGTGTATATTTTCTAAAATAAAGGATATTCTTATACAAAGCCACAGTACAATAATCAGAATCAGACAATTAGCATGGGTGATTGTTATTATCTAACATGCATACCTTAATCAAATTTTCCTTAGGAGTATTTTCTTTTTTAAAAAAAAAAAAAAACAATGTTGTATGAAATGTTTTATATTCATTTGTTTCTGGGAAATTTTAAGACTTCAAGAAATGCTGTTCCCATACTAGGAATTTACTCTGATATTTTTAGTAATGTAAATATGCCCCCCACCAATAAAACTCATCTAGTCTTGAAATGCTATTAAGTTGATTTTGAACTGACAGACTCAATTCAATTGGGAAAATATATACAAAATTTGAGGTTCAGATATAAATAAAAAATAAAAAGCATCACAAATTCCAAGTAGCAAACTAGATCTGCTCTATTACTACCACTTAAAAATGTGGGTAGTAGCATCTGTTATGTATGTTACTCATTTGTCTTCATAGGATATATGCCAGTAATTTTGATGCACATTTCTGGAAAAATATGCACAGTCAAGCTGCTCAGATTTAATTTCTTTCATTAGCTATGGGTTAACATGGTTCAAAGTTATTAGTTAATGTCGGGTTTTAATAGACTAAAGCTGAGTAAGACTTAGAGCACAAGTGAGCCAATATGCTGTTGGTTTAGCCTTAACATGTGGCCCATTTCTAGAAAGTTTGATTTGGTCTTATTCCTAAAACCAAACTTCCCTTTCTGTTATTCCTGAGAGTAAATCTTTATTCCAAGCAATTAAATACCTGCATTGTTTTCCTCTAGTGGGATTCTTTCCTGGATAACTTGCCCAATACCTCCGTCTCAATAACTGCACTTCTTTTTTGAATTTGAGACATCCTCTCCAGGAAATAGTATATTCTTGAAATCCACCCTCTTTTACTGAGTGCCTAGTTCTTCCAGTTATCACCACCATCACCATCTGTACCACCACCACAGCTATCCTTTACTGAACATTCACTGTGTGCCAAATGTTCAGCTAAGTATTTTCATATATCATCTCAATTAATCTTCCCGACAACATTAAGGTCAATATTACTACTTAATCTTACAGGTGATAGGACTGAGGCACAGAGTTTAGCTAGCCCAATGTCCTAGAAAACTAAAATCTATAGAGTTTAGAATTTGATCCCAAGTGTATGTGGTGCAAAGCAGAGCAAAAAGCTTCAATTTCTGTCTTTCCTAAGCTATCAGATTCCCATCGCCACAGCCTTTCATCCTCCTTTTAGGCTTTGTCAAGAGGCTATCCTACTAAACCTTGCTTATCTCAGGTACCCCTGACTACAGTGTTCCCCCCACTTTCTCCTACTCTTCATTATCTGAGGTTGATTTTATACCCACTTGCCTGATCCCATAAATTTGAAACATGGCTTGTTAGAAATGTCTGCCAAACTGTCCACCATTAGCCTATTTATACGTGGTGCATAATAAAATGTTGGGGTAAAGAGAAAGGAATCTGAGCATACTGCTTCAGAAGATTATCAAGTCACGCGCGCGCACACACACACACACACACACACACACACACACACACACACACAAAGACAGAAAGAAGAAAGGATCAAAGGAATTTCAAAACAGCCAGAAAATAATAAAGTGGCAGTAGCAAGTCCATACCTATCAATAATGCTTTAAATATAAATGGGCTAAATTTTCCAGTTGAAAGACTAAGTGGATGAAAAGAAACAACAACAAGATTCAGCTTTACGCTTCTGCTAAGAGACTCACCACACACCAAAGCAAAGGCAACACAGGCAAAAATAAGCAAGTGGGACTACAACAAACTAAAAAGCTTCTGCACAGCAAAGGAAACCATCAGCAAAATGAAAAGACAACCTACCAAATGGAAGAAAATATTTGCAAATCATATATCTGAGATGGAGTTAGTACCTGGAATATATAAAGAACTCATACAACTCAACAGAAAAAAAAAGCCACCCCCCCAAAAAAATCAGATTAAAAAATGGGCAGAGGAACTGAATAGACATTTTTTCCAAAGAAAACATACAAAGGGCCAACTGGTACATGAAAAGGTGGTCAACATCACTGATCATCATGAAATACTAATTAAAACCACAATGAGATATCACCTCACACCTATTATAGTATCTTTCATCAAAAAGACAAGAGATAACAAGTGTTGGTGAGGATATGGTGAAAAAGCTACACTGTATACTCTTGATAGGAGTGTAAGTCAGTGCAGCCACTATGGAAAACAGTATGCAGAATCTTCAAAAAATTAAAAATAGAACTACTGTATGATCTAGCAATTCTACTACTGGGTATATATCCATAGGAAACAAAATCACCATCTCAAACGCATATCTGCAACTATATCAAAGAGATATCTGCAAGAAGGAATAATGTTCATTGCAACATTATTTACAATAGCTAAGATGTGGACACAATTTAGATGTCTATGGACAAATGAATGGATAAAGCAACTGTGAAATATATATATATGTAAAGGAAATCCTGCCAGTTACAGCAGCATGGATGGACCTCGATGGCATTATGTTAAGTGAAATGAGTCAGATAGAGAAAGACAAATACTGTATTATCTCACTTTTTTTAATTATTTTTTATTGGAGTATAGTTGCTTCACAATGTTGGGTTAGTCTCCACTGCACAAAAAAAATGAATGAGCCATACAGATACAGATATCCCCTCCCTTTTGGACTTCCCTCCCATTTAGGTTACCACAGTGCATTAGGTAGAGTTCCCTCTGCTATACAATATATTCCCACCAATTGTCTATTTTCTACATAGTATCTATAATGTATATGTGTCAACCCCAGTCTCCCAATTCGTCCCACCCCACCCCATTCCTCCTTGGTATCCATACATTTGTTCTCTATGTCTGTGTCTCTGTTTCTGAGTTGCAAATAAGATCATTTGTGCCATTTTTCTAGATCCCACATATATGCATTATTATATGACATTTGCTTATCTCTTTCTGACTTACTTCACTCTGTATGACACTCTCTAGGTCCATCCACATCTCTACAAATGACCCAATTTCATTCCTTTTTATGGCTGAGTAATATTCCATTGTATACATGTACCACAACTGCTTTATCCATTCATCTGTTGATGGACATTTAGGTTGCTTCCTTGTCCTGGCTATTGTAAATAGTGCTGCAATGAACATTGTGGTACATGTATCTTTTTGAATTATGGTTTTCTCAGGGTATATGCCCAGTAGTGGGATTGCTGGGTCATATGGTAGTTCTATTTTTAGTTTTTTAAGGAACCTCCATACTGTTTTCCATAGTGGCTGTGTCAATTTACATTCCCACCATCAGTGTATGAGGGTTCCCTTCTCTCCACACCATCTCCAGCATTTATTGTTTGTAGGTTTATGGCCATTCTGACCAGTGTGAGGTGATACCTCATTGTAGCTTTAGTTTGCATTTCTCTAATAATTAGTGATGTTGAGCATCTTTTCATGTGTTTGCTGACCATCTGTATGTCTTCTTTGAAGAAATGTCTATTTAGGTCTTCCACCTATTTTTTAATTGTTTGGTTTTTTGATATTGAGCTATATGAGCTGCTGTGTATTCTGAAGATTAATCCTTTGTCCATTGCTTCATTTGCAAATATATTCTCCCATTCTCAGGGTTGTCTTTTCTTCTTGTTTATGGTTTCCTTTGCTGTGCAAATGCCTTTAAGTTTAATTAGGTCCCATTTGTTTGTTTTAATTTTCATTACTCTAGGAGGTAGTTCAAAAAAGAAGTTGCTGTGATTTATGTCAAAGTGTGTTCCGCCTGTATTTTCCTCTAAGAGTTTTGTAGTGTCTGGCCTTCCATTTAGGTCTTTAATCCATCTTGAGTTTATTTTTGTGTATGGTGTTAGGGAGTGTTCTAATTTCATTCTTTTGCATTTAGCTGTCCAGTTTTTCCAGTACCACTTATTGAAGAGGCCGTCTTTTCTCCATTGTATGTTCTTGCCGCCTTCATCATAAATTAGGTGACCCTATGTGCATGGGTTTATCTCTGGGCTTTCTATCCTGTTCCATTGATCTCTATTTCTGTTTTTGTACCATACTGTCTTGATTACTGTAGCTTTGTAGTGTAGTTTGAAGTCAGGGAGCCTGATTCCCCCAGTTCCATTTTTCTTTCTCAAGATTGCTTTGGCTTTGGGGTCTTTTGTGCTTCCATACAAATTGTAAACTTTTTTGTTCTAATTCTGTGAAAATGTCATTGGTAATTTGATAGGGATTGCATTGAATCTGTAGATTGCTTGGGTAGTATAGTCATGTTCACAGTATTGATTCTTCCAATCCAAGAACATAGTATATCTCTCCATCTGTTTGTGTTGCCTTTGATTTCTTTCAAGAGTGTTGTAATAGCTTCCTGTGTACAGGTCTTTTGCCTCCTTAGGTAGGTTTAGTCCTAGGTATTTTATTCTTTTTGTTGCAATGCTAAATAGGATTGTTTCCTTAATTTCTCTTTCTGACTTTTCATTGTTAGTGTACAGGAATGTAAGAGATTTATGTGGATTCATTTTGTATCCTACAGCATTACCAAATTCATTGATTAGCTCTAATAGTTTTCTGGTGGCATGATTAGGATTTTCTGTGTATAGTATCATGTCATCTGCAAACAGTGACAGTTTTAATTCTTCTTTTCCAATTTGGATTCCTTTTATTTCTTTTTATTCTCTGATTGCCATGGCTAGAACTTCCAAAATTGTGTTGAATAATAGTGGTGAGAGTGGACATCCTTGTCTTGTTCCTGATCTTAGAGGAAATGCTTCCAGTTTTTCACCATTGAGAATGATGTTTGCTGTGGGTTTGTCATATATGGCCTTTATTATGTTGAAGTAGGTTCCCTCTATGCCCACTTTATGGAGTGTTTTTATCATAAATGGGTGTTGAATTTTGTCAAAAGCTTTTTCTGCATCTATTGAGATGATCATATGGTTTTTACTCTTTGATTTATTAATATGGTGTTTCACATTGATTGATTGCTTATTTGAAGAATGCTTGCATTTCTGGGATAAATCCCACTTCATCATAGTGTATGATCCTTTTAATGTGTTGTTGGATTCTACTTGCTAGTATTTTGTTTAGGATTTTTGAGTCTGTGTTCATCAGTGATATTGGCCTGTAATTTTCTTTTTTTGTGATATCTTTGTCTGGTTTTGGTATCAGGGTGATGGTAGCCTTGTAGAATGAGTTTGGGAGTGTTCCTTCCTCTGCACTTTTTTGGAAGAGTCTGAGAAGGATAGTTGTTAACTTTTCTCTAAATGCTTGACAAAATTCACTTGTGAAGCCATCTATTATTGGACTTTTGTTTGTTAGAAGATTTTTAATCACAGTTTCAATTTCATTACTTGTGATTGGTCTGCTCACATTTTCTGTTTCTTCTTGGTTCAGTCTTAGAAGGTTGTACATCTCTAAGAATTTGTCCATTTTATCCAGGTTGTCAATTTTTTTGGCATATAGTTGATTGTAGTACTCTCTTATGATCCTTTGCGTTTCTATGTTGTCAGTTGTAATGTCCCCTTTTTCATTTCTAATTTTATTCATTTGTGTCCTCTCCTTTTTTTTCTTGATGTGTCTGGCTAAAGCGTTATTAATTTTGTTTATCTCTTCAAAGAACCAGCTTTTAGTTTTATCGATCTTTGCTATTGTTTTCTTCATTTCTATTTCATTTATTTCTGCTCTGGTCTTTATGATTTCTTTCATTTTACTAACTTTGGATTTTGCTCGCTTCTTTCTCTAGTTGCTTTAGGTATAAGGTGAAGTTGTTTGAGATTTTTCTTGCTTCTTGAGGTAGGATTGTATTGCTGTAAACTTCTCTGTTAGAGCTGCTTTTGCTGCATCCCATAGGTTTTGGGTCATTGTGTTTTCATTGTCATTTGTTTCTAGGTATTTTTTTATTTCTTCTTTAATTTTTTCAGTGATCTCCTGGTTATTTAGTAGCATACTGTTTAGCCTCCATGTGTTTTTATTTTTTATAGTATTTTTACCACCTGTAATTGATTTCTAATCTCATAGTGTTGTGGTTAGAAAAGATGATTTTAATTTTCTTAAAATTTCTAAGGCTTGATTTGTGACCCAAGATGTGACCTATCCAGGAGAATGTTCCGTGAATGCTTGAGAAGAAAGTGTATCCTGCTGCTTTTGGATGAAATGTCTTATAAATGTCAATTAAGTCTATTTGGTTTATTGTGTCATTTAAAGCCTGTGTTTCCTTATTTATTTTTTGCTTGGATGGTTTGTCCATTGGTGTAGATGGGGTGTTAAAATCCACCAATACTATTGTGTTACTGTTAATTTCTCCTTTTATGGCTGTTAGGATTTGCCTTATGTATTGAGGTGCTCCTATGTTGGGTGCATAGATATTTACAATTGTCATATCTTCTTCTTGGCTTGATCCTTTGTTCATTATGTAGTGTTCTTCCCTGTCTCTTGTAATAGTCTTTGTTTTAAAGACTGTCTTGTCTGATATGAGTATTGCTACTCCTGCTTTCTTTTGATTCTCATTTGCATGGAATATCTTTTTTCCATCCCCTAACTTTCAGTCTGTCTGTGTCACTAGGTCTGAAGTGGGTCTCTTGTAGACAGCATATAGATGGGTCTTGTTTTTGTATCCATTCAGTGAGTCTATGTCTTTTGGTTGGAGTATTTAATCCATTTACATTTAAGGTAGTTATAGATATGTATGTTCCTATTACCATTTTCTTAATTGTTTTGGGTTTATTCTTGTAGGGCTTTTTCTTTTCTTGTGTTTCCCACCTAAAGAAATTCCTTTAGTGTTTGTTGTAAAGCTGGTTTGGTGGTGCTGAATTCTCTTGGCTTTTGCTTGTCTGTAAATGACAATAGTGATGCCTTGCTATAGTGTCTCAGGCTTTTCCACAGACTTTCCTTGTTGTGGCACCCCTTGCCACTGTCCCTTCAGGCTGTCTTTTCACAGCCAAGAGCTGTCCTCTCCCTGGGTCTGCACTCCAAAGCCCGCTTTCCAGCACCCAGCTTGCCTTCACAACAGATGACTCACAATTCAGGCTGGAATGTGCAGAGCTGTGGTATAGAGCACACATGAAGTTCTTACTTTGTCCTGACTTCCACAGACTATATGCTGCATTCTCCTTTGATCCCCTGAAGTTCAATTTCTGTCCCAGCTGATTTCCTCTCTGTGCAGGAGTCTTTCTTAACATGGGCATCTCTTCTCACTTTCAGCTTTCTGTCAGGGTTGCTGATCTCTTTTTTGATTCCTCTTTTCTTTTTCCTTCTTTCTTTCATTCTTTCAGGTGTCCAAAGCCTACAACTAATGTTCAGCAGGTGCTCTGTGGGAATTGTACTATTTGTAGATGTGTTTTTGATGAACTTGTGAAGAGTGACAAATTCTGCATCCTCCTATTCCGCCATCTTGACTCCTTCCCTCTCTATTTCTCACTTATATGTGGAAACTAAAAAAAACTAAAATCAGAGAGAACAGACTGTTGGTTGCCAGTGGGACAAACTGGTGGAGGTGTCAAAAGGTACTAACTTCCAGTTATAAGATAAATAAGTTCTGGGGATGTAATGTATAGTATGGTGACTGTGTTTAACAATAACATTGTATATTTGAAAATTGCTAACAGAGTAGATCTCAAAAGTTCTCATCACAAGGAAAAAAATTTGTGAGATGATAGATATTAACTAAACTTATTATGGTAATCATTTTGCAATATATACATATATCATATTAAACTATTACCTAATCATATATATAATATAATCTATAATAGATACATAATATATTACATATTATATATATAATTATATCTAAATATATCAAATAAAACTAATGCAATGTTATACGTTAAAAACAATAATAATAATAAAATGTTGGGCCAGAGCTTGGAGTTGGGCATTCATTCTGTAACTGGTTTCTTCTATTGCTTTCCGTTTCCTGTTTCTGCTTAATGCCCCTTTTTTGCCCTTAAGATTTAAATTTGGTTTGTATAAATCCTAACCCCAAGTGAAGTTACAAAAACTGACTTAGAATCTTGGCATGTCACTTATGCAGATTTATTGACCCCTCCCTTACTATTGTTTATTTTTTTCCAAAGGTTAGTTCTTTAGAAAATGTGCATCAAAAAGATTTCTAGTATCATTTACTCTAGGATATTACTTCACACAATACTTTCATATCTAATTACCTTGAGAATAGGAGGGAGAAACTTCAATATAAATAGAGCTTGTCATATTTGTTGAATGAAATCTTTGTAGCTAAGTGGAATTACCTATTAAAGACTGAATTTTTCTTGCATTTTCTTTTCTTTTCTAAGAGATTCTCAGAGTAGCTCCTTACAGTAACTTTAATTTCCTCTGTGCCCTGACTTGGCTTGATTTACATAATTCATAAATCCTGATTCATATATAAGTCATTTGCTTTTCCCCCCAAAATCCTGAGAACTTCCAAATGCAAAGAGAGTGCCAGTGAGCCTGCATGTGCTGATACCTAAAAGCAAACGAGAATAAATAATACATACAGGCAAAGCATGTTTAATTTACAGAGTTAGACCTGCATTTGTAAGGTTGTGTGTCTGCTGACATTCCCTCTACTAATTTTTAATGAGATGGTGATAAGCCTGGAAACTATCCGATTCCTTAGGACAGAAGTGCAAAAATAAAATGGGCTAGGATCAATTTGGAATATTCTATATTCTCAGAGGGCTTGCCCTGAAGTACTATAGGAATGGAATACAGGATACATGTTTAAGAAGAAAACTGCAGAGTAAATGTCTTTCACAGGGTGGATTTGAATGATTTCTTTAATAGAAAGAAAGGTATTTATAATACTGAGTCTGTGCAGTCACTAGAGCTTAATGTTTTAAAATACAGATAATTGTAGAGTCTTGCATGAAGAGAAAACTGTTATTTTACCGTTCTTTAATAGTCTTTTGGGGGCTTTCTAAAACAGCTTCAGTTTGAAGAGCTACTTAAAATAGATCTCTAAAAATAACAAGTAATAAAATCAAACACCAAAAAAATTTGCATTATATCCTGGAAAATCACCTGCATATTCTCGTCTGGGGGAAACCTTTTTATAAAAATATTTGTGTTTACATTGATATATAGCATAGAAATATGTTTACCTAAATAAAAGTGCACATAAAATAAAAGGCACATATGTATATACAGAATGTTATTTTATATTAAACCATACAGATATTATACAAAGGAAAAGAAGTTATTAAATAAGATCATTTATTTTTTGCAATTGCACTGAATGATTTTTGTATTGATCACTGACTGAATCAGGCCACCAAATGGTCAAAGAAATATTTTAGAGCAATTAAAATAATAAATCTCAAATGTTTTCTAGGTCTACTGTTCTTAAAGCAACAAGAAGTAATTTTTTCAAGTCAAAATCAATATATTCTCGTAACAACTCTCATTTTAGAACACCCTTGATGTCCAAAGTGTTTTTTCACGTCCTCTGAAGGAATCCATTTCTGTATATCTAGGTTGCTTTTGAACTCTTGAATGATCTATTAAATACAAGAAATGTTTTTGCCCTGATTTGGAGGACTGGAGGAAAACAGTTACTGATTTTATGCTCAGAAGGTTGGAACAAGTGCTTTTGTAACTCTCACGCATTATCACTTATCTTCTGGCTCACTCAGCATGGGGCAGCAGCTGGGCTGCAACTACTCCCTCTTGCCCTGGATCCTCCTTCAGCTTTGCTGACTCCTGGGTCAGGGTGTGCGTAGCACTGTGCAGGGTGACAAGGTTCTGCAGGACACCCAGGGGTTCTTGTCCATCCTTTTGGTTTCCAGCCAGATGTGCTCAGGGATTCCAGATCATGGTTGTGGGTTTAAGCGTGTCCTTGCTCTCCCCACTTTACACTCATCTTTCCTTCTTAACTACCACCCTGTGGACCTCAAGCAGCAGAAGTCAAATCTCACAGTGTTTGACCAACATCCGGAATGGCTTAGTGGTTCTGCTTTTCTGGTTGATCCCTAACTTGTCCAATCAGAATCAGAAATTATTAGTAAAACAGAAAACAACACTACATAAAGTGTAAGTTAACAACATAAAAAGAAATGAAAACAATAGCCATAAAAATATTTTTAAATATTTTAAGTTTATAAGAATCTTTATTCTTCAACATTCTTATTTAAAGATTCCAGACAGTTTTAAGGTGGCAGTAATTGAGCCATTGTTTCCTAGCTCCAAAAATACCTTTTTTTGTGATTCTCAACCTGAGGTTCTACAAACTCCATCTCCCCTTTGCTTGCTGGAATTCTATTGGATTCTATAAAATGCAAGCACTAAAGGGAAACTGAATCGCAAGAGAGGGAAGGATTTGCTTTCTCCTCTTTGTTTGCTGTTCTGCCAGTGTTGCCCTAGTGATGGTTCACTGCTCTGGCAACAGCAGGCAGCTATAGTAGCCAGCTTCTTCCGTAATCCTAGAACCAATTTGCCAAAACCCTTCAAAAGATCCAGCCAGCCAGCTCTATGCATCCACAGATGTCTCAGCCATCCTTCCACAGGAGCTTCCTCTTAGCTGTTGATGCACTAAAAAAAAATCCCTCTTTAGAATTCCGAGTACCTATTCTTTGGAGTCCTTCTGAGTTCTTTATGTTCCCCTTCAAACTGTTTTATTTCTTCCTTGAATCCTAGAGATGGTAGCTACTTCTTGTGTTAGCTGAATGTTTTATTTTTTCAGTATTTCAACACCTGTTTAACCAGTTCCCTGTATTTAAATTCTCTCTGTTGAAAATAATTTCTTTTTTAATTCCTGACTAGAACCTAAGTGGTACAAGGGAAATACAGATCTTTTTTCACTGAATTATTTTGTATAGTAACATCATTTATCACTTTATGAAATACTATATCAAAAGCTAAAATTGATTATTTGGATTTTGTATGCAAACAGAAAAATTGCGTGACCTTTAGGTAGTTAACAAAAAGTCAATACTGGGTTGAAGCAGAGCAGATTATTTTTGCATTGTTGTATATGACTGCAAAATACACAGTTTAAGATTTTATTACTGATTTTCCTTTTCAGATTCCACTGTAGGAAACCATTTAAGTGTCAGCTTTTGGTTTAGCACATGATTCATTTTTATAATCTCTTGGTTACCCTTTGTTCTATCAATATTAATATATATGAATGCTTACTTTTATTTCACAATAACTGAATAATTATTCAATTGGAACGTTTTCATTGAGCTTATTCTTATGTCTAAAGAAATGAATTATTTAAAATGTTTTAAGTAAGTTATATTAAATCATCAGCATTTTAAAACAATTATCTACTGAAAACATTAAAGGCCCAAATAATTTTCACTGCACTTACTTTAAAATTTTATAGTGGATGACTATTTACCTTGTTTGAACCAGTTGCTATATCTGTACTTGATATTTCTAACAGATTTTTTTTCACATAAACAGACCATATTTTAACACATTATCAAGGTGTTATTTTATGGCTAGTTGCATCTGAACTTTGTATTAAGTAACCTATTGGAATATCTAGGTGTGATATGCCACCTCTCCGATGTGCTTGAGACAGAGAGTGGTGGAAATAAATGCATTATATTCTGAATTTCATATATATGTGTGTTATATATAATATCATTGAGTATTGACTTTGCTGGAAAAGAATCAGAGTCCCTTCAGCGTTTGTGTGTGTGTGCGTGTGTGTGTATGTGTACGCAAGCAAGAAGGAAGCAAGTGAGCTGTAGAATACTATGGAAGTAAAACTGTGGCATTAAGAAGTGAAGGGAAAATGTCAATTTACCTCAGGCCCTGAAAAACAATCTTTTAAAAGTTCAGACATGCCCATATTAAAAAGCAGTGATCTTTAAATGGGTTGAACTATTAGTAATATACGTATACTTCATTTCAGTTCTTTTTTCTCTTTTTTTGGTAATTAATTTTGGGGTTTGTGTTCCTAAATGGTACACATAAAATCTTTCCAATTATGAGGCTTGTTTCCTGGATTGTGAAGACGCCTAAAGAACAAAAACAGTATCACAAAAGAAGTCTTGATGTCTTGAAGATGAAAGGTCAATTTTTAAAGGAGCCTTCAGGATGAAAGATAAGAGTTTTATTATGGAATTTAGAACATAACTAGAACCCAGTTGTGCCTAGATTAGTTAACAGTTTAGAGTGTTTAAAACTCCACTTGCCTCAGACATTATTTTTCTTAAAGTCAATCAGTCAGTCTTTCTCTCCTGTCATGTGTCGTGTATGTGCATAAGCACACATCGGAGAGAGAGAGAAACAGTGCCTTCTGACAGCTCTAGCACTACATGATCCTTACCCCTTAGAACTACATATAAGAGACTTGTACCACTAACTTTAATATGTCAACTTTCATTGAGAGACTGATTGGCTTTGTTTGGGTTGGATGATCTTCTCTTTGACCAATCACTGTAAACTGGAGAAACAGACACTCTGGTTGGCTAAGTCTAGACCATGAGTTTAACCTGAAGTCAACGTACCTATGTCCCCTCTCTCCATGTTAACTTTTCTAACAGTACAAAGATGCCTGTGATTTATATCACCCTATGGTGTACAGGCATACCTCAGAGATATTGTAGGGTTGGTTCCAGACAACCACAATAAATTGAATATTGCAACAAAGTGAGTCACATGAATTTTTTTATTTCCCATTGCATATAAAAAATGTTTATACTATACTGTAGTCTAAGTGTGCAACAGCATTATGTCTATAAATATGTGCATACATTAATTAAAAAATTATACTTTTGGAAAAATGGCTCCCATAGATGCAAGGTCTACAAACCTTCAATTTGTAAAAAAAAAAAAATGCAGTTATCAGTTAAGCACAATAAAATGAAGTGCAGTAAAACAAGGTAAAACTGCACCATAATGCTTAACTTCACATTACCCTGAGAGAGTGAGAAAGAAAAACAAAAGGCCAGAGCTAGCTGGCTTTTGTATTAATAAATGGAGAAGTCATTTATTCCATTTAATATGCATTGTCAAAGTTCAATTGCTTTTCTCCCAAGTTTTTAGCTCTCATATAAGAGAATCACTAACCCTGTAAGTAAAGGTTAGTTTTTTTAATGTTACCATTTGTACTAATTAAAATGATATTTTATGATTTTATAAAAAGTACATGGGCTGATAAAGTAAATCAGTTCCAATATCTGTTATTCCATTTTGTGAAGGGAATTGAAAATTGCTGTGCTGTGCCTTTAACAAGGCCCAGCTAATAGTTCTTGTAACACATTATTCAGAACTTTACATAATTCAGAATGTCTCATTCATAAATTACTCATATGGAAATATTTCACAACAGGAAAAGTTGAACTCCTAAATTTCTTGTAATAGGCAGTTGAAATCCAGTCACTGAAGAAAGATTTTTTAATGGTTGAAATAACAATATTTTTAAACTAACTCTATTTCTATAGCACGTCATATGAACCATTGATTTATTTCTAAACATTACTGATTTTATCATTCATTATAATGGAGTTATATTTGGTAGCCTTATGTAGACTGTAAACTTTGTAAAGATGTATATGCTTATTAAGCACTGACCATGGTAGGGAGTAACATATACTGATTGTTTCTATTGACCCCTCATGTACTGAATTTGCTGTAGATCAGCCACATACGTAACTCCATTTCCTGGTCTACTCCACAATAAGATGTCATCTATCAGCCCCTGGAAGTATCCAGGAAAATCGTCTATTTGTTTCCATAAGAGATGACTATAATTCCAAAGGAAATCAATGGCTTAATTTTAATAAATTGTCTTTAATAGAGAAGATAATTATAAAACCACCTATTTTTAATAAGTTGTCCCCAAAAAATATTCATGGAAAATATAGTGTATTGAATAGACAACGATGCTTTGCACAAGATACTTCGGGGTTTTCATTCCCCAGAGTATCGAACGTTCATTTCACTATCTTGAGACTCCCCCAGACACTTTTCATGTATAGAAATGAGCTTGACATCAAAGTTCTTAGGTACCAAGGGCTTCAAATTTGGATAAATTATGGGAGGGAGCTTCTGTATTTGTCCCAGAGATAGTGCTGTATCTTTCAGAGACCCTTTAAAAATCTCTTGTTTCAATTCAGAACTGTACAAGTAGTTTTAACAGTCTAAATTTTTCTTCTCCAAAATTTTAAATGTCATATTTCATAGATTTCAGTTAAGTTCGGTGATAATTGTCACTGTGGAATTTGGTTTTGTGATCGTTCTAATGGAATCCATGTCACAACTTGTTTCATATTATATATGCCTTTGTAGGAGAAATTTAATCTTTTCCCCAAAAAAGCGCAAATTTCTCTTATTGTCATTTATATTAGAATAAGTGGTCCACAACTAAAAAACATACATTTCTAACCTATGATGTTTTAAATACCAAATACAAATAACTCAGGATTTCTCCACCATAACAATTTAAATAAAGAATATTTCTATATAAGGAATTTTAAATAATCATATCCCAAATTGGTAATTTTACAAGTTTGCCAACTTTCAAAAATTTTTTCTATGTATTTAAAATGGTATTAGATTTAAGAATGATAAATAACATATAATATTTAATCAGGTACCCAAATAAACAGAACAAAATCAGCTGCCAGAAATTTTGTCATATTCCTTTCTGCACTTCATTCCTTTCTGTCTCAAATCTAACCCTTGCTTCCACTGCCAGAGATTTACCCAAATCAGTACATAACAAAAGGATTCCTCTTTGCAAATGTTAAACCCCAACTTATTTTCTTCTGAATCCACCAGCCCCACAGCTTTTCCTTTCTCAGCATCAATGGCAGGGTTGTGAAAGCAAACAGCTGTCCCTCCATTATTTTTTTTCATTACATTCTACAGACTGTCACTTGCTCTTATAAATTCAGATTGAACTGAACAGGCTGAAGAAGTTCAGTTCAGGGTCAAGCTCCCTGAAATAACATGAAATTGTGCATTGCTGGAAATAGAGGATTTAATCTTTGTGCCAAGGGTCATAAAACAGGATCATCTGGTCTTTCAATCATTACTCTTCTGCCGCAGCTCGTTCTTAGACTATTTGTAACTTTCACTGATTGAAAGAAAAAAACTGTCATTTGGTTAAAAGAACAGGGGAAAAAGTGCTATAACCTATCTACTACTTGGACTTGATTTGCTGAAGTTCTGCTTCACTGACATATTCAATAAATTGCAATTAGTCCTTACAGGCCTAATATTCAAAAACCCATGGTTACTGGAGTATGCTTTGTAAGATTCAGTCATGCAAACCAGGGCAATATATTGATGCACATGTGGTACATATTTTAGTGACATTATTTCTATTTGATTTGATGGTCTCCCTGCACAGAGATATTTCAGCAATTCTAAAAATGTCCTCCTTTGCAGTTCACAACATAAAAAAATCACTTTTCCAACATCAGGTAGAAAGTAATAGAGTTTATGCTTAAAGATAACAGAAAATATCATAAAGCTAAATTATAGCAGAACAGCTTTTTAAAGCCTCTTCGGGATGGTGTCATTTAAATAATTATTCATTCAACAAACATTTTTGAAGTAGTGCTTATGCCTTCATGTTTCGAATGGAAATCATACTCCATTAATTGTATTTTTGACGTAACTGAGAAAAAATAATATACATCACATATGGAAAAAATACAGAAAGAATTGGTCTAGGTGGTGATAAGATTGTTAATTACATATCATTTGACATTTTGCCTGAATTCCCCTTATGTTAAAAGCTAGAATATTATTTTGAGGGTTATACTGTATTTTCTAGTTTTGGGCCACTTTAGGGTGTAACTGTGAGAGAAATATTCAATAATTATTTTGGGATTTATCCTTAATTTTAATAATCGAGTCTGTATGTGGCGTGCGCGCATGCACACACACACACACCTGTGCACAAAGAATGATAAAGTCTCACATAATCAATCACTTGATTCTATTTCTGGTCTGAGCTACACTTGTATCTCTTTTTTAGAAACCCATATAGAAGGGATATTTATGACTTTCTATGTGTCTGAGGTCACATGCTGGATTTCTTCTGGATTTCTTCCTTTCCTTCTATAATACATATTCTCTTAATTGTGCACAGAAAATAAGATCAATCAGGCATGATTTACTTGAACATATCCTTTTTTGTTTTTCTGCCATAAATCACTGGAACCACCGCAGATTCTCTCCTTTCTTTTCCAGTGTGAACTCCTAATCACCTGTGCTTACTAAAGATATAGCCAATACGGTGCCATTTGTTTGAAGTTACTAGAGCATTAGATGAACAGGGAAGGTAGATGGAATTTGCAGACTGTGATTTGCTTACAGGTGCATGTATCTACTCTTTGGGAAATTTTATTTATTGAAAAATTAAAGTCAATTCTTCAAAAAATGTTCAGAAGTTCTGTGATCTGTGAGGAAATTTTCTAAAAACAAAAAAGAGTAAAACACTTGAGAATTAAAAAAAATCTCTAAAGTGAGTTGGGTATGTTTTAATTGACTCATTTATTTTAAGACATGTATTTTTTATTTTAATAAATTGGCAAAATTATCTTTATTTTTAGTAAATGTATTTTCTCTATACATTCTTTGTTTTATGTGTACTATTTAGGATTGCAAATTACTAGTTTACCTAGATTAAACCTTAAGTCTAAAATCTGTAAATGTTTCATAATTGTCAATGAAATAAACCTTTTTCTTAATATACAAGTACTTCTCAATCTTTGGAAATATGTAAAGCTGCAGAAAACCATGTATATTTTATTTACAATATTTGACTCATACTAAATATACCTTTGGAAAATCTCTCTTTTCCTTCTTGATATGGTATTTTTCTACCATCATTAAGTAGGAACATTTCAAAATATATAGTTTCAAGATACAGTTGGATGAATTGAAATGCTGAAATTTAATACATAGTAGTTTCAGATTCATCATAGATGTATTTTTGTAGAAGCACTTAATATTGAAAACTCTTTTACTTATTCAGATATTTCCAAATGTAAAGGTGAATGTTTTCATGAGAGATGAGTGATAATACAACACATTTCTTAAATGACTGCTATCATTTTACCTCACAACCTTTGTTGTGAAAAGTAAAGAAAAAGGAAAGATTATTTTTGTATTCATAGAAACTCTCTGATGAGCTTAGGCTGATACAAATTTTATGTATAGGAGCCTACTGATTTAATTGTTTAAACAGTAATTTGAAACATTGGCTTCGTGAAACATCTTGGTGTCCTTTATATTTCTGATATTTTCCAGTTACTCCTTTTTTTCCTTGGTCTCTATGCCTTGCTAGGGTCTCAATTTGGGAATTATGGTTTGGAATATTTCATGCTAGGCTATTTGCCACAAAATTTAATAAGATTATTTTATTTTATCCCTCTTTCCAACCTATTTAGATGGCAGCTGTAACACTTGTGACACACTTTTCTAAAAGTAAAAAGATTATAAGTTCCAGGGTAATCAGAGGTGCTGCTGTTGTGTAAAAATATAGTTTTATTTTTTTTAAGCTGACTCTAAACATTTTGTTATATTTACTTCAGTGGTGCAGACATTTACAAATGTTAAGAGTCTAATAGTGCTATTGATTCCTTTAAAAATTCAGAAAGAATGTGCCTTTCACCAAATCATAAAATTGCGAGTGAATGGTTTTACATCATCGCAATTAGATTGTCCTACTTTCTGCCTAGTTATGACTTTATAAATCAACGGTGCACATATTCAGAGAAGACCTTCTCTACTGTGTGGATATATGAGTAGTTTAAAAAAGGTGTGTGTTTACAATGTTTTCCTGGTGTCTTAATCCTTTAGTATTTTCTTTGGTTAGCCTCCTGATTTTTTCTATGCTCTTTTTTTCATAACCAGTACTCATTTACTTCTTATTAGATTCATCTTTATGAAAGAATATTTGTATAAATGAGTTGCTAAAAAAATAAAGGTAGTTGAATTTTAAAAAAGGAGTTAGGGGACTTAAGAAGACACTTTCCATACCCAGTCTTAAAGGTATCTAATTGTATCATGTATGTTTAAAGCTTTAGAGGTTTGATTTGTTGAATATCATTATTATACTCTCACATAGGCATATATGTGTATGTGCATATAATAGTACATATTAAATATACAATATATAAATGAAATAGCACTCCTTGGACAAAAATGTAGTAAGAATTAAATGAGAGATGAATGACTGTACCTGATAAATTCTGTTATCAAGTTACAGAATTTAAAAGTGGTATTTAATTGGTGCTTTCTAAATGTAGCTTCTTTTAATTTCTCTTTAAAATTGGTAGCAATGTATAGAAGCACAAAAATCCAATACCCTGAAGAGAGAACTGCATCATTATAAATATTAGAAATATTTAGGATTAATATAATTGATGAATCCATTCTGTTTGACTGAGTACCAATTCTGAATTAGGAGGTGTGCAGGCAGGGGTTCTATTCACCAGGCACCTGAAATTTTTACCACTAATGATACAATTAAAGTGGATAAGTGCTCCTTTTATGAAACTAACTTTGATTATTTCTGACTGTCTGGGGACATTATTCCCCTGAAGAGATGACAGTCCATAAGTTAAAACTTTGTTTTCTACTTAAATGATTGCATGTAATCACAGTTATGACTGTGACAATGAAAAGAGAATTTTAAAATTGATGAGAGGAATCTTCTGCAGCACATCAAGGTCCTAATCAGTGATTTTTTTTTCCTTTCTGTAATTTTCCTAGAATTGCTGACATTCATCCTGCACAGAGTATTAATGAACACAAACTTTTCATGTAGTTTCAATTGGACAAAAATAAATAATCTATTATGGGTTGCTCACTCAGTGTGAACGAACATTTATTTTCTGTTAGAGCTCTACATGCAAGTATTTGCATAAATTTTGCTTTTATAATCTTAGGCTTTTAACAATGAGAATCCTTAGAACTTAAGGTTTAAATATCTTCAAGCTAAATCATGTTGAAGAGTTTAACGATGAAATTAAAAGATTCTAATTTATTTTTGCAGACACTGTGGAAATAAATTAACTATTTCTTGACCTGTGTTAATTCAAATGTAATAATATTGTACACTTTTAGAGCCTAGGTCCAAAGCAGAGCTGCCTTGGGTCTTAAGCTATGTATTTACTCCTTCTGGGGTGCCCTCTCTGAGAACTCACTGTAGATTTGGCTGTTCCTTGTAGAGTCTCCTCTAATGTCTTGTGCTGCTTCTTTTCAGTATTTATGCTTTATTTTATGCTTTGCATGGACAAGCAGTGTACACCTTTTTTTTATTTTTTTTACATTTTTTATTTTAAGTTTTATTCTGTATAGTTGTTTTACAATGTTGTGTTAGTTTCTACTGTACAGCAAAGTGGAGCTCCCTGTGCTATACAGCAGGTCTTAATTAGTTGTCTATTTTATACATATTAGCATATATATGTCAATCCCAGTTTCCCAATTCATCCCACCCGCCCTTTCCCCTCTTAGTGTCCATACATTTGTTCTCTGCATCTGTGTCTCTATTTCTGCCTTGCAAATTTGCACCATTTTTCTAAATTACACATATATGAGTTAATATACGATATTTGTTTTTCTCTTTCTGACGTACTTCACTCTGTATGACAGCCTCTATGACAGTCTCTAGGTCCATCCACCTCTTTACAAGTAACCCAATTTCATTCCTTTATATGGCTGAGTAATATTCCATTGTATATATGCACCACATCTGCTTTCCATTCCTCTGTTGATGGATATTTACATTGCTTCCATGACCTGGCTGTTGTAAATAGTGCTGCAATGAACACTGGGGTGCATGCGTCTCTTTGAATTATGGTTTTCTCTGAGTATATGCCCAGTAGTGGGAATGCTGAGTTATATGGCAAAATTCTATTTTTAGTTTTTTAAGGCCTCTCCATACTGTTCTCCATAGTGGCTGTATCAGTTTACATTCCCACCAACAGTGCAAGAGGGTTCCCTTTTCTCCACACCCTCTCCAGCATTTATTGTTTTTAGATTTTCTGATGATGCCCATTCTAACTGGTGTGAGGTGATACCTCATGATAGTTTTAATTTGCATTTTTCTAATAATTAATGATGTTGAGCATCTTTTCATGTGTTTATTGGCCATCTGTATGTCTTCTTTGGAGAAATGTCTATTTTGGTCTTCCACCCATTTTTTGATTGGGCTGTTTGTTTTTTTCATACTGAGCTGGATGAACTGTTTATATATTTTGGAGATTAATCTTTGTCCATTGATTCATTTGCAAATATTTTCTCCCATTCTGAGGGTTGTCTTTTCTTCTTGTTTATAGTTTCCTTTGCTGTGCAAAAGCTTTTAAGTTTCATTAGGTTCCATTTGTTTATTTTTTTTAATTCCATTACTCTACGAGGTGGGTCAAAAAAAAAGATCTTGCTGTGATTTATGTCAGAGTGTTTTTCCTATATTTCCCTCTAAGAGTTTTATAGTATCCAGTCTTACATTTAGATCTTTAATCCATTTTGAGTTTATTTTTGTGTGTGGTGTTAGGGAGTGTTCTAATTTCATTCTTTTACATGCAGCTGTCCAGTTTTCCCAGCACCACTTATTGAAGAGGCTGTCTTTTCTCCATTGTGTAGCCTTAGCTCTTTTGTCATAGATTAGGTGACCATAGGTGCATGGGTTTATCCCTGGGCTTTCTCTCCTGTTCCACTGACCTGTATTTCTGTTTTTGTGCCAGTACCATCAAAATACAGAATGCTTCGTGAATTTGCGTCATGCTTCTTCAGGGACCATGCTAATCTTCTCTGTATTGTTCCAATTTTAGTATACATGTTGCTGAAGTGAGCACAGTGCACGTCTTATCTGTAGTTGGATCTCTTGCACTTATTGGGTAAAAAATTGATAATTGATGTGGCAATATTATGTTTTTATTTCTTAGTTCACAAGCTTTAACAACTGTGGGAAGACATTCGGGAACCTTTTTGATGTGGGCCGAGCGGTGGGATTCTTGAGCAGTGGAGGAGCTGAGGGTGCGGGGCGTGGAGACTAATATCACCCTGTTTGGTCCTGAGGGATGGCTGGTTAGCCAAAGACGGGTAAGATTCCTCAGAGGAGGAACAACCTAAGACAGGCACAGCCACAGAGGGGCCAACAGGGGTGGTGCATAGAACCTTCCTTATATCACCGTGTTTGGCCCTGGAGGATGACTGGTTAGCCAGAGACGGGTAAGATTCCTCAAGGGAGGAACAACCTAAGACAGGCACAGTCGCAGAGGGGCCAACACGGGTGGGGCACAGACCCCCAATATCTGAGAGAGGTCTCCTGCCCCCAGGGCTGTTTTGCTCTCCACCCCCAGCTCAAATCCACACCTGCTCAACTCAGACCCAGGAAGTAAACAAAGATAATTGCCTCAATCATGTGAGGCCTTTGACTGTTTATGAGTGTAACCTGAGAATGTTAGCCCACGAACTCAATAAAAGCAGCCTGGGATGAGTCAGCGGGGCTCTTGATCCGAGAGATCTTGAGCCCCCCGGTCCCACTTTTCTCTTCAGTCTGTGTCTGTGTCTTCTTCAAGCTTGCGGCACCCGTCACTCACCTCGAGTCACCGAGCTGGTCTCGGCAAACAACTATTACATTAAATTATGAGACTTGATTACTGTTTTGAGAAAAATAGCTTAATTTGAAAATGAATTTATATTTAAGATATTCTAATGTTAACTTGCACCTAATTATGTCTAATGAACTTTACATATTATTAGGATTTGCATACTTTAAATACTCCATAAAGACCCATAAAAAAGACATGGATGATGAAACCAAAGGATCATTTCAGAAATATAGCATTATTCAATTTTCATTATTTTGTGAATTATTTGTATTCAAAAACATGAACATTGATAGACACTGTGCTCTATTACAATGAGCCCTAAAATGTCAACAATAGCAAATGATTATGTATTATGTGCAAGCCAAAGGCCAAATCCTGTGTGGAAAACTATTCAGAAAGATTAACATGTAAGCGTATGCTAAATTAGTCTCAATCGTCAATAAAATAAAACTCAGTGAAGAGATGTTAGGGATCTGAGATCTGACATTAAAGATTGGCTGAAGTAAGTGAACAATGTAACTGGCTCAAGGCAGACAAAGGTGGGATGAAGGACGCCTCTGCTTACAATGTAATTTTAGGGATTAAAAAAATCTTCCACTACACAATCTTTGGCTTGCAAGAGAAACATATTGCATATATCAAAGAGACATCAAGCAAGTTATCAAATCATTTCAAAATATCTTTAACAATTGAGACAAACACTGTGGAAGACCCTTATCACATTGTTATTATTAGAAACATAATTTTAGATACATTTAAAATGTAATATTAACATATTTATAGCCATTTATGGAAATGTAATTGCCAAAGTCTCTCTCAAAGACACTTCTGGGTTCCCAGGATCAGTAGCCAAACTACCTGTGCTTGAGGTCACACTCAAATGCTTACTCTGTGAACTTAAACTCTCTATACTCAACTTTCTTCTCTGTAAAATAAAAATTATAGTAATTTATCAATTTCATAGGTTTGTGGTGAGTATTAAATGAATTTATTCAAGTGAAGCTGTTAAAAGAATGCCTGACAGGTAGAAAATGCAATGTGTTTGTTATTACTGTCCACCACTGGCAGTACCTTAGTTTAAACTGGTAGAATGTATAAGACTTCTTTCTGATGATTAGTATTTTAGTACACACATGGCATACACACACACAAGATATTACCAGTTAAATTTTTTGTTTTGTTTTGGCTGTTTTGGGTCTTCATTGCTGCATGCGGGCTTTCTCTAGTTGTGCTAAGTGGGGGTGCGGTGAGCGGGCTTCTCATTGTAGTGGCATCTCTCATTGTGGAGCACAGGCTCTAGGTGCTCAGGCTTCAGTAGTTGCAGCACACAGGCTCAGTAGTTGTGGCACATGGGCCATAGGGCATGTGGGCTTCAGTAGTAGCAGCCCATGGGCTCAGTAGTTGTGGCTTGCAGAATCTCACCATAGAAGTGGTGAGAGTGGCTTGTTCCAGGTTTTAGCAGGAAGCCTTTCTGCTTTTCACCATTTAATATCATATTGGCTGTGGGTTTGTCATAGATAGCTTTTATAATGTTGAGATATGTTACCTTTATACCCACTTTAGTGAGAGTTTTTGTCATGAATGGATGTTGAATTTTGTCAAATGCTATTTCTGCATCTATTGAGATGATAGTGTGGGGTTTTTGTCTTTTTTTTTGTCAATGGCATGTATCACAGTGATTGATTTGTGTATGTTTTAACCATCCTTGTGAAACTGAGATGAATCCCACTTGGTTATAGTGTATGATGTTTTTTATGTGCTGTCCACTTCAGTTTGCTAATATTTTGTAGAGAATTTTTGCATCTATATTCATCAGCTATTCTGGCCTGTAATTTTCTTTTTTGGTGGTATCTTTCTCTGGTTATGCATCAGGGTACTAGAGGATTCATAGAATGTCTTTGGGTATGTTCCCTCTTCTTTAATCTTTTGGAAGACTCTGAGAAGGATCGGTAAAAGTTCTCCTTTGTATGTTTGGTACAATTCACCTGTGAAGCCATCTGGTCCTGGACTTTTGTTTGTAGGGATTTTTTTTGTTTTCTTGGTTGTTTGTTTTCACAGATTCTTTTTCACTTATAGTGATCAGTCCGTTCAAATTATCTATTTCTTCTTGATTCAGTTTTGGTGGGCTGTATGTTTCTAGAAATTTGTCTATTTCTTCTAGGTTATCAAATTTGTTGGCATATAATTGTTCATAGAATTTTCTTATTTTAGTTCTTATTTCTTATTTTTTTTTTATTTCTGCAATATCAGTTGTTATGTCTCCTTTTTCATTTCTTATTTGGTTTGTTTGGGTTCTCTTGCTTTTCTTCTTAGTGAGCCTGGCCAGTGGCTTGTCACTTTTGTTTACCCTTTCAAAGAACCAGCTCTTGGTTTTATTCATTTCTTCCATTGTTTTTGTAATCTCTATCTTATTTGTTTCCTCTCTGACCTTTATTATTTCCTTACTTCTTCTGACATTAGGTTTTGCTTTGAGGAAGGCCTGTATTGCTGAGCTTCCCTCTAAGATCGACTTTTGCAGCATTCCATAGATTTTATATGGTTGTGCTTTCATTTTCATTTGTCTCAAGGTATTTTTCAATTTCTTCTTTGATTTCATTTTTGACCCATTGGTTTTTTAATAGCATGTTGTTTAGTCTCCATGTGATAATTTTTTTCTCTTTCTTTTTCTGTGGTTGATTTCTAGTTTCATGCCACTGCAGGCAAAAAGATGCTGGATATTTCTATTCTTTTAAATTTGTTGAGGCTTGTTTTGTGTCCTAACATGTGGTCAGTTCTAGAGAATGTTCCATGTGTACTTGAAAAGAATGTGTATTCTGGTTTTTATTGGATATAATGTCCTGAAAATATCAATTAAGTCTAAATGTTCTATTTTATAATTTAGGATCTCTGTTGCCTCTTTGATTTTCTGTCTAGAAGATCTGTCCATTGATGGGAGTATGGTGTTAAAGTCTCCTACTATTATTTTATTCCTGTCAGTTTCTCGCTTTATGTCTGTTAGTATGTACGTATTTGGGTGCTGCTATATTAGGTGCATATATGTTGACAAATGTAAAATTCTCTTCTTGAATTCATCCTTTTATCTTTGTATAGTGAACTTCTTTATCTTTCTTAAGGCCTTTGTTTTAAAGTCTATTCTGTCTGATATGAGTATTGCAACCCCTGCTTTCTTGTCATTTCCAACTGCATGAAATATCTTCATCCATCACCTCACTTTCAGTCTATGTCCTTTGCTCTAAAGTGGGTCTCTTGTAAGTAGCATATTGTAGGCTTTTGTTTTTTTATCCAGTTTGCTACTCTATATATCTTTTGCAGCATTTAGTCCATTGACATTTAAGTTAATTATTGATAGGTATGCACTTATTGCCATTTTAAACCTTATTTTCCAGTTGATTCTGTGTTTCTTCTTTGTTCCTTTTGTGTGTGTGTGTGGTGATTTCCTTTCTTTATGCGTGTGATTTTTTTGATTTTTGTTTTTGTTTTTGTTTTGGGGGGGCATAGTGTTGCTATATCTACTGTATGTTTTTGATTTGTGGTTACGCTGATTTTCGAGTCTGTTACCCCTTCCTATATCTGCTTGCTTTAGACTGATAGTCATATAGGCTCAAACACATTCTAAAGAAAAGAAAAAAAATTTAAAAACTCTATTTTCTTGCTCTTCTTCCCCACATTTTATGAGTTTGATGTCCTTTTTTACATCTTCATGTTTATCCTTTTGCTGTTCATGGTTATCATCTGTTTCACAAAAATTTTTTTTAAGTAATCTGTGTCCTGGCTTACTTAAGTCATTTACTTTCTAATTGTGATCTTCTCTTTCCTATAGATTCTGGCTTCTTTTTCTATTTAAAGAAGACCTTTCAATATTTCCTTCAGGACAGATTTAGTATTGATGTATTGTTTTAGTTTTTGCTTGCCTGAGAAAGTCTTTCTCTCTCCTTCTATTCTAAATCATAATCTTGCTGGGTAGGTTGCATATTTTTCCCTTCTAGAATTTTGAACATATCTTGCAGTTGCCTTCTGGCCTGCAGTTTTCCTATAGAGAAATCAGCCAATAGTATTATGGGGTTCCCTTGTAATTAACTCTTTGTTTTACTCTTGCTGCCTTTAGAATCCTTTCTTTAACTTATACGTCTTTAATTATAATATGTCTTGGTATAGGTTTCTTTTTGGTTCATCTTGTTTAGGAACCTTGGTGCTTCCTGTACCTGGATTTCTGTTTCCTTTAGTTTTGGGAAGTTTTCAGCGTAATTTCTTCACATGTATTTTTGATCCCCTTTTCTCTTTCTTTCCCTTCTGGAATCCCTATTATGCATAGATTGGCATGCTTTATATTATCCAATAGGTCTCTTATATTGCTTGCATTTTTTTTTTTTTTTTTCATTTGGCTTTGTGTCTTGTTCTGATTGAGTGATTTCCATTAGTCTGTCTTTCAGGTCACTTATTCATTCTTCTACATTATTCATCCTACAGTTCACTGATTTTAGCTCAGCTGTCATCTCAGCAAATGAGTTTTTCTAATTTTTCTTGGCTTCTCCTTATAGTTTCTGTTTCATTTTTACAGTGCTCTGCATTTTTGTCAATAGCCTTTCTTAATTCCTTCAGTATTTTCATTATCTCCTTTTTGAAATCAGTGTCTAATAGACAGAAAAGTTCTGCTTCACTGTTCTTTCAGGGGAATTCTCTTGGTCTTTTAACTGGGAGTGGCTCCCTGCTTCTTCATTTCACTTGTGTTTCTCTTACTTGGTGAGATCAGGAGAGACAATTTTCTACTGTGGCCTTAAAGGGCTATATATATTTTGGAATGTCCCTGTGTTGCTTGTGTGGTTTTTGTTGCAAGGGCTGTTTTTAGTATGGATGACCTCCACCTCTTTCCTCAGCGTGTGCTGCCTGTTTTCCCCTTGATAGTGAGTGTGCACATGCAGCAGCTGATTCTCGCTCTCAGGGCTCTCAGTGGCAGTGGTGGCTTGTGCCCCCTGAACCCACGATGGCAGTGGAGGCAGCTTATGATTGCTCCTGGAGCTCACAAGGGAGGCAGCAGTGGCTCACAACCAATCCTAGAGCTTGTGGGGGCAGCAGCGGTGGTTTGCACCTGCTCCCAGTGGTAGTGTCTTGTCACCTGAAAGCATCCATAGGGTAAAAAGCTTCAGTGGTGGGTCCCACCCCTGAACAATGGGTTAGGGTTAGGGTGCCTGGCCTCTAAGGCAGTCCTGGGCTTCCTCCACATACACTCTCAAGTGCAGTCACACCAGGCTCCAGCCACTTCAGGCTGTTTCCATGCAGCCAACCCCCTTTGTCTTGCTGATCTGATCTCCAAATGCCGAGCTTCAGCATCCAGCTCCCCCCACCCCCAACATGGACAAACATGGGTCCCAGGCTGGGGAGCACAGGGCTATGGCATTGACCCTTTGTGCAGGTCTCTCTCCATTCTGGCTGCCACAAAACAGGTATTGCACTGTCCTCTGGGGCTCTGAAGCTCCCCCTCTGTCCTGACTGATCTCCCCACTGGGGAGGGTAGTTCCCAGGGTTCAGGGATCTTTTCTTCTTCTCAATTTCCTCCCAGGTGCATGGGTCCCATCCCATTTCCTTTCTCTTTCTTTTTATCTTTTTTTCTTTTCTCCTACCTGGTTATGTGGAGATTTTCTTGCCCCTTCAGAAGCTTGAGGTCTTCTACCAGCATTCAGTAGATATTCTGTGAGAATTGTTCCACATGTAGATGTATTTTTGATGTATTTGTGGAAGGAGGTGAGTTTCACATGCTACTACTCTGCCATCTTGATCACTCCCCTCCCCATTTTTAATTAGGTTGTGTTTTTGATATTGAGTTGTATGAGCTGTTTATATATTTTGGATATCAACGCTTGTTTGTCATATCAGTTGCAAATGATTGTTTTGTTTGTTAATGATTTCCTTTGCTGTGCAAAAACTCTTAAGTTTAATTAGGTCCCATTTGTTTATTTTTGCTTTTGTTTCTTTTGCCTTAGGACACAGATACAAAAAAATATTGCTATGATTTATGTCAGAGAGGGTTCTGCCTATGTCTTCCTCTAGGAGTTTTATGGTTTCCACTTTTGTATTTAGGTCTTTAATCCATTTTGAGTTCATTTCTGTATATGCTGTGAGAAAATGTCCTAATTTTATTTTTCTATATGTAACTATCCAGTTCCCAGCACCACTTATTGAAAAGACTGTCTTTTCTCCATTGCATAGTCTTACCTCCTTTGTCATAGATTAATTTATCATATAAGTGTGTGGGTTTATTTCTGGACTTTCTGTCTTGTTCCATTGGTATATGTGTCTATTTTTGTGCCTGTACCATACTATTTTGATTACTGTAGCTTTATAGAATATTCTGAAGTCAAGGAGCATAATTCCTCCAGCTCTTTTCTTCTTTTTCATGATTTTTTTGGGGGCTATTCATGGTGTTTTATATTTCCATAAAGATTTGAAAACTTTTTTTCTTGTTCTGTGAAAAATGCCATTGGTGGACTAAATTCTTGTTCAGAGAAATAGTATAAAACAATATTTCTAAACTCAATTTTTGAAATGTTTAACATGAATTTATGTCCAGTTTGAGATACAAATCACATTTTGTTTAATGTCTGAAGTTCATTCACTAAGTCCTGCATGCTTGCCAACAGAAGAGTAATATTTTCACATATTTGAATTGATCAATGGCTAAGTTACCAAGACCCCAAATGACAAGTTTCCTTTTTTACTGAACAAACAAAAATGGTCTCCTGCAAAAATTATACAATAGAGACACCAATGGTACAATCACAATGTCAAAGCCACATTTATTTTCCTATTGCATAAAAGTATGACCTTTCATAACTATGTAGTAATTGTAAAAAGATAGCAGTAGAAGGTGAAATGACAGCCTGATGGAGTTACCTTGAGTTGAGCCCATCTGCTAGGTACAGTTTTAAGTGTTCTAAGAAGTATCCTTAGATACTTAAATCATCTCTTAAGTGACTTTTGCTTTTGGTAAACCATAAGAGAAAAAATAATCCAAGTGGTTTGTAGGGAGGCAGGGGAGAGGAAATCTGTCACACTAAATCCTGGAGCTAATTTGTTAGCATTCAAGTAAAAAAAACAAAACAAAACAAAAACAAACAAATGAAAAAACACCATCCCATGCCTGGATCACCAGAATAGCTTTCTCTATTCTTGACCAACTTTAGCATGTTATTTTACTTTTTCTCCTTTTTCTTTGGAATTTTTTTATCTTTTGAAAAAATTCAGACCTACAGGAAAATGTAAGAATAGTACAATACACATTTAAATTCTTTTCACCTTGATTCACCAATTGTAAAATTTAATGCTTTCACTTTTTCTTTCTCCCCCCCTTCTCCTCCCCACCTTTGTCCCTCCTGAATTATTTGGGATTTAGTTGCAGACTTAATGACAGTTCTTTCCTAAATAGTCCATCATCTAATTTTAAGAACTAGGACATCCTCTTACATAACCACAATACAATTATTATGCTTTAAGAATTTAACACTGAGAGAATACTATAATCTGATATATAGTCCATATCCAAATTTCCCCAGTTGTCCTCAGTTTTTTATAGCTGTTTTTTTTTTTTTTTCTTTCTTCTCTTGGACTTAATCAAGGAAGTCTCTACATTTGATTTTCATGTTCTCAAATACATTTTCCATATGACAGCCCCAGTAATCTTTTATAAAGCCCCAAATGCATTATGGCATCTCTTGGAATCTTTTCAATGAACTTAAAATGAATTACAAATCTCTTCTTAGCTTTCCAGTCTCATCTCATTTATTACCCACTTCCAGTTATTTTTCAGTGATATTGAATTAATTTATTTTTCCAGAAATCACCATACCCTCCATTATGTCTACAGCTTGTGCATAATGTTCTTCCTATCAAAGCATTCTACCTTAATTCCCCTCTTCACTTAGCTAACCCATCCATGTTCTGTTGGTCACAGCTAAGACATCATGGCCAGTGAAAAGCTTTATCTGCCAACATCAGACTGAATTTGGTGTCCTACTGTGTGTTCATGTAGCACCCTATAGTTACAGTCAGAGCATTTATCACACCACTTTGTAACCACCTGTTTACTTACCATAAACCTAATCCAGATTTTTGATTTTCTTGAAGAAATGGACTGTATATCCTTCTTGTTCACCAATATATACCTCAAGTCTATTGAGTATTTTTCCCATAGTTGTTTCAATGAATGTCGAACATAAACACACGAAATCATAACTTCTACTGGGAACCCTGGGGCTAAATCTGGTTAAAATTATAACTGAGCAATCAAATTAGAGACAGGGCAAAAATATTTAGTTGTTACTGGGCTCTGAAAATATTTTCACAATTTATCTCCTTTTTTAGTTACTGCGTATACTTGCATTTTGTTGTTACACGATAACTATAACACTGTGCATACACACAGTGTAACACTTGTTTTAACACTGAACTATGAAAATAGTTTCAGACTGAAGTTCAAGATTTGAAACCTTGTGAAATCCCCACCTCTTGGAAATGTGTATCATACTCTGGTGATTAAATTTTAGATTTAAAACTTGTCACCAAAGTAGATTACCAGGAAAATATGGTTGTCATTAAGAATAATAAAAACAAAAAAACAAAAAACCCTCATCTGGATAGATGAAAATAATGTCCAAAGGAGATAGCAGATTGGGTCTTGAAAGAGGCAAATTTTAACCCACAACTCTAAATTCAGTTTAACTAAAACACATTTTTTTAAAAGAATACCTTCAAAACAAGTTTTTAAAGTTTGAGGAATATTTAGTATCTAGGTCTACAGCATTAGACACATTGATTTTTAAAAGTGCACAACCAATTATTTTATAAGTTCATATTATTCCTGATTTTTAATCTTTGCTCAATATGCCACAGGGTAGTTACAGAATATTTGCCTAATGTATCATTAATGAAAAAACATTTTAAGGAAGTAAACAGCCTCCAGAAAACTGCTATGAGTGCTTTAGGTAAATCTGCAAATAAATATATAGCAAAAGTGTAAGAATATCTGCTAGCTTTGGGAAAATAGTCAGTCAATATTTTTTCTTCTTGTATAAATGTGAAAAACAAAATCCATACCACACATTTGGGTTGCTATCATCTGAAGTTTTCTTTAAAATTGATTTAGTAGTTATGGTAATTAAATAATTACCAAAATTAGCCAAAATTTCTTTGAATTTTAAAGTATGTTAGTAATAATGCAAATGTATTTATTTCTTATGTAATTTTAACTTAATTTTATTTTTTGATTATTCTATTTATTGATTTACACCTAGTATAAATTTACACCTACTATAAATTGAAAAAATGCATTAGTATTTAATTAGCATACCTAAATGTAATTAAATATTCTATGAAAAGTGTAAATTTTCACCATTTTTTATGTAAAAATACTGACTTATCAGTCTTGTACATGTGATAAAATATTTGCTAATTTACCCTACTTCTGTGTCAGCAATTGGCAGACTCTTCCATTAATTCTACTCTCAGATTGCAAAGTTAAAGAGAAAGTAATTTTTTAAAAGTCCACCCTTGATATAGTTCATAAAATATAAATTATAATCAACTTTGAATCTATTTAAATGCCTGTACAAGGATTTTTTGAGAACCCAATATGTTATTCCATAAATTATACAAGACAGAATTTTAGCCTGAAAAAGCTTTATGGAGCAGTTGTCCCAGTCAATTCTGGTACCTAAAAAAGTATGTAATACTCTGTTAAGACCCAATTAGCCCATGTAAGAACCTATGTTAACAGCCAGTTTTGGTCTTAACCCCATTTAGTTACTAATTGAGAAGGTTAATTTTAAAATGAAGAACTAAAATTAGAACTAGGTGGAGGGCAGTGTTTGATTTGGAGGAGTGAAAGGATTGATATGGGTAATTAGTGAGCCAAAAATAGTTTTATTTCTTAGGCTGTGCTGCAGTTTCTCTTGCAATAAAGTTTCAAATTCTTAAGATAAAAAAGGAAATGATAAAAATGTACATTACATAAAAATGTAAACATGTTAAAAGGAAAAGAGAAAAAAATGCTTAAAAAGGATGAAAGATAAGTATATCTTATCTTATCCAAACGTGGCCCTTTGTCCAAATTTATCTTTATCTTAAGCTTAGATCTGCTTCTGGGCTGTAGATCATTCTCCCTGTGGGATATTTTGATATGGTCACTCCTGTATAACTCAGTTTTCTTTATGTCCTAATGTAAATTGCTACACTTCTCTCTCAAAGCTCGTTTCAGGGAATTATACCACCATTCACCTGACCCAGCATTTCCCAAATGCTTCAGAGAAACATGTGTTTCAAAGAAAAAAATGTTAGATTTCCCACAGGAGAAGAGAGATTTATAATCAATGTTTGGTAAGCAATATGACAAGATAACATAAAGAGCTGACGAAACTCTTCTGCTTAAAAATTAACAAAATTCTAACCCTAGCAAAGTCTGAAGGATGGGATCCTGCTTTGAAGGGACAGTGAGCAATTTCTGTATGAGGTTTGTAAGAACTTTTAGGATGAGAAATCCTATTTAATTTATAAACTATCTGTATAGGACAATGATACAACCCTCCTTGTGAGCCAAAACTTTATTAAAACCTACAGGTGTGTACTGTAGGATGTAGTTTTGAAGACTTTAAACAAATTGAAGGTTCATGGATTACTAAAAAATTAGGATAAAAGATTACTGGATTCCTTGGATGTTGAACTAACATTTGAATTAACAACAACGACAAAAATTGAAGAACAGGGTGACATGTTTTCTCAGTAATGTCAGAAACTATCCTACCCTCTCTTTCTAGGGCAATTAATTTCCTTTGCTTGGAATGCTACCACTGCCTACATTTCTATTTGCAATCCATCCTCACCTCACCATCACTCCCACCTCATCTTCCTTGAAATTTCCTATATTACAGATGCTGAACTGCTATTAACCATCACATCCTCTGTGAAGCTTTCCCTGGGTGTCAGGCTAAATTAACACCATTATAGCCTCTGGTACATTATGTTGTTATACTGTAAGGTCTTTGATGGTCAAGACTTTATCATATCCTTCTTTATACTTCACTCTGTACTTCATTTCCTCATTTATAAAACAGATAATGGTAGAAATGATCTAAAGGGAGTTTTCCTGATTACATTAAAAGGGATATACAAATTGTTTTAAAGAGTTTTGTGTACATGAAATAAATATGTTTTAAATCTATTTAGCTGAGATAATAGCTGAAAACTTCCCTAAGGTGGGAAAGGAAACACTCAAGTCCAGGAAGAGCAGAGGGTCCCATATAGGATTAACCCAAGAAGGAACACACAGGAGGAACACACTGTCATGCATTAATCAACTTAATCAAAATTAAAGACAGGGTAAACAATTAGGGCACCTACCAGTTGCTGCTGGGGGACCTCGATGCCCAAGGAGACAGGAGGATCCCCAAGTGACTGGGTAGAATGTGGGTGGGAGTGAGTGGGGAGGAAAAGTGGAGGCTGGATGGGACTCGTGCCCCTGAGGGGTGACTAGGAGTGGGGAGGGGTTCCCATGCCTGGGAGGAGGGGGAAAAGTGGGCAGGGAGGGGTGCCTCCAGGATTCAAGGATCGGGGAAATGCACCTAGAATTTCCCCTGTCCACTCATGCCCCAGGGAGCCTGCTGGGTCTGATCCCCTGCCCTCTGGGGCCCCCTCCAGCTTTGTGGGATCTAGGAGAGTTGGGGGTGGGGAGGAGGAGAGGCAGATGGTGGGGGGGAGCACTCTCCATGATCAGAGGATCAGGGGAGAAGCAGCAGGCATTTCCTCCACCCACTCAGGCCCCAGGGAGCCTACTGGGTCTGATCCCCTGCCCTCTGGGGCCCCCTCCAAATTGTTGGTTTTCCAGGCCTGGTCCACTGCCTTACAGGGCTCCCTCCAGCAGTGGGGATCCTGAGGGTGTAGGAAGGAGGTGGGGGAAAAAGAGGAGAGGTGAATGGGGAGGGACCCTGTGGGATAGGAGGATCAGGGGGAATGTATCTAGGGTTTCCCTACCCACTCAGGCCCAGGTTACCTGCTGGGGTCCAGGACAATGTCCTCCATGCACCAGGGCCAGAGACATTCCTGGACACCTCCACCTATGCTGAGCCTAACCTCCTCTCCCTCCACCTCCCCCACCCCAGGCCTTTCCCAGCAGCCTGGATCCTAAGCCTAGACCCACACACTGCCTAAACTCTGTCCCCCACCCCCAAAAGCCAAGGCTTTTTCCAGCTTTTATTCCCCGCCCTTCTTTGCTATTGTGGTTCTTTATTACCTTTAGTTGTTGTTTCATTTATATTTTGTTTTTTACTCTTTGTTACTTTTCTGCTCTTTTCTTTCTCTCTCTCTCTCTCTTTTTTTTTTTTTTTTTTTTTTTGGCCATCCCACGTATGTGGCTTGCAGGATTTTAGTTCATGAACTGGGGGTTGGGCCTGAGCTCCTGTGGTGGGGGGGGGGGGTCTGAGTCAGAACAATTGGACTAACAGAACCTCAGACCCTAGGGAATATTCATCACAGTAGGGTCTTCCAGAGGTACTCATCTTGGCACAAATACCCGACTCTATTCAATAGCCTACAAACTCCAGTGCAGGAAGCCTCAGGTCAAACAACAGTAAGACAGGAACAGAATCCCACCCATTCAAAAAAACAAAAGAAAACAAAAGATGACAAAGAATATGTTACAGATGCAGGAGCAAGGTAAAAACCTGCAATACCAAATACATGAAGAGGAAATAGGCAACCCACCTAAAAAAGAATTCAGAGTACTGATAGTAAAGATGATCCAGAATCTTGGAAATAGAATGGAGGCACAGACTGAGAAAATACAGGAAATGTTTTAACAGAACTAGAACTAAGGAACAAACAAAGAGAGATGAACAACACAATAACTGAAATGAAAAATACACTAGAAGGAGTCAATATCAGAATAACTGAGACAGAAGAATGAATAAGTGAGCTGAAAGACCCAACAGTGGAAGTAACTGCCAACAAGCAGAATGAAGAAAAAAGAATGAAAAGAATTGAAGACAATCTCAGAGACCTCTGAGACAACAGTAAATGCACCAACGTTTGAATTATAGGGGCCCCAGAAGAAGTAGAGAAAAAGAAAGGGTCTGAGAAAATATTTGAAGATTATAATCAAAAACTTCCCTAACATAGGAAAAGAAATAGCCACCCAAGTCCAGGAAGCACAGAGAGTTCCATACAGGATAAACCCTAGGAGAAACACAAGACACATACTAATTAAACTAGCAAATTAAATTCAAAGAAGAAATAATAAAGCAGCAAGGGAAAAGCAAAAAAACAAACAAACAAACAAACAAAAAACCCATACAAAAATAACCCCATAAGGTTATCAGCTGATTTTTCAGCAGAAACTCTACAGGCCAAAAGGAAGTGGCAGGATATACTTAAAGTGATGAAAGAGAAAAACCTACAGCCAAGATTACCCAGAAAAGATGTCATTTAGATTTGACAGAGAAATCAAAAGTTTTACAGACAAGCAGAAGCTAAGAGAATTCAAACCAGCTTTACAACAAATGCAAAAGGAACTTCTCTAGGCAAAAAAACACAATAGAAGAAAAAAAGACCCACAGAAATAAACCCAAAACAATTAAGAAAATGGTAATAGAAACTTACATATTGATAATAACCTTGAATGTAAATGGATTAAATGCTCCAACCAAAAGACATAGACTGGCTGTATGGATACAAAAACAAGACCTACATATGTGTTGTCTACAAGAGACCCACTTCAGACTTAGGGACACATACAGACTGAAAGTAAGGGGATGGAGAAAGATATTCCATGCAAATGGAAGTCCAAAAAAAGCTGGAATAGCAATACTCTTATCAGACAAATTAGACTTTAAAGTAAAGACTATTACAAGAGACAAAGATGGACACTCTATATGATCAAGGGATCAATCCAAGAAGAACATATACCAATTGTAAATATCTATGCACCCAACATAGGAGCACCTCAATACATAAGGCAAATGCTAACAGCCATAAAAGGGGAAATCGACAGTAACACAATAATAGTAGGAGACTTTAACACCCCACTTACACCAAAGGACAGATCATCAAAAGAGAAAATAAGGGAAACACAAACTTTAAATGACACATTAGACCAGATGGATTTAATTGACATTGCACCCCCAAAGAGCAGCTTACACTTTCTTCTCAAGTGCACACGGAACATTCCTCAGGATAGATCATATCTTGGGTCACAAATAGAGCCTCAGAAAAGAAAATTGAAATCATATCAAGTATCTTTTCCAGCCACAATGCTTTGAGATTAGAAATCAATTACAGGGGGAAAAACTGTAAAGAATACAAACACATGGAGGCTAAACAGTGCAGTACTAGATAACCAAGAGATCACTGAAGAAATTAAGGAAGAAATTAAAAAAAAATACCTGGAAACAAATGACAATGAAAATATGATAACCAAAAATTATGCAAAAGCAGTTCTAAAATTGATGTTCACAACAATATAGTCCCACCTCAAGAAAAAAGAAAAATCTTAAATAAACAATCTAACCTGATACCTACAGCAGCTAGAGAAAGAAGAACAAGCAAAATCCAAAGTTAGTAGAAGGAAAGAAGTCATAAAGATCAGAGCAGAAATAAATGAAATAGAAACGAAGAAAACAATAGCAAAGATCAATAAAAGTAAGATGATGCTTTGAAAAGATAAATAGAATTGATAAACCTTTACCCAGACTCATCAAGAAAAAAAGGGAGAGGACTTAAATCAGTAAAATTAGAAATGAAAAGGAGAATTTACAACTGACACCATAGAAATACAAAGGATCATAAGAGAGTACTACAAGTAAATATATGCCAATAAAATGGACAACCTGGAGGAAATGGACAAATTCTTAGAGAAGTACAACCTTCCAAGACTGAACCAAGAAGAAACAGAAACTATGAACAGACCAATCACAAGTAATGAAATTGAAACTGTAGTTAAAAATCTTCCAACAAACAAAAGTCCAGTAAGAGACTGCATCACAGGCAAATTCTATCAAGCATTTAGAGAGGAGTTAACACCTATCCTTCTCAAACTCTCCCCAAAAAATGCAGATGAAGGAACACTCCCAAATTTGTTCTATGAGGCCACCATCACCCTGATACCAAAAGCAGACAAAGATGTCACAAAAAAAGAAAATTACAGACCAATATCACTGATGAACATAGATGCAAAAATCCTCAACAAAATACTAGCAAATAGAATTCAACAACACATTAAAAGGATCATACACCATGATCAAGTGGGATTTATCCAGGAAATGCAAGGATTCCTCAATATACACAAATCAATCAATGTGATACACTATATTTACAAATTAAGGTATAAATACCATATGATCATCTCAATAGATGCAGAAAAAGCTTTTTACAGAATTTAATACCCATTTATAACAAAAAGTCTCCAGAAAATGGGTATAGAGGAAACCTACCTCAACATAATAAAGGCCATATATGACAAACCCACAGCAAACGTCATTCTCAATGGTGAAAAACTGAAAGGATTTCCACGAAGATCAGGAACAAGACAAGGATGTCCACTCTTGCCACTCTTAATCAACATAGTTTTGGAAGTTCTAGCCATGGCTATCAGAGTAGAAAAGAAATAAAAGGAATCCAAACTGGAAAAGAAGAAGTAAAATTATCACTGTTTGTAGGTGACATGATACTATACATAGGAAATCCTAAACATGCCACCAGAAAACTATTAGAACTAATCAATGAATTTGGTAAGGTTGCAGGATACAAAATTAATGTACAGAAAATCTCTTCCTTTCCTATACAGTAAAATGAAAAATCATAATGAGAAATTAAGGAAACAACCCCATTTACCATCACAACAAGAAGAATAAAGTACCTAGGAATAAAACTACCTAAGGAGGCCAAAAGACCTGTACCCAGAAAACTATAAAACATTGATGAAAGAAATCAAAGATGACCCAAACAGATGAAGAGATATACCATGCTCCTGGATTGGAAGAGTCAGTATTGTGAAAGTGACTATACTACCCAAAGCCATCTACAGATTCAATGCAATCCCTATCAAATTACCAATGACATTCTTCACAGAATTAGAACAAATTTTACAATTTGTATGGAAACACAAAAGACCCCAAATAGCCAAAGAAATCTTGAGAAAGAAAAATGGAACTGGAGGATTCAGGCTCCCTGACTTCAGACTATACTACAAAGCTACAGTAATCAAGACAATATAGTACTGGCACAAAAACAGAAATATAGATCAATGGTACAAGTTAGAAAGCCAAGAGATAAACCCACACATACATGGCCACCTAATTTATGATAAAGGAGGCAAGACTATACAATGGAGAAAAGACAGCCTCTTCAATAAGTGGTGCTGGGAAAACTGGACAGCTGCATGTAAAAGAATGAAATCAGAACACTACCTAACACTACACACAAAAATAAGCTCAAAATGGATTCAAGACCTACATGTAAGGCCAGACACTATAAAACTCTTAGAGGAAAACATAGGAAAAACACTCTTTGACATAAACTACAACAAGATCTTTTCTGACCCACCTCCTAGAGTAATGAGAATAAAAACAAAAATAAACAAAGAGGACCTAATTAAACTTAAAAGCTTTTGCACAGCAAAGAAAACCATAAACAAGATGAAAAGGCAACCTCACAATGGGAAAAATGTTTGCCACTGGGGAGAATAGTATGGAGTTTCCTCAAGAAACTAAAAATAGAACTACCACAATCCCACTACATGGTCATATACTGTGAGAAAACCCAATGACCCAACAATCCCACTACTGGGCATATATCCTGAGAAAACCACAACTCAGAAGGGTACATGTACCCCAATGTTCATTGCAGCACTATTTACAATAGCCAGGACATGGAAACAACCTAAATGTCCAATGACAGATGAATGGATAAAGATCTGGTACATATATACAGTAGGATATTAGCCATTAAAAGTAATGAGATTGGGTCATTTGTAGAGTTGTGGATGGACCTAGATTCTGTCATACAGAGTGAAGTAAGCCAGAAGGAGAAAAATATTGTATATTAACACATATATGTGGACTCTAGAATAATGTTACACATGAACCTATTTGCAGGGCAGGAATAGAGACATATAGAGAGCAGACATGGACACAGGGGCATAAGGGAGGGTGGGGCAAATTGGGAGATTAGGATTAACCTATATACACTACCATGCATAAAATAGATAGCTAGCAGGAATACACTATAAAGTACAGGAAGCTCAGCTGAGTGCTCTGTGATGATCTAGATGGGTAGGACTGGGTAGGGGGCTAAATGGGGGAGAAGTCCAAGAGGGAGGGGATATCTGTACACACGTAGCTGATTCACTTTATCATACAGAAGAAATACAACATTGTAAAGCAAGTATACCCTCCCCCCCCCAAAAAAAAGAGATAATATTAAAAGCAACAAGGGAGAAGCAACAAATAACATACAGGTAAACCCTATAATGTTATCAGCTGATTTTTCTGTAGAAACTCTGCAGGCAGAAGGGAGTGGCACAATAATTTTAAGTGATGAAAGGGAAAAAACTATAATCAAGAATATGCCACAGAAAATAATTTGGAGGTTCCTTAAGAAACTACAAATAGAACTACCATATGATCCAGTAATCCCACTCCTGGGTATATACCCAAAGAAAACCATAATCCCAAAAGAAACTTGTACCGTAATGTTTATTGCAGCACTATTTACAATAGCCAGGACATGGAAGCAACCTAAATGCTCATCAACAAATGAATGGATAAAGAAGATGTGGCATATATACACAATGGAATATTACTCAGCTCTAAAAAGGGATGAGATGGAGCTATATGTAATGAGGTGGATAGAACTACAATCTGTCATACAGAGTGAAGTAAGTCAGAAAGAGAAGGACAAATATTGTATGCTAACTCACATATACGGAATCTAAAAATGGTACTGATGAACTCAGTGACAAGAACAAGGATGCAGATACAGAGAATGGACTGGAGAACTCGAGGTATGGGAGGGGGCAGGGGGTGAAGGGGAAACTGAGATGAAGCAAGAGAGTAGCACAGACATATATATACTACCAACTGTAAAATAGATAGTCAGTGGGAAGTTGTTGTATAACAAAGGGAGTCCAACTCGAGGATGGAAGATGCCTTAGAGGACTGGGGCGGGGAGGGTGGGGGGGTCTCGAGGGGGGGAGTCAAGGAAGGGAGGGAATATGGGGCTGTGTGTATAAAAACAGATGATTGAACTTGGTGTACCCCAAAAAAAATTAAATTAAATTAAATTAAATTAAAAAAAAAGAATACACCACACAGGAAGGCTCTCATTCAGATTCGACAGAGAAATCAAAAGCTTTATAGACAAACAAAAGCTAAGGGAATTCAGCACCACCAAACTAGCTGTACAACAAATGTCAGAGGGACTTCTCTAGGTGGAAAGAAAGGCCACAACTAGCAATAAGAAAATTATGAATGGGAACGCTTACTGGTAAAGGCAAACAAACAGTAAAGGTAGGAAATCAACCACACAAAAATATTTCAAAACTGGCAATCATGAGCAGAGGAGAGTATAGATAAAGGATACTGGAAATGCATTTGAAATTAAGAGAGCAGCAACTTAAAACACTCTTGTGTGTGTGTATATATATAGAGAGAGACACTTTATATTAGACTCCTTTATCAAAATCAAAATGGTAACTGGTTATCAAAATGGTAACCATAAACCAAAAATCTATGGTAGATACACTCACAGAAAAGAAAAAAGGAATCCAAAAACAAGACTAAAGATAGTCATCAAATCACAAGAGAAGAGAACAAAAGAGGAAGGGAAGAAAAAATACCTACAGAAAACAAATCCAAAACAATTAACAAGATGGCAATAAGAACCTACATATTGATAATTGCCTTAAATGTAAATGGGTTAAATGTCTCAACTAAAACACATAGACTGGCTAAATGGATACAAAAAGAAGACCCTATATATGCTATTTACAAGAGATCCACTTGAGATAAATGAACACATACAGATTGAAAGCAAGGGGACGGAAAAAGGTATTCCATGCAAATGAAAATCAAAAGAAAACTGGAATAGCAATACCCATAACAGACAAAATAGACTTTAAAATAATTACAAGAGACAAAGGACACTACATAGTGATCAAGGGGTCAATCCAAGAAGAAGATATAACAATTTTAAATACATATACACCCAAAATAGGAGCACCCTAATACATATAAGGCAAATACTAGCAGCTGTAAAAGGAGAAATTGACAGTAACACAATAATAGCAGGAGACTTTGACACCCCACTCACATCAATGGACAGATCTTCCAGACAGAAAATCAATAAGGAAACAGAGGCCTTAAATGACATTTTAGACCAAATAGACTTAATTAATATTTATTGAACATTCCATCTGAAAGCAGAAGAATACACATTCTTCTCAAGTGCATATGAAACATTCTTCAGGATATGTCACTTGCTGAGCCACAAAGCAAGCCTCAGTAAGTTTAAGAAAATTGAAATTACATCAAGCATCTTCGTTAACCACAATGCTATTAGATTAGAAATTAACTATAAGAAAAAAACTGTGAAAAACAAAAGCATGGAGGCTAAACAATATGTTACTACATACTACACAACCAATGGATCACCAAAGAAATCAAAGAGGAAATCAAAAATACCTAGAGATAAAGCAAAATGAAAACACAACGATCCAAAAGCTATGAGACTCAGCAAAAGAAGTTCAAGAGGGAAATTTTATAGCAATACAATCTTACCTCAGGAAACAAGAAAAATCTCAAATAAACAACCTAAGCTTACACCTAAAGCAACTAGAGAAAGAAGAATTAAAAAACTCAAAGTTAGTAGAAGGAAAGACATAATTAAGACAAGAGCAGAAATAAATGTATTAGAGACAAAAAACAATAGAAAAATTAAAGAAACTAAAAGCTGGTTCTTTGAAAAGATAAAGAAAATTGATAAACCGTTAGCTGGACTTATCAAGAAAAAAAGAGAGATGGCTCAAATCAGTAAAATTAGTAATGAAAAAGGAGAAGTTACAGCAGACCCCACAGAAATACAAAGGATCATAAGAGACTATTATAAGCAACTGTACACCAATAAAACGGACAACCTAGAAGAAATGGAAAAATTCTTAGAAAAGTACAGTCTCCTAAGACTAAACCAGAAATAAATAGAAAATATGAAGAGACTAATCACAAGTACTGAAATTGAAACTGTAATTTAAGTTTCCAACAAAGTCCAGGACCAGATGGCTTCATAGGTGAATTCTATTAAACATTTATAGAAGAATTAATACCTATCCTTCTCAGACTCACCCCAAAAATCACAAACTCATTCTACAAGGCCACCATCACCCTGATACTAAAACCAAAGATACCACAAAAAAGAAAATTACAGTCCAATGTCACTGATGAACATAAACACAGAAATCCTCAACAAAATACTAGCAAACAGAATCCAACAATACATACATTAGAAGTAGGATTTATCCTAGGTGTGTAAGAATTTTTCAATATTTGCAAATGAGTCAGTGTGATACACCACGTTAACAAATTGAATAAAAATCATATGATCATCTCAATAGATGCAGAAAAAGATTTTCACAAACTTTAACACACATTTATGATAAAAAAAAAAAAAAAACCTCTCCAGAAAGTGTATATGGAGGGAACCTACTTCAACACAATAAAGGCCATATATGACACACCCACAGCAAACATCATTCTCATTGGTGAAAAACTGAAAGCATTTCCGCTAAGATCAGGAACAAGACAAGGATGTCCATTCTCACCCCTTTTATTCAACATAGTTTGGAAGTCCTAGCAACGGCAATCTGAGAAGAAAAAGAAATAAAAGGAATCCAAACTGGAAAAGAAGAGTAAAGTTATCACTGTTAGCAGATGACATGATACTATATATAGGAAATCCTAAAGATGCTACAAGAAAACTACTAGAGCTCATCAATGAAGTTGGTAAAGTTGCAGGATATATACAGAAATCTCCTGCATTTCTATACACTTAGCAATGAAAGATCAGAAAGAGAAATTAAGGAAACAACACCATTTACCGTCACATCCAAAGGAATAAAATACCTAGGAATAAACCTACCTAAGGAGGCAAAAAGACCTGTACTCAGAAAACTATAAAACACTGATGAAAGAAATCAAAGATGATAGAAACAGATGGAGATATATCATAATCCTGGATGGGAAGAATATTATGAAAATGACTATATTACCCAAAGCAATCTACAGATTCAATGCAATTCCTATCAAATTACCAATTGCATTTTCACAGAATTAGAACAAAAAGTTTTACAATGGAAACACAAAAGACCCCAAATAGCCAAAGAAATCTTGAGAAAGAAAAATGGAGCTGGAGGATTCAGGCCCCCCAGATTCAAACTAAACTGCAAAGCTACAATAATCAAGACAGCATGGTACTAGCACAAAACAGAAATATAGATCAATGGTACAGGTTAGAAAGCCAAGAGAGAAACCCACACACATACGGTCAACTAACACATGACAGAGGAGGCAAGAACATACAATGGAGAAAAGACAGTCTCTTCAATAAATGGTGCTAGGAAAACTGGACAGCTACATGTAAAAGAATGAAATCAGAACACTACCTAACACCATAAACAAAAATAAACTAGAAATGGATTAAAGACCAGACAGTATAAACCTCTTAGAGGAAAACATAGGACAAACTCTTTGACATAAACCACAGCAAGATCTTTTTTGACCCACCTCCTAGAGTAATGAATATAAAAACAAAAATAAATGAATGGGACCTAATTAAACTTAAAAGCTTTTGCACAGCAAAGGAAACCATAAAGAAGATGAAAAGACAACCCTTAGAATGGGAGAAAATATTTGTGAATGCTGCAACTGACAAGGGATTAGTCTCCAATATGTACAAACAGTTCATGCACCTCAATATCAAAAAAAAACAAGCCAGTGAAAAACTGGGCAGAAAACCTAGAAGTTTCTCTAAAAAAGACATACAGAGGGCCAACAGCCATATGAAAAGCTGCTCAACATGGCTAACTATTAGAGAAATGCAAATCAAAACTACAATGAGGTATCACTTCACACCATTTAGAATGGCCATCATCAAAAAGTCTACAACAGTAAATGCTGGACAGGGTGTAGAAAAAAGGAACCCTGCTACACTGTTAGTGGGAATGTAAATTGGTACAACCATCATGGAGAACAGTATGGAGTTTCCTTAAAAAACTAAAAATAGAACTAACCTATGATCCAGCATTCCCAATCCTGGGCATATACCTGGTGAAAATGATAATTTGAAAAGATACATGCACCCCAATGTTCATTGCAGCACTATTTACAATAGCCATGACATGGAAGCAACCTCAATGTCCATTGATAGATGAATGGATAAAGAAGATGTGGTACATATATACAATGATATATTAACCATAAAAATGAATGAAATAATGCCATTTGCAGCAATGTGGATAGACATAGAGATTATCATACTAAGTGAAGTAAGTCAAAGAAAACTATCACATGATATCACTTATATGTGGAATCTAAAAAAAATGATACAACTGAACTTATTTACAAAGAGAAACAGACTCACAGATGTAGAAAACAAATTTATGGTTTCCAAAGGGGAAATGTTGGGGGAGGGATGAATTAGGAGTTTGGGATTAACATATATGCACTACTATATATAGAACAGATAATCAACAATGACCTACTGTATAGCACAGGGGACTCTACTCAATAATCTATAATAATCTATATGGGAAAAGAATCCAAAAAAGAATGGATATATGTGTATATGACTGATTCACTTTGCTGTACACCTGAAACTAAGCCAAGATTGTAAATCAACTATACTCTAATATAAAATAAAAATTAAATTTAAAAATTAAAAAATGAAAAATAAAAGCACTGAGCAAAAAAAAGGAAAAGAAAAAGAAAAAAAAAAGATGTTCAATTTATGCCTATATTAAAAGTCTGTGAGCTTGAAGTTAAATTCTAAAGATTTAGATATCTGCTTGAGCTCCTTTTACAGCGTCTATAAGAATGAAAACTACACAGCACATCGCACTTCACTGCTCTTTCTGCCTGAGGATGTATGTAGAAAAAACTTAGCTTCCATCCTATGTGTTTCTCCTATAGAGCTCACAGTACTACCACAGTCACAACACTTATGACACCATATATGTAGGTTTTGTTCCCACACCAAGTAATTCTAGGACACCAGCTGGGTATCCTATAATTTAACTCAATTCTAACACTATCTACCTGGTGGTAGCATCAGGTTCCACAGGTTAAGGGCTCTGTCCCACAAGACCACCTTCTACCAACTTCAGATGCCAATCACAAGTCCAGGTTGTTATTTGTGCCTCTGACCAGCTATAACTCAGAGGTTACCATTACCTCCTCCTCGGGTTCAATTAATTTGCTTGTGTGGCTCACAGAACTCAGGAAAAGAGTTTTTCTATTTACCAGTTTATTTTAAAAGGATATAATGGAGACAGGTGAGCATCTAGACGGAGAAGATGCATAGGGCAAGCTACTTCGAAAGGAGTGCAGAGCTTGCATGTTATGCTGGCAGGCCCCCTCCCAGCACCTTCATGTGTTCACCAACCTGGAAACTCTCTGAACTCTGTACTTCAGAGATTTTCACTGAGACTTCATCACAGAGGCATGATTGATCATAAACTCTATTTCTAGTCTCTTTTCCCTTTCTGGAATTGTGTGTGTTTGTGTGTGGTGAGGGGGGGATGAAAACTCCAAGTTATTCATGGGTTGGTCTTTCTGGTGACCAGCCTCCACCCAGAGGCCCACCAAGACACCTCATTAGAACACAAGATATTGCTACCACCCAGGAAATTCCAAGAGAGTTCCTCTGTAAGAGGAACTAGCCTCTGAGCCCAAGTATTTAAAAAGAAAAGAAAGACAAGACAAGAAAAAAAGAAAAGAAGAGAAAGGAAAAGAAAAAAATAAAGTTGCCCCTAGTGCTCTTAGCACTTAGGAAATTACAAGGGTTCTAGGAGCTCTGTGTAAAAAAACAAGAATATGAATATGAATATTTATTAATTTATTACCTCATGGGACAATTTTAATAAGTTTCAAAGATTGAAATTCAGCTGATCAGCCACTGTGGCCACTGTCCCTCTCTTTGTGGCTTCATTCTAGGCAACCTAGGCTGCTCAGTCTCATTCAATATTTTCTATTAAAGAAGAAAGTATTATCCATATTTTGATTATGCATATTGAAATTTTTTCAATGCAGGTGATAACATCAGCAAGAGGGGAGAAAATGAATTCTCAGACCTTATTCTCCTGAGAGACACCAACTTAATAACAATATACTGTCTACATAGAATTTATGAGAACTCCAGACACCAGTTAAGAAGTCACAATACCTCATACAAGATAAGCCATATTGAAATGGTAAGAAAAACTAGTATATTTTACCCATGATGACACTTTCCCCAAGCCAGCAAAACTCAGCATTATGGAGAGAAAATGCCCAACTACTTGCTCTTCCCTTGGAGAGAAAAAGAGAAGAGAAATATATGTTCAACATTCCAGCTTTTCAGGGGGCTGCCCAAAGGACTGGTTTCTGTCTCATCTAACTCAGGGCATTGATTGAAAACTTGCATGCTTTGGATGCCCAGAAGAAACTGAGAACAAAGGAGAGCTCTGCAGCTTATTGCAGCATCAGAGAACCTGCAGTATCACAGACAAACACCAGAGTGAGTAAGAGATTACAAGTTCCTAAAGCAAAACTGACAAACTTCTCCAACTGAGAAACTACATGGACAGACACAGAGAAGATACATTTGCAAGAAATGTTTGAGAGACCCCTTAAGTATCTAGCCAAGGTGAATGGTGAACATTTTCTCCTATACAAACCAGTCTGTAGATATAGCAAAAGGTGACTGTTTTTCAAATGACAAAATACAAGGAAAATTAACAATGTGTGTGAGTAAACAGGGAAACTGGCCCAATTAAAGGAACAAATTAAATCCCCAGAAACCAGCTCTAAAGAAACAGAGGCATATGAATTACCTGACAAAGAATTCAAAATAATTACCTAAAAGCAGCTCAATGAGGGAATTCCTTGGCATTCCAGTACTTAGGACTCCATGCTTTCAACTGCTGAGGGCCCAGGTTCAATCCCTGGTCAGGGAAATAAAATCCCACAAGCCAAGCTTTGTGGATGTCACATAATAAAAAAAATAAAAAGCTCAATGCCCTACCAGAGACCACAGATAGATAGCTAAAGAAAGTCAAGAAAATGATAAATGAACAATAAAGCAAGTAATCAGCAAACAATACAGAAATCAGTCCACAAATGGGCAATAGTAAGCTCTTCTTCACCAGTAATTATCTTAAATGTATATGGATTAAATTGCTTAATCAACAGACATAGAGTGGCAGGTGGATAGAAAGCCTATTTGCAATTGTATACTATTTACAAGAGATTCACTTTAGCTATAAGGACACATACAGAATAAAATTGAAAGGATGGAAAAAGATATTCCACATAAATAGTAACTAAAAGAAAGAAGGAGTGACCATATTTATATAATACAATATATATTTTAGGTCAAAAACTGTAAAAAGAGACAAAAGACATTATATACTGATAAAAGGATCAATTCAAAAGGAAGATATAACAATTATAAATATATATGCACCTAACATCAGAGCACCTAAATAAATGAAAACATTGACAGAATTGAAGAGATAGAAAGTAACACAAAAACAGTAGATTTCAGTACCTCATTATAATAATGGATAGAACAACTGGTTATAAGTTCAATTAGGAAACATGACACTTAAACAATAGTGTAGATCAACTGGACCTAACACAGACACAGAACATTCCACCCTAATAGAGAAGAATACACTTTTTTCTTAAGTTCACACAAAACTTCTTTCAGGATAGATCACATGTTAGGTAACCAAACAAGCCTTAAGAAATTTAAGAAGATTAAAATCATTCCAAGTTCTTTTCTGACCACAGTAGCATGAAACTAGAAAGCAACACCAGAAGGAAAACTGGAAAATTCACAAATATGTGGAAAATAAAAACACACATTCTTAACCAAAGAAGATCAAAGAAGAAATCACAAGGGAAATTAGGAATTTCCTTGAGACAAATGAAAATGTAAATATAACACAGCAAAATTTATGAGCTGCATAAACGAGTAAAAGCAGTACTAAGATGGAAGTCTCTATCAGCAAACACCTACACTAAAAAAAAAGATCTCAACTGTACAAGCTAACTTTAAACCTCAAGCAACTGGAAAAAGAACAAACTAAGCTCATCAGAAGGAATGAAATGATAATGATTAGAGCAGAAAAAAAAATGAAATAGAGAATAGAAAAATGAGAGGAAAGAAAACCAACAAAATTAAGTTTTTTTAAAGAGGTCGACAAAATTGACAAACCTTTAGCAAGACTGTCCATAAAAAATAGTGAAGTTTTCAATAACAATAATCAGAAATGAAAGAGGGGACATTTCAACTAATACCACAGGAAAAAAAAAGAATTCTAAGAGACTACTATGAACTTATATACCAGCAAATTGGGATAACTTAGAAGAAATGAATACATTCCCAGAAACATACAACCTGCTAAGATTTCATCAAGAAGAAATTAAAACCTGAACAGATCTCTCACTAGTAAGGAAACTAAATCAGTAATTAAAATCGCCTAGCAAAGAAATTCCCAGGACCTGGTGCCTTCACTGGGTAACTTAATTTAACCAACCCTTCTCAAATTCTTCCAAAAATTTGAAGAGGAGGGAGAACCTTCAAATTAATTTTATTAGGCCAGTATTACCCTGTTATCAAAACTAGATAAAGATACTCTAAGAAAAAAACAAAACAAAACAAAACTATAGTAACGCTGATATAGATGTAAAAATTCTCAACAAAATACTAGCAGACTACATTCAACAGCACATTAAAATAATTATACACAACAATCAAAGTGAGATTTGTCCCTGGAATGCAAGGATGTTTCAACACATGAAAAAAATCAGTATAATATACCACGTTAACAAAATGTAGGTCAAAAACCACATGATTATCTCAATTGATGCTGAACAACATTTGACAGAATTCAACAATCTTTCATGATAAAAAAAAAAAAAAAACTAGGAATAGAAAAAAATTATTTCCACATAATAAAGACCATATATGTAAAGCCCACAGAAAACATTACTCTCAATAGTAAGAAAACTTAAAGCTTTTGTTCTAAAATCAGCAACAAGGTAAAGATGTTACTCTTGCCATTTCTATTTAACATAGAACACTGAGTCCTACCCAGAGCAATTAGGCAAGAAAAGAATACAGTTGACCCTTCAACAACCTGGGTTAGAACTGCCCAGGTTCATTTATACAAGGATTTTTATCAATAATTATACAGTTGGTTCTCTGTATTTGCAGGTCCTGCAGCTCTGGATTCACAACACCACTAGTCAGATTTAAATCTGTGGTTGGTTGAATCCATGGATGCAGAACCTATGGATACAGAGAACCAACTCTACTATACCATTTTATATAAAGGTCTTGAGCATCCATGGATTTTGGAATCCAGGGGGGGATCCTGGAACCAATTCCCTGTGTATACTGAAGGACAGCTGTAAAATGCATCTGAAATGAAAAGGAAGAAGGTAAATTATCTTTCTTCACAGATGATGATCTTATGTGTAGAAAGCCCTAAAGATTTCACAAAAACCTGTTGGAACTGTATTTAATAAATTCAAGAAAGTTACAGGATGTAAAATCCACGTACAAAACATTAGTTGTGTTTTTATAAACACAGATAACCATACATATATATAACTATTACTTAAACTGTGTTGTTTATGCTTAAACATCAACTCTTTCCAAAACTTGCACTAGATGTTGATCTTATCGTAGGGTTCTAATCGGTATTATATAAGTATGTAAATTGCCATTCATGCATTTAAAATATCCAAATGATTGACTCAGCTGACATATTAGAGAACATGACACTTCATAAGTCCAGTAAAAAATAAGCTGAGGAGTAGGGCTACCTGGAGAATAAGGAAGGTTACGTGGCAGCAGAAATGCTGATGCATGGAGTTCTTCAAGGTGCTGTGCTTGATACTTTTTTTTAAGGACTTTTATTGAGATACAGTTAGCAGACAATAAATTGCATATATTTAGAATGTACAATTTGGTATTTTTTTTCTTATTAGTAATGTATATATGGCAATCCCAATCTCCCAATTCATTCTCCCCTCAACCCTCCCTGCTTTCCCCACTTGGTGTCCATATGTTTGTTCTCTACATCTGTGTCTCTATTTCTGCCTTGCAAACCAGTTGGTTTGTACCATTTTTCTATATTCTGCATATGTGTCAATATATAATATTTATTTTTCTCTATGCTTGATACTTAAGGATAGTATTAGAGACATATTTGAGAAATACTTTTGGTAGTTTTAATGATTATATTAAGATTTTCATAAAAAAAAAAGCCAAATGTGATTGCTTATCTTTATTTGTAAGTTTCATTTCCCATGTGGGAATAAAGTGCATACCGGCCTTAGAGTCTTGGAGAATAGAAACTTGCATAGTAGCATCATGATTTTACTTTTAAGATTAACAACATAAAATTCTTCATCTGAATAATTGAGATGAAAATGATTAAATAATAGGATAAAGTCCTAAGCCACATTAATTGAATTCCTTCAGTATTTTATTCCTCTTTTACATCTACTGTTTTAAGATTTGATACAATTAGCACATGCATGAACTGAACAGAATTAGCAAACCACTCTATGAGACTATTTGAAAGTAGCTATTAAAATAATTAGGAGTTTTCAAGCTTATATTTTTAATGATGTATACTTTGTCTATTTTATCTAAGTCAAAATTAGACATTTGTATTAATCTGATGTTTCTCCAAATAATTTGAATACTTAATTTGGATATCAACCTTTATTATTTTTCTGAAGTGAAGCATATCTCATGTGGCCATTTCAAATTTGGCATGTGGATGCACGAGCCTCCTAGATAGCTTCCTCCATAAGAGGGCAGACAGCAGTATCAAGCAGTATCAGCAGTATTTCATCTTGTGGAACTGAAAACCACAGCCACAGAAAGATAGAGAAAATGAAAAAGCAGAGGACTTTGTACCACATGAAGGGACAGGATAAAGCCCCAGAAAAACAACTAAATGAAGAGGAGATAGGCAATCTTCCAGAAAAAGAATTCAGAATAATGATGGTGAAGATGATCCAGGACTTTGAAAAAAGACTGGCAGCAAAGATCAAAAAGTTTACCAAAGACCTAGAAGAATTAAAGAGCAAACAAACAGAGATATGCAACACAATAACTGAAAGGAAAAATACACTAGGAGGAACCGATAGCAGATTAACTGAAGCAGAAGGGCGAATAAGTGACCTGGAAGACAGAATGGTGATAATCACTGATGCAGAAAAGAATAAAGAAAAAGGAATGAAAAGAACTGAAGACAGCCTAAGAGACCTCTGGGACAATGTTAAATGCACCAACATTCGCATTATAGGGGTCACAGAAGAAGAGAGAGAGAAAGGACCGAGAAAATATTGGAAGAGATTACAGTTGAAAACTTCCCTAATATGGGAAAGGAAATAGCTACCCAAGTCCAGGAAGCACAGAGAGTCCCAGGCAGGAGAAATCCAAGGAGAAACATGCCAAGACATATACTAGTCAAATTGACAAAAATTAAAGACAGAGAAATGTTATTAAAAGCAACAAGGGAAAAACGACAAATAACATACAAGGGAACTCCCATCAGGGTAACAGCTGATTTCTCAGCAGAAACTCTGCAAGCCAAAAGGGAGTGGCATGATATATTTCAAGTGATGACAGGGAAGAACCTACAACCAAGAATACGCTACCCAGCAAGAATCTCATTCAGATTCGATGGAAAAATCAGAAGCTTTACAGACAAGCAACAGCTAAGAGAATTCAGCACCACCAAACCAGCCCTACAACAAATGCTAAAGGAACTTCTCTAAGTGGGAAACATAAGAGAAGAAAAGGACCTACAGAAACAACAACAAAACAATCACGAATTTGGTAATAGGAACATACATATCGATAATTACCTTGAATGTAAATGGGCTAAATGCATCAACCAAAAGACACAGACTGGCTGAATGGATACAAAAACAAGACCCATATATATGCTGTCTCAAGAGACCCACTTCGGACCTAGGCGCACATACAGACCGCAAGTGAGGGGATGGAAGAAGATATTCCATGAAGATGGAAATCAAAAGAAAGCTGGAGTAGCAATACTCATATCAGATCAGATAGACTTTAAAGTGAAAAATGTTACAAGAGGCAAGAAAGGACATTACATAAAGATCAAGGGATCCATCCAAGAAGAGGAGATACCAATTATAAATATATATGCACCCAATATAGGAGCACCTCAATACATAAGGCAAATGCTAACAACTATGCAAGAGGAAATGCAAGGCAGAAATAAAGACACACAGAGGTAGAGAACAAACATATGGACACCAAGTGGGGAGAGTGGAGAGGGTTGGGGGGAAATGAATTGGGAGATTGGGAAACCAAATTGTGCACTCTAAATAAATGCTGTTTATTGTCTGTTACCTGATCTCAATAAAAGTTCTTTAAAAACAAACAGAAAAAACAAAATTGGCATGTCTACTACAGCTCAGTAGCATTCCATAAAAATCTCCTAAAAATGAATCACACCTTTTATAGTTAATCTCCTCATGTATGCAAGCTGACCCAAGTCTACTGGGTGACCCAATTTGGTTTCCATTAATCTTGGGAACTGACCATCATTTAATTTCTGATTATTGTTCCACTCTAAACCGGTCAAAATAAGTACCCCTTACTAATTTGTGCTATCGTCCAAGTAAAAGCAGCTCTTCAGAATCAAGGAAGAGGTGGGTAATCAGGTTCCAGAAAAGGAGAGTCTCTGAGGTTTTTCAACCAGTTATTTGGAACTCTGCTCCTGTTGTAAATACAAGCTAGTCAAGATAGCAAATATTGAGCTCTGTAGTTAATTCTCCTTTCTAATCTTTCCTTTGATGGCCTCAATTCTTCATTAGAACTATGATATTAAAAGCCAATATATTTTTTTGAGGGTACACCAAGTTCAATCATCTGTTTTTATACACATATCCCCGTATTCCCTCCCTTCCTTGACTCCCAAAAGTCAATATAATTTTTTTTTTTCCCCATGGGCTTCTTGGCCATTTGTTGTTTTTTTTTTTTTTTAATTAATTAATTTATTTATTTATTTATTTTTTGGGGGGGTACACCAGGTTCAATCATCCGTTTTTATATACATATCCCCATCTTCCCTCCCTTCCTTGACGCCCCCCCCAAGCCCCCCCCACCCTCCCCGCCCCAGTCCTCAAAGGCATCTTCCATCCTCGAGTTGGACTCCCTTTGTTATACAACAACTTCCCACTGACTATTTTACAGTTGGTAGTATATATATGTCTGTGTTACTCTCTCGCTTCGTCTCAGTTTCCCCTTCACCCCCCGCCCCCTCCCATACCTCGAGTTCTCCAGTCCATTCTCTGTATCTGCATCCTTGTTCTGGTCACTGAGTCCAACAGTACCATTTTTAGATTCCGTATATGTGAGTTAGCATACAATATTTGTCCTTCTCTTTCTGACTTACTTCACTCTGTATGACAGACTGTAGTTCTATCCACCTCATTACATATAGCTCCATCTCATCCCTTTTTATAGCTGAGTAATATTCCATTGTATATAAATGCCACATCTTCTGTATCCATTCATTTGTTGATGGGCATTTAGGTTGCTTCCATGTCCTGGCTATTGTAAAGAGTACTGCAATAAACATTATGGTACAAGTTTCTTTTGGGATTATGGTTTTCTTTGGGTATATGCCCAGGAGTGGGATTACTGGATCATATGGTAGTTCTATTTGTAGTTTTTTAAGGAACCTCCAAATTGTTTTCCATAGTGGCTGTACCAATTTACAGTCCCACCAACAGTGCAGGAGAGTTCCTTTTTCTCCACACCCTCTCCAACATTTGTTGTTTCCAGACTTTGTGATGATGGCCATTCTGACTGGTGTGAGGTGATACCTCATTGTGGCTTTGACTTGCATTTCTCTGATGATTAGTGATGTTGAGCATCTTTTCACGTGTTTGTTGGCCATCTGTATGTCTTCTTTGGAGAAATGTCTATTTAGGTCTTCTGCCCATTTGTGGATTGGGTTATTTGCTTTTTTGGTATGAAGCTGCATGAGCTGCTTGTATATTTTGGAGGTTAATCCTTTGTCCGTTGTTTCATAGGCAATTATTTTTTCCCACTCTGAGGGTTGCCTTTTAGTCTTGTTTATGGTTTCTTTTGCTGTGCAAAAGCTTTTAAGTTTCATGAGGTCCCATTCATTTATTCTTGATTTTATTTCCATGATTCTAGGAGGTGGGTCAAAAAGGATGGCGCTTTGATGGATGTCATAGAGTGTTCTGCCTATGTTTTCCTCTAGGAGTTTGATAGTGTCTGGCCTTACATGTAGGTCTTTAATCCATTTGGAGTTTACTTTTGTGTATGGTGTTAGGAAGTGTTCTAATTTCATTCTTTTGCATGTTGCTGCCCAGTTCTCCCAGCACCACTTATGGAAGAGGCTGTCTTTTTTCCATTGTATATTCTTGCCTCCTTTGTCAAAGATAAGGTGCCCATATGTGTTTGGGCTTACTTCTGAGTTCTCTATTCTATTCCATTGATCTTCCTTTCTATTTTTGTGCCAGTACCATACTGTCTTGATCACTATGGCACCTCCAAGCCACTGCTCACTCCCTCCCAGGAGAAGGAGCCACTGTTGTCAATATAATTTTAATACTTTAATATGGCATGTGCAATGTTAATTTTATTTGTCAACTTGGCTAGGCTATCATATCATGTTATTTAATCAGAAATTAACCTAGGTATTACTGTAAAGTTATTTTGTGGTTAATATCTATAATTAGTTGAGTTTAAGTAAAGGAGATTAACCTCAGTAAGGTCAGTGAGCCTCATCCAATCAGCTGAAAGGCCTTAGGAGTAAAAACTGAAGTTTCCTGAGGAAGAAGAAATTTTGCCTCAAAACTGCAGCATCGGCAATTGTCTAAGTTTCCAGTCTGCCAAATTTCCCTGAGGATTTCAAACTTTCCAGTACCTAAAACACCTCTTCCTCCCTCCCCCTCCTCATAGTGAGAAAACCGAGGCTCAGAAACATTTAGGAGCTCACCTAATGTCATACAATTATTAAGTGGGAAGAGAGACACAATATAAGCATTTTGATCCCAAAGCCATTTTATTCCCACTTTGCTAAATTTCTTCATCCTATAAATCTAACTTAGCTATTAATTTTACCATTGCTGTCAGGCAGAAATGCCTTAAATCACTCTGTGATTATTGTAAATTTTATGGGCAATAATGTTTTGGTGTGTGGGGAGAATATTGAGTAGGACTTCAGCAAGAGACATGCAAATCATATTTGCTTTTTAGTGCAACAAGAGACTTATAAATCAAAAAGTAAATGTGGAGCTTGTTAAGAATAATTTTTCAATAGAAGGAGCTACACTGGAAAACATTAGGGTAGTTTAAAATATTTAAAAACAGAAATCCAGGTTTCTGGAATCTGCTTTTAATGTGATTGAGCAAGCTCCTATTGGACTGATCATCCAGAGATAACAACACTGAATTCTAGACAGAAAAACAAAAATTCAAAATAAAACAAAACAAAACCCCCCAGAATTACTGGAGAATGGAGGTAAGTACACAAAATCTATAGGAAAATAAGTGCATGGTAAAAGGAAACAAGAAATGGAGAAATTCTAATTTCTATGGCTTCTAGACTAGAAGAAAGCTGCAGCTAACACTTCAGTCTCTAAGACTCCAACAGAAGAATCAAAGAACAGAGTTTGGGGCAACAGTAGCTGCTGGAGAGTAAGACAGTGGGGAATAGGAACTTGGGGTGAACACAAGCATCTGGAAAAGAGACAGTCAGAGGAGGGGAACCACATATTATGCATATAAACTGTGCTCAAATTTTTTGCCAACTAACAGGAAAAAACTATAAGCAATCTAACTACCAAATGAGGAACTGAACTAAAATTTTAGCTGCTACCCAAGAAGCATAATTTACAGTTTGTGAAAAATCAAGTTATTTGCTTCCTGAAATAAAAATAAATAACAATACTTCTCAGGGAAATACAGCATAATCTGGGTCTGCACAACATAATTTTCACAAAATTACTTGCAATAAAGTAACCAGGAAAATGTAACTTAAAGAATACCAACATAGAAAGCCCTGATATGACCAAATTGTTGTAATTATTTAGACAAGGATTTTAAAGTAGCTCTGTTAATTCTGCATGATGATCCTAAAGGAAAATATCCTCATAATGAATGAAGGGATAGAAAATATCCACATACTTATGCAAACAGGGAAAATTGCACTGAATGGGCTTATCGGAAAAATGGAGACAACAGAGGAAGAAGTCAGTGAACTTGAAGATAGATCACTAGAAATTACCTAATCTGAAGAACAGAGAGAAAAAGGATAAAATTTAAAACTCAATAGGTATTTATCATATGTTTAATGAGTCCCAGAAAAAAGGGAGAAATACAGTAAGACAGAAAAAATTTGAAAAAAGTAATGTTTTAAAATTCTCCAAATTTGTGAAAGACACAAATTAACAGATTCAGAAGTAAAAAAATTCCAAGAAGAATAACTGCAAATAAAACTGGGCCTAGACCCATTATAGTAAATTTGCTGAAAACCAAAAGATAAGAAGAAAACTTTGAATGCAACCAGAAAAAAACAATACATTACAGACAAAAAAAAAGTGATTTAAATTAACAACTGCTTCTCATCAGAAATCATGGAGGCAAGAAGACTGTGAAAGAAATACTGTAAGGGTGAGCTGGGGAAAAACAGCAGAAAAATAATCTATCCAACCAAAATTCTCTATCTTATAAAATATGTTTCATAAATGAAAATGTAATAAAGATATTTTCAGATTAAAAACAAAAAATAAGAAAACTTGGACTTCCCTGGTGGCACAGTGGTTAAGAATCTGCCTGCCAATACAGGAGACTCAGATCTGAGCCCTGGTCCAGGAACCAGGGCCACATGCCACAGAACAAATAAGCCTGTGCACCACAACTACTGAGCCTGTTCTCTAGAGCCTGTGAGCCACAACTACTGAGCCTGAGTGCCACAACTACTAGAGCCCAAGCTCCACAACGAGAGAAGCCACCTGCGCACTGCAACAAAGAGTAGCCCCCACTCGCCACAGCTAGAGAAAGCTCACACACAGCATGAAGACAACGCAGCCAGAATAAATAAATCTAGGAAGGAAGGAAGGAAGGAAGGAAGGAAGGGAGGGAGGGAGGAAAGAAGGAAGAAGAAAGAAAGAAAGAAGAAAGAAAGAAAGAAAGAAAGAAAGGAAGGAAGGAAGGAAGGAAGGAAGGAAGGAAGGAAGGAAGGAAGAAAGAAAGAAAGAAAGAAAGAAAGAAAGAAAGAAAGAAAGAAAGAAAGAAAGAAAGAAAGAAAGAAAGAAAGAAAGGGGAAAAAGAAAGAAAACAAAGCTTGTTACCAGCATTCTAACAATAAAAAATTGTGAAAGGAAATTATTCAGGCTAAAGGGAAACGATACTAGTGAAAACTCAGATTTTCTCTTAATTTCTTTAAAATACATATGATAGTTTAGAAATATTAAAACATAGCCTCATAGGGTTTATGCAATACATAGAATTAATATATATGAAAACTATAGTATGAAGTATAAAGCAGGGATCAGCATATTAGGGCCTATTTTTATACATATTTTTTATTGGAATGTAGCTATGTCCATTGTTTTACATGCTGTCTATGGCTGCTTTTGTGCAGCAATAGCAAACAGAAACTGGGACAAAAAGCCTGCTATATTTACCTACCCCTAGTATAAAAGATAGAAGGAGGCCAATGGACCTATTTAATTGCTATGTTTCTACACTTTACAAGAAGTGGTATGATAATAACTCCAAGTAGACTGAAAAAACAAGGCTGCGTATTGTAATCACAGGAGCAATTATTTAAAAATAATACAGGGTACTGCTAAAACCCCAATACATAAATTCCCATCAGAATTCTAAAAATTAACCTTTAATTCATCCAAAAGTATGCAGAAGAATGGAAGAGAGGAGCACAAAACAGAGAGGTAAAACAGAGTACAAATAATAAAATGGTGGACAAAACCACACCATACTAGTAATCATGATAGTAACAGAAAAAAACTCCAATTAAAAGATATTATCAAAATGAACTAAAAAATCAAAGACCCAACTTCATGCTCTCTCCAAAATACACACATTTCATATACAAGCAAGTTGATTGTTTGAAAGTAACTGAAGGGGAAACAATGTACATTTGATTCTCATTATTCATAAATTCAATATTTGTGAATTTGCCTACTTGCTCAATTTGATGTGTAACTCCCAAATTAATACTTGCAGGACTTTAATAATTATTTGCGGATATACACAGAGCACTGCAAAACTTCAGTCCCTAAGATGCACACCACCAGTAGAGGTTAAAGCAACATTCTGCCTTCCTTTTTTTAGTTCTCTTGCTATAAACAAGTATTTTATTTGCAGTCTATTTAGTGTTACAATTTTTAGTTTTTGGTGTGCTTTTTATTGGTTACTTAGCTATGTACAATGGCCCCTAATCATAGGGGTGAAGTGTTGTCCAGGGTTCTAAGCGCAAGGAATCTTTTATATACATTATGGAGAAAATATGTTTGTTACATAAACTTCCTTCAGGAGTGAATTATAGTGCTGTTGGCTTAAGTGAAACAAGTAGAAAGCCATAAATGCTGACATAAAAGCAGCAAAATAAAAAGGACAAGGAAAATGGACACAATACTAAATTATTTGAAATATTCGTATTGACAAGAAAGCTTCTGGATCATTCATGAGCAAAAGTGACACTGGGCAAATCAAATCAGGATTATAACAACTGGTCTCATTGAATATGGGGGGATACATGGAAGGAAAGGGAGAAACGGTGAGAAACACAGAGAACAGGAAGTGAGAGGACGCTGGAGAAATGAAATTTTAAAAATGTTCTTAAGGAAGAAACCACAAAAATCAAGTCAGATAAAATAATTATTTTAAAAATTGTTTCCACTTTGGAACAATGTCAGGTTAAAGAATTATGTCATATTTAGATAGAAAATATAAAAAGGTCTATGATTAGAAAAATGGGTAAAATGTTCCAAAATATACTTTTTTAAAGAAAAAAGGTCTACCAATATCCAGGAGATTGAAAATTAGCTGCTTTCAAATGTTCAAAGGACAACTGGATATTATTAATGCCAAAATAAACTGTGCTGACAAAGTTTTATATGGAAAAAGTTGTGACTCAAGATTTTCCTACCCTACCACCTTATGTTTCTGTGGAGGGCTTATTTTCAAATGGTCATGGTTAAAGCATTCATATACCAACACCCACTTATCTGAAAAATTGTTGAAGTATATGAAAGTATACTCAAATCAGATCTACCCCTTATATTTGAGTAGCCTGCTGAGAAAAAAATTGGTATTTGATATTTCTGTGCTAAATGTCTAAATATTTGAAGGTACAAAGCAACAAATAGATAAATAAAACATTTTCTATTGTTCTATTTTATCAAATATACCTTCATAAAGACAAAGTAAAAAATGTGTGTGTATTTCCTATGTAACTAAAGATCAGCAAGATATCAAAGATAACAGAATTTAAGCCTTATCATGCATTTCTGGATGTCTTGTTGGTGGACCAACAAAGTTTAGATAATAAGTACATGAATAATTCATGTTGTTTATTCCATTAAATCTGTTTTTCTTACCTTTAATTTTAGTGAAACCAATATGTTTGTATAGTTATGATTTTTAATATTTGTGCCCTATTAATAGTAATGAGATAAAGGATTAAAATCTAAATGTAATTTACTTAAGGTATATGAAGTTTGAATATTTTCATTAAAATATAATGTAAACATTTTTAAATTAAAAATATTCTATATGTTGACAAAAGATTTTTCTTTAGAGCATTTAAAATTATCTATTTAAACAGAGTTAAATGTAATTTTATATTTTTAAGCTGTTAATTGGAGTATAATTGCTTTACACTGTTGTGCCAGTTTCTGCTGTACAACAAAGTGAATCAGCTGTATTTATACATATATCCCCATAACCCCTCCCTCCCACGACTCCCTCCCACCCTCCCTAGCCCACCCCTCTAAGTCATCACCAATCATCGAGTGGATTTCTCTGTGTTATTCAACAACACTCCATTAGTTATTTAGTTTACATTTGGTAGTTTATATATGTCAATGCTACTCTCTCACTTTGTCCTAGCTTCCCCTTCACCCCCCACCCCATGTCCTCAAGTCTATTCTCTACATCTGCATGTTTATTCTTGTCCTGTCTCTGGGTTCATCAGTACCATTTTTTAGATGCCATATATGTGAGTTAACATAAGGTATTTATTTTTCTCTTTCTGGCTTACTTCACTCTGTATAACAGGCTCTAGGTCTATCCACCTCACTACAAATAACTCAATTTCATTCCTTTTCATGGCTGAGTCATATTCCATTGTATATATGTTCCACATCTTCTTTATCCATTCATCTGTTGATGGGCATTTAGGTTGCTTCCATGTCCTGGTTATTGTAAATAGTGCTACAGTGAACATTGTGGTACATGTTTCTTTTTGGATTATGGTTTTCTCAGGGTATATGCCCAGCAGTGGGATTGCTGGGTCATATGGTAGTTCTGTTTTTAGTTTTTTAAGGAACTTACATATGTTTTCCACAGTAGCTGTACCAGTTTACATTCCCATCAATAGTGCAAGAGGGTTCCCTTTTCTCTACACCCACTCCAGCATTTACTGGTTTTAGATTTTTTGATGATGGCCATTCTGACCAGTGTGAGGTGATACCTCATTGTGGCTTTGACTTGCATTTCTCTAATGATTAGTGATACTGAGCATTTTTTCATGTGTTTGTTGGCCATCTGCATGTCTTCTTTGGAGAAATGTCTATTTGGGTCCTCCACCCATTTGTGGACTGGATTATTTGCTTTTTTGATATTGAGTTGCATGAGCTGCTTGTATATTTTGGAGATTAATCCTTGTTTCATTGGCAAGTATTTTCTCCCATTCTGAGGATGGTATTCTTGTCTTGTTTAAGGTTTCTTTTGCTGTGCAAAAGCTTTTTTAATTAGGTACCATTTGTTTATTTTTCATTTTATTTCTATTACTCCAGGAGGTAGGTCAAAAAGGATCTTGCTTTGATGTATGTCATAGAGTGTTCTGCCTATGTTTTCATCTAGGAGTTTTATAGTGTCTGGCCTTACATTTAGGTCTTTAATCCATTTTGAGTTTATTTTTGTGTGTGGTGTTAGGAAGTATTCTAATTTCATTCTTTTACATGAAGCTGTCCAATTTTGCCAGCACCAATTATTGAATAGGCTGTCTGTTTTTCCATTGTATATTCTTGCCTCCTTTGTCAAAGATAAGGTGTCCACATGTGCATGGGTTTACCTCTTGGCTCTCTATTCTGTTGTGTTGATCTATATTTCTGTTTTTGTGGCAGTACCATACTGTTTTGACTACTGTAGCCTTGTAGTACAGTTTGAAGTCAGGGAGCCTGATTCCTCCAGCTCCCTCTTTCCTTCTCAAGATTGCTTTGGCTATTTGGGGTCTTTTGCATTTCCATATGAATCATAAGATTTCTTGTAATTCTGTGAAAAATGCTGTTGGTAATTTGATGGGGATTGCATTGAATCTGTAAATTGCTTTGGGTAGTATAGTCATTTTCACAAAGTTGATTTTTCCAATCCAAGAGCATGGTATGTCCCCATCTGTTTGTATACTCTTTGATTTTTTTCATCAGTATCTTATAGTTTTCTGCATACAGGTCTTTTGCCTCCTTGGGCAGGTTTATTCCTTAGGTATTTTATTCATTTTGTTGCAGTGGTAAATGGGATTGTTTCCTTAATTTCTCTTTCTGCTTTTTCATTGTTAGTGTATAAGAATGCAAGAGATTTCTGCACATTAATTTTGTATGCTGATACTTTACTAAATTTATCAGTGTTAGCAGTTTTCTGGTAGCATCTTGGAGGTTTTCTATTTTTAATATGTCATCTGCAAAGAATGACAATTTTACTTCTTTTCCAATTTGGATTCCTTTTATTTCGTTTTCTTCTCTGATTGCTGTGGCCAAAAGTTCCAAAACTTTGTTGAATAATAGTGGTGAGAGTGGGCACCCTTGTCTTGTTCCTGTTCTTAGAGGGAATGCTTTCAGTTTTTCATCTTTGAGAAGGAGGTTGGCTGTTGATGTCATATATGGCTTTTATTATGTTGAGGTAATTTCTTTCTATGCCCATTTTCTGGAGAGTTTTTATCATAAAAGTGTGTTGAATTTTATCAAAAGCTTTTTCTGTATCTATTATCATATGTTTTTTATCCTTCAATTTGTCAGTATGATGTATCACATTGATTTTCATGTATTGAAGAATCCTTGCATCCCAGGGATAAACCCCACTTGATCATGGTGTATGATCCTTTTAATATGTTGTTGGAGTCTGTTTGTTAGTATTTTGTTGAGGATTTTTGCATCTATACTCATCAGTGATATTGGCTTGTAACATTCTTTTTTTGTGATATCTTTGCCTGGTTTTGGTATCAGGGTGATGGTGACCTTGTAGAATGAGTTTGGGTGTGTTCCTCCTTCTGCTATACTTTGGAAGTGTTTGAGAAGGTTAGGTGTTAACTCTTCTCTAAATGTTTGATAGAATTTGCCTGTGAATCCATCTGGCCCTGGGCTTTTGTTTGTTGGGAGATTTTTAATCACAGTCTCAATTTCCGTACTTGTGATTGGTCTGTTCATATTTCTATTTTTGCCTGGTTCAGTCTTTGGAAGATTGTACTTTTCTAAGAATTTATCCCTTTCTTCCAGGTTATCCAATTCATTGGCATATAGTTGCTTGTAGTAGTCTCTCATGATCTTTTGTATTTCTGCAGTCTCAGTTGTCACTTCTTTTCCGTTTCTAATTCTGTTGATTTGCATCTTCTCCCTTTTGTTCCTGATGAGTCTGGCTAATGGTTTTTCAATTTTGTTTATCTTCTCAAAAAACCAGCTTTTAGTTTTATTGCTCTTTGCTATTGTTTCTTTCATTTCTTTTACATTTATTTCTGATCTGATCTTTATGATTTCTTTCCTTCTGTTCACTTTGGGGTTTTTTTGTTCTTCTTTCTCTGTTTTAGGTGTAAGGTTAGGTTGTTTATTCGAGATTTTCTTGTTTCTTGAGGTAGGATTGTACTGCTACAAACTTCCTTCTTAAAACTGCTTTTGCTGCATCCCATAGGTTTTGGGTTGTTTTGTTTTCATTGTCATTTGTTTCTAGATTTTTTTAATTTCCTCTTTGATTTCTTCAGTGATTTCTTGGTTGTTTAATAGCATATTGTTTAGCCTCTGTGTGTTTGTATTTTTACAGGGTTTTTTTTTGCTTTAATTGATATCTAGTCTCATGGCGTTGTGGTCTGAGAAGATGCTTGATATGATTTCAATTTTCTTAAATTTACCAAAGCTTGATTTGTGACCCAAGATGTGCTCTATCCTGGAGAATGTTCCATGTGCACTTGAGAAGAAAGTGTATTCTGTAGTTTTTGGATGGAATGTCCTATAAATATCAATTAAGTTCAGATGGTCTAATGTGTCATTTAAAGCTTGTGTTTCCTTATTTATTTTCTCTTTTGATGATCTGTCCTTTGGTGTAAGTGGGGTGTTAAAGTCTCCTACTTATTATTGCATTACTGTCGATTTCCCATTTTATGGCTGTTAGCATTTGCCTTATGTATTGCGCTGCTCCTATGTTGGGTACATAGATATTTATAATTGTTATGTGTTCTTCTTGGATTGATCCCTTGATCATTATGGAGTGTTCTTCCTTGTCTCTTATGATAGTCTTTAAAGTCTAATTTATCTGATATGAGTATTGCTATTCCAGCTTTCTTTGGACTTCCATTTGCATGGAATAACTTTTTCCATCCCCTTACTTTCAGTCCATATGTGTCCCTAGGTCTGAAGTGGGTTTTTTGTAGACAGCATATAGAAGGGTCTTATTTTTGTATCCATTCAGCCAGTCTGTGCCTTTTGGTTGGAGCATTTAATCCATTTACATTTAAGGTAATTATTGATATATATGTTCCTATTACCATTTTCTTAATTGTTTTGGGTTTGTTTTTGTAGGTCTTTTCCTTCTCTTGTGTTTCCTGACTAGAGAAGTTCCTTTAGCAATTGTTGTAAGGCTGGTTTGGTGGTGCTGAATTCCCTTAACTTTTGCTTGTCTATAAAACTTTTGATTTCTCTGTTGAATCTGAATGAGATTCTTGCTGATGGGAGGGTCTGGTGCCTGCTTTCTGGTGTGTGGATCTGAGTTTTTTCCCTCTGATGAGCAGGGCTGTGTCAGGTGGTGTATTTTAGGGTATCTGTGAGTTTACTATGGCCTTAGGTAGTCTGTGTGCTGATTGTTGGGTTTGTGTTCCTGTCTTGTTTGTAGTTTGGTATGAGGTATCCAGAACTGGCAGTTGCTGACAGTCAGGTTAAGCCCAGTCTTAGACTCTGATAGAGGCCTCCATGAGAGTTCTCTGCAGTTAATATTCCCTGTGGCTGAGGACTCTCTAGTGGTCTAGCGGCCTGGACTCAGTGCTCCAGGATGCTAGACCACTAGACTTCTGGTCGAGGAATCCAGACTCCACAGGTTGCTTGTCCCAGAAATAAAGGGGATTAAAAGAGACCATTCAAGCCCCAGACTAATGGTAAAGGGTTAAGTCCAACGAACAAATACTGAATCAAGGAAACACATAGATGCACAAAAAACACAAAAACAGAACCCAATAGAACATAAAGCACTAGAACAACCTGACAGAAGAACCCCAGAACAAAATCATATAATTAAAGGGAAAACCAACAAAATTCAAAACCAGAAAAAAAAAAAAAAATAACCTAAGCAGAGTGCCAACTAAAGACTGGTGCAAGGAAACAAAATAAATATAATTTTAATTACCAATTTTCAATTTTAGTTAAACAGTTAAAATTAAAATTTTTCATATTTTTGAATATTGAAAAATATTTTTAATTTTAATATTTGAGATCTATATGATTGCTGATAAAATAATGTCTCAGGCTACATGTATACAAATTTAAGAGTAATGTATTTAATATTATAAAGTATTATTCACTTTCCAGGTACAGCTGTTGTGATCATGTACTAATTTATGTGTAACTGTACAATGAATAAGAAAACAAAGAGCAGCAAGTAAATGAATGATCATAAGTACTGGGGGATAGCTTTTTTTTTTTTTGAGATATAGTTGATTAACAGTACTGTAAGTTTCAGATGTACATCATAGTGATTCACAATTTTTAAAGATTATATTGTATTTAAAGATTTTATAAAATAGTGGCTATATTCCCTATGCTGTACAATATATCCCTGTGCTTGCACATCTTAATCCTCTACTTTTATCTTGTCCCTTCCCCTTCCCTCTCCCACTGGTAATTACTAGTTTTTTTTCTATATCTGTGAGTCTGTTGTCTTTTTATATTCACTAGTTTTATTTTTTAGATTCCACATATAATTGATGACATCAGTATTTGTCTTTCACTGTCTTATAATCTCCAAATCCATCCATGCCATAGCAAATGGCAAAATTTCATTCTTTTTTATGGCTAAGTAGTATTACTTTGTATATACATATACCGCCTCTTTATCCATTCATCTGTTGATGGGCACAGGTTGCTTCCATATCTTGGTAACTGTAAATAATGCTGCTGCCAGAACATTGGGGTGCATGTATCTTTTTGAATTAGTGTTTTCATTTTCTTTGGATATATACCCAGGGGTGGAATTGCTAGAATCATATGGTAGTTCTGTTTTTAGTTTTTTGAAGAAACTCATTTCTGATTTTATTGATTTGGGCCCTTTTTTTTTCTTGATGAGTCTGGCTAGAAGTTTGCTGTTTTGTTTATCTTTTCAAAAAACCAGCTCTTAGTTTCACAGATTTTTGTCTCTATTTCATTTATTTCTGCGCTGCTCTTTATGATTTCTTTCCTTTTACTAACTTTGGATTTTGTTTGTTCTTTTTTCCCCTTAGTTCCTTTAATTGTAAGGTAAGGTTGTTTATTTGAGATTTTTCTTGTTTCCTAAGTTTGTATCGCTATAAACTCCGTTCTTACAACTGCTTTTGCTGTTTCCCATTGGGAGATAGTTCTTTATGCAGGAATCAATTGTATTAGCTCTCTGAAATCAAAGGTTTTAAAATTAATTTGCCTTTCTCTTTTCAAGCACTCTTTTTGATTAACTCTCCTTTCATCCTAAAATGCCTCCAGCATGGGTTACTGTTTTGCTACTCTGTAGAAGGTTGCTCACACCAAACTCATCTGCAATTGGACTAGTTGCTTTTGGTCCAAGGACAGAGAACAAGACATGAGGAGGATCATTTAGCATCTAAATGATGCTAATCATGAGAGACAATGATTAGATTTAGAGTTGTGTTGTTTTGGTACTGAGCACTGGAGAAATGACAGAGTTACCTTGTATTCTTATTGAAACTAAAGTTTTGTTTGTGTTTGTGATAAGGTGGGGATTACCTGGGCCTGCAGTATGGATATTTCCTCCAGTGAAGACTTTTCTGCTAGTCTAAGTTTTTATAAGACATATTATACATGAAAAAGCAGTCTCATAATTGGGGAATATGTAGGATACCTGATAGTAGGCCTCTGGATTTGGGAGGATTAGACATTTAAGGAGTCATCTGGAAAGGGAGCTACCCAGAACCTGGGGACTGGTGAGTCATGAGATTTTTGTACTATTTCTGTCAATGGAAAAAAGACCCAGTCCCATCTAAAGTCAATTTTATGTGCAGTTCTTCTCACTGAAAAAAAGGAGTCTGTAGTCACAGTTTTCTTATTGCTTAGGCAGTTGAGAGTTTCTGGTTTCATTTTTGGGTAGCTCTACTAACTGGACCAGACTGCTTCTCTGCAATCCTCTTCCCAGTAGTAGCAAGGTAGTTCTCATTTCACCATTTATTTTACTAATCAGATAGAATATTTTATGATCTTTGAGGGCATTTTAGATCTTTAAGCAAACAAAAAAAAATTTTGAGGGGATTCTTTACCCTTAAGATTAGAAAACCTTTTTAATCTATTTCTACAAAAGCATTTTAAAGGCAGAGCAATGATTTTCTGCATGCTTTGTTGTTTTAATTAGGAAAATCTAAAATACTGCCTAAGGATAGAAAATTTTCCTCTTAATATCATCTTCCTTGTGTGACCAATGGGTGGTGTTCTTGAGTTAAATGTATTTAAAAAAAAATAAGTGAGTGATTATTAAATGGCCGTTCATAGGAGAAACAAAGCAGTGAAAACATACATCATATTAATCTTGTTTTTTAGGGAAGATGAGATCTGAGTGATACAAAAACAGCATATATAACACTTAATTTTTCTAGAAGAAATGTACATAAAGACAGGAAAGACGTATAGTATAATTTTAGCAGCACTTTTTTTTTTCCAGATAAGGAAATTATGTTTTATTTATCCATCTCTGTATTTAAGCATATATTATTTTTAAAATTGAGAAGTATGTGCATATAAACATACACAACACACAATTTTTTTTTTCTGAAGGACCTTATAATTCTGGAAGGGAGATATAATAAGTACACAGATATCCATCCACGGTAACTGAAGAAAAATAAGAGTGCCAAAGTGTTACAGATGAAATACCCTGGGTGATTACTATGGGAGGATAATATATCAGGTTTTTTTCTTGGCTTTTAGATTTTGTATGGAAAATATTTTCTTTTCTCCAAACAGAATACATTGCTTTCTATTTTTCAATTAGATGTCAGCAATAATTTTCAGACATGACAATCTCTGATTACCCCTTCTAATTGTCTCATACAATTAAAATGAATGAGCTGAGTTTCAAAAAAATCAGAAACCAGTAATAAATAATTTCAGTTGATGGGTGTACAGAAATTCATTGAGATCACCATAAAATACCAAATAATAGTTTGCGGTATTGTAGTTTCCATTCATTTTTCAACTTTCCTTGTCATTTTAGACTGCGGATTTTATATTCTTTGGGGAGAGGCTACTTATCTATTAATCATTCTTTGATATCTTCTGCATCCTGGTATAGTTTTCCTTTTTCAAAGAATACAACCACCCACTTAATTTCTCAATATACATCTTTCAAATATGATCTTATAGTTACTATCCAAAGTGTGTTTTATCAAATTCCTTTAGCTATATTTTGAGACATGAATTCCACAGTTAAAGAAGTTTGGCAAACACTTTATAATTTACCTACATTTGTAAACCCAAAAATTTACTTAAATCTGCATTATTGGAAAAAAAAAATCAGATCAATGTAACGTGAAATAGTTTAGCTACAGAAATTTCTGTATTGTTCAAATTCTCAAACTGCCTTATGCTGTAAGTTTTTTATTTTAAAAAATGGGGATTTCTATTAGTGGGTAGAATTGCTAAAATCTGAGATAAAAGAAATCTCTATTTCAGTTATGCATAATAGGCAGAAAAATCTTTGAAAATGGCCTATGCATGGCAGTGTTTTGGTATTCCAGAAGATAACTCTCCCAAGTTGTTTTCCTTCTGTGATTCATGTTTATATCTTGCCTCTGAATCATATATAAAAACAACCAGCTGAGTGTATGTTGTCAGCTAGTAAGCACTTTTTAACGAACCAGACCTCACTTTTGTTTGAACATGCATCAGTGTTTATGGTTTTATTTCAAGAACATCGCCAGAATAAGGAGCATTTTGGCCAAGAGAAAATTAAATCAGCCAGTGATGAGAACTTATGAACAAGAACAGGCATCTCTAATGGTTCTGTAGCTTATTTTATCTGTTGCTCTATTTCTTCTCCGTGTAGTGTGTTGTGAAGTGTGTGATTTATTCATAGAAGACACTGTTGCTGTCGAAGGATTGTACTCTACACCACTGAAAAGTCTTGACAAAAGCCATTAAAGGAAGGGAATGATAACCAGACTATCAAGTATTTACAGGCCATGTTTTATTTTTTCCCTTGAATAAATCCTACTGATCATAAAATTTGAACCACATGGAAATGCCAGTGTGCAACCATTTTCAAACTACAAAAATTGGCATCTTTATGTCATTCAAGGTAATTCATCAGATTTCAGTCTGACCAATGTTGATGGTTCTTAGTGTTTCATTTCAGTGTGAGAAACCAGTAAATAATAGAGATACTCTCTGAGTAGCAGACACAAATCAATGTAACTATAAGATAGATGAGTTAGTTATAAAAGTAAAACTGAGGTTTATTTAAGGGATCTTAATAGGACATCAATCACAAAGACAACATGTCCTTTACACTATTGGGGGCAGTTGTCTAAACATGGCTAGTGTTAACCTGTTGTTGATTTACACAGTTTCAATTCCACAAAATATGTGAAACTAGTTTATTATATTTCTGAGGTTGCTGTAACAAAATACTATGTACTTTGTGGTTTTAAATAATAAGAATTTATTCTCTCCCATTTCTGGCGTCTAGAAGTCTGAAATCCAGAAGGGTTGGATTTGTTCCTTGCTTTTTCTAGCTTCTGGTGGTTGCCAGCTTGCTTGACTTGAGGCTAATCTCCAATCTCTGCCTCTGTCTTTACATTGCTGTCTATTCTGTGTCTGTTTTCTCTTCTTTGTGTCTCTTATAAGGACATTTGTCATTGGATTTAGGGCCCACCAGGATAATATAGGAAGATATCCTCATCTCAGATCCTTACCTTAATTACATCTGCAAAGACACTTTTTACAAACAAGGCAACATTAACAGGTTACTTTAGGGGATTGGAACATGGACACATGTTTTTTTGGGGGGCTACATTCAGTCCACTACAGTAGTCCTGTATTTATTTTGAAGAACTCATATGATTCTTAAGGAAAAAAGATTATGGTACAGTTTTGTTTTAGTTTGCTTCTACTTGTAATTCACCATCAAGTAATCTGAGGTCTAATGAAGCTCTTTATTCATACTCACTCTCCAAGAGAGAATTAAGAAAACTTCCAGAAGCATACTCAGACTTGGAATAAGCAAAATACAATTGAAAAGCACTTTCACCTCTACCACGTGATCTGCTGGTCTATGAAGTCTTTGGTTCCTAATGGGATAAAGAGCTTACACCAGAATGTAAATCTTTATCAAGAAAGTCTTGCTAGGAAGAAAATGTCAGCAAAAATAATAATCTTAGAAATATAAGTGATTTACATTCTGGCATAAGCTATCTACCTCGTAGCAGACTGGTAATGGTTCACAGAGCGGAACAACGTGTACCATTGTTCTAGAGGGTTTTCTAGCAAGGCTGCCTTATAGTTTTCCAGTTCTATAAGAGAATTATTCTTGTTTGAGTAACAGTGATAAAGGTTTAAATCCTACATGTAGTGCCATTTAACTTTTTTCCCCTAAGATTTATTATTTATTTATTTTATTTTTGGCTGCATTGGGTCTTCGTGGCTGCATTGGGTCTTCGTGGTGGCATGTAGGCTCTCTCTAGTTGTGGCAAGCAGGGGCTACTCTTTGTTGCAGTGTGCAAGTTTCTCATTAGGTGGCTTCTCTTGTTGCGGAGCACGGGCTCTAGGCACGCAGGCTTCATTTGTAGCTCGCAGGCTCTGGAGCACAGGCTCAGTAGTTATGGCACACGGGCTTAGTTGCTCAACAGCATGTGGGATCTTCCCAGCTCACGGACTGAACCCATGTTCCCTGCATCGGCAGGCAGATTCTTAACCACTGCACCACCAGGGAAGCCCCCATTTAACTTTTGACATTAATTTGTAAAAACCTCTAAGTTGTGATTTTTTTTTTTTTACTTTCTGAAAAAGTAACCAGCGTAACGTCTTGGTTCTATCGTAAAAAAGTTCATGGGTCTTATATCTAACTTGATACTTTAAATTCAGGATTCCTTTCTCCCATCAGATTCATCAATCCCTTGTCCTTAAATCCTATCTTGTCTTTCTGTGGATTCTTAAATAATTAGTGATTAAAAATTTTTCATGTGATCATGCTTTTTATACTCCCGTTAAGATGAATCAAATAGGGACTTCCCTGGTGGCGCAGTGGTTAAGAATCCCCTGCCAATGCAGGGGACATGGGTTGGATCCCTGGGCGGGAAGATCCCACATGCCGCAGAGCAACTAAGCCCATGTGCCACAACTACTGAGCCTGTGCTCTAGAGCCTGTGAGCCACAACTACTGAGCCCGTGTGCTGCAACTGCTGAAGATCATGCACCTAGAGCCTGTGCTCCACAACAAAAGAAGCCACTACAACGAGAAGCTCGTGCACCGCAAGGAACAGTAGCCCCTGTTTACCGCAACTAGAGAAAGCCCACTCACAGCAATGAAGACCCAACACAGCCAATAAATAAATAATAAAATAAATCTTAAAAAAAAAAAAGATGAATCAAATAATCTAAAACTATCTGGGAACATGTGGATATAATTTCCCCCTTTCTAATTAGTAGAAGTATTTTCATTATCAGATTTCTTAGGAGAGGATTAGCATTTCACATATCAGTGTGAATTATTTCATTCATTTATTCAAGAAGCATTTCTTGACATTGTGGATATTGAGCCTCATAGGCATATTTTACTTTTAAGGACTAACAGATTGGTAAGGGATATGAAGAAATACACTTACGGTTATAAAAATAAAATTTGATGCTAGATAACTACAAATCCCATGAGTGATCACAGGAGGAATTCCTATTCAAAGTGAAGGATCCAAGATTTCCTAGAGGAGATGGCTCTTCAGGTAGGTATGAAAGGGCAATTAGGAATTCATCCACTGCTGAATTCTCCTTGGCTACTATCTACCACTCTAAAGCAATGGTGATTTTATTTGATTAAAAAAAAAAGGTAAGTTTGACACTTAATTCTTTTCTACCTAGACCTGGGATGGTCTTTGGAACAGACAGAGAACAGCCTGGTTACCTTCAGAAGCTAAAAATCTGGAAGGATGTAGCACAAGGTATTTAAGGGCAAGTAGAAGAATGCCTAGGCAAGGCTTTACTTCTTTTATAATGTATCTTGGCATATGGAGACCATTACTCCCATAACCTTTTTGGGAAAAAACTCAAGTTGTTCATTTCAGACTGAAGAATTTAGCTTATAAACCAAGGGACACCCAAACTAATTGTGATTACTGCAACTTCCGCCTTCTGTATCCCCCTGTAAGATACTGCCAAAGCTTTGTAAGGTGGTATTCTCCCTTACCACAGTAAGTAGTAAACTGTAAACAGCTTTGTCATATTAACAGGTTGTACTGATGATATTTGAGGAACACCCATTTGACAGGATGCAGTGCTAAAGGCATGTCTGACAGTCATGATTTAGCAAATTCATAAGCAACATGGCTTGGGCCTTGATTTAGAGTTAGAATATGACTCTTTCTTCCATTTCTAAAGTCTGAATTTTTGATTCAGTGGGACGGGGGGCTTCTCTCCAGGATAAATTTTGTGAAAGTACAAAGCGAGGTGTGAACTAGATTGAACAACTTTTGTTGTTGTTGATGTTGTTATTGGCACAATGATTTACTGATTAAAAGGGGATTGTTGTTCAGGCAGCTGGATTGGCAACTCAGTATGTGGTTTGCTTATAAGCCTGTGAACACTGAGAAATCTCTGCTCCTACTAGTTAAGGATTTTATCTGTTCCTAATCATTAAAGATGTGTTTGCATTAGCATATGGAGTGAAATACAAAGGCTCCATTTTAAATAAATGAAACAATTTGTCACTGCATGTGACAAGACTTCCTCCCTGTGATAATGAATCCTTGTATAGGAGAGGAAACTGCAAAGAACTGGGAACTGAAGTACAAAGAAGGAAGCTGACTCTCACCATACTAAAGATAGAACTTTTGCTTTTAAGTGTAAATCTACCGTTTATTATGTCCCCTGGTGAAATAAAAGTATTGTTCTTTGTGTATTAACTGTGACCTTGAAAATCACAAAGGAATGTACACAAAGGAGAAAAAAATGAATTAGTCTTTAACAACAAAAGATTTTCTTTTGTTTAAGTTATCTAAAGTAAAAGCAATCATTAAGGCTTTGTAAAAATGAACTTTGACTCCTTTTCTAATTATCAAGTAGAAATTTCCATAACTAATTATTTGCCTTACAAAGTTTCCAAATCCATATTGCACTTGAAATAAAGTTCATCAAATGACATAATTTTACTGCTGAATTACTTCTTAGACTTATGGAAAGGAAATGTTTATAATTATTTCCATACATCAATAATATAAAGTGGGAATAATCATATACTGAAGAAATCTGGTAAAATCGAAGAGAGTAGAACAATTGCCTTATTTTATATTGTGCAGCATCTTACAAACCAACACTGTGTAAGACTGAAATGTTCAATTATTGTTTATAAAATCACTCTCAATAGGATTTGAACAAGGGAAAAATTTACTATGAGAATTATGGATTAGGAATTAATTATGAGAATAAGACCTTAATTATGGAAGAGAGTAGAGAAGGAAGGGTGTGAAAAGGAGATTTGGGAGATCTGGGAAAAGTCACTAATCAGTACTACTAAATAACTGACATGGGCACAAAGTCAAGAATTTCAGTGGATTCTGGGAAACCAGCAATGTCCAGCTACCAAATGAAATGGGAACATAAGAGAAGTGCAGGGAAAAGGCTAGGGCAAATTATCCAAATTGCATAACTCTTACTTTTAAAGGTCTCCAGCCAACTATCTGCTGGTGGGCTTTAATTGCTGTTGATCCACATGGCTGGCAGTGAGAAGACTAAAACAAGATGGAACCCACTTTTTTCTGTCTCTCACAGCATCTAATCCAATGACCTTCAAAGAGTAATGGCAGCTGCTTCACTTCTGTCTTCCAATTCTTAAGCAATTTCTTATTTTTTTTTGCCAACTCTAATCTAGAACATACAGGGCATGGAATTCTGAAAAACATAGTTTTAGCTTAACTAAATTGACAGAGTACAAACTGCCACAGAGTTAAATATAAATTATAAATACTTTCAAGTAATGGTTAAGAAAAATAATAATGTTAATTAAGTACATAGAAATTCATCTGGTACTGACCACATTCCTGCTTTTGCAGTTATAGAAAGTATAATTTTATACAGGACAGAAATGTGTATGATGTTAATAAATTTAAATTGCAAAGCCTCTGGACTCAATTTAATAGTATCTGGGAAAAAAACCTCTACTATAGGAAAATGTAGAGAAAGTTACTATGAGGTCTAAAAGAACAAGGTAGTTGGTCATCTGAAACTTACTGATATGGCTAATTACAAAATTAGTAGAAAATAGTTCATTTGATATATTCTAAATCAGCAAAATTACTACATAAATTACGCTAAAAACCATCTTAGGCAAACTGATCCAGAAGTTTGGCAACTTGGCAACTGAATTCAAGTAAAATGAAGACTATATTTATGCAATTCACATCTTCCTATACATGGACAGACCCTCCCTTCTATTTGCAGATTCACTAGAACCCAAGAATCAGGATAACTCCTGGATAATTTTCTTGCTATGTGAGGATTAGTGGGAGGGAAATTAAGCAGAAAAAATGATAAGGGAAAATAAGGTTTTTTTATCTTGTTTCACTTTTAATTTCCCCCACAATTTAAAAAATTTCAGTCCTACAAAACTTTACAATAAACACCCATACACCGTAATTCAAAAAGACATATGCACCTCAATGCTCATTGCAGCACTATTTATAACAGCCAAGTCATGGAAGCAACCTAAATGTCCATCAACAGATGAATGGATAAAGAAGATGCAGTACATATATACAGTGGAATGTTACTCAGCCATAAAAAGGAACAAAATTGGGACATTTGTAGAGACATGGATGGAAATAGAGACTGCCATACAGAGCGAAGTAAGTCAGAAAGAGAAAAACAAATATTGTATATTAACACATATATGTGGAATATAGAAAAATGGTACACATCAACCAGTTTGCAAGGCAGAAATAGGGACACAGATGTAGAGAAACATATGGACACCAACTGGGGAAATCAGGGGATGGGGACATGGGGGTGGGATGAATTGGGAGATTGGCATTGCCATATATACATTACTAATAAAAAAATATCAAATTGTACACTTAAATATATGCAGTTTATTGTATGTCAATTATATCTCAATAAAAGTTCTTAACAACAAAATCACCCATACACTACTCAGAATAACAAATTATTTAAAATGGGTATATTTGTTTTATCCATGGATAGAGGGATGGGTGAATAGATAGATACTGTATAGATAAAAAAATAGATGGAATGGCAAGTTTAAAACAGTGACAGAAGTTTGTAGCTTCTCACATCAAGAGATGAGGTTGGTCTCCCAACCCTTGAATCTGGGATGGTCTTCTGCCTTGCTTTGACCATTAGAATTAAGCATAAGTGATATCGTGTGAATTCTGAACGCAGGCTTTGAAGTTTCCTCTCTCCCCTGTTAGAATTCTGCTATTATATGAACATGCTCTAGCCAGGCTTCAGAGAGGCCAAGCAGAGGCGAATCAGGGTGCTCCAGTCAACAGCCTGACAACCACCAGGTATGTGAATAAGATGACGTCACCTGTTCCCAGAGGAGGTGATAGGTGACTGCATCATGAGTAAGCCCAGGCAAAATGAGTAAAATTATCCATCTGAGCCTGTTCCAATTGTCAATCAGAAATGTTTACATTAATAAGTGATTGTTACAGTAAGCCAAGGCATTGAGTTTTGGGTGGTTTGTTCACAGAAGATAGACGGATATCTTATTTTGAGCTATTTGTTAGTGAGCAGAAGGCCTAGTAATAAATATTTGTCTTAAATGCTTAAGCTTGTAACTCCTAAGAAGAAAAAACTCTCCTATATAATCCCAGTGTGATCATCACACTCAAGAAATTTAACTTTGAACAATATTACCTAACATACCTTTTAAAGGTTTCCTAGTCCAATAATGTTCTTCACATTGCCTTTTTTTTTTTTAAATCCAGTATAATCAAGGATCAGAAAACTAATTTAGTAGTCACGCCTCATAGTCTCCTTTAATCTAAAAGTATCCCGTTGGGACTTATGTGGTGGTCCAGTGGTAAAGAATCTGCCTTCCAAAGCAGGGGATGCGGGTTCAATCCCTGATCAGGAAACTAAGATCCCATATGCCACAGGGCAGCTAAATCCACACACCACGACTACTGAGCCCATGTTACTCAACTAGAGAGCCTGCATACCACAAACTACAGAGCCCACACACTCTGGAACCTGTGCACCACAACTAGAGAGCCTACGCACCCTGGAGCCTGCACACCACAACTAGAGAAGGGAAAATCCGCACGCCACAACTAGAGAGAAGCCCATGGGCTGCAACAAAAGATCCCTCATGTCTCAACTAAGACCTGACACAGCCAAATAATAATAATAAATAAAATAAATATTTAAATAAAACTCTCATAATAAATAAATAAAGGTATGCCCTTATTTGCATGACACTGACATTTTTTTAGAGTCCTGACCAGTTGTTTCAGTTTCTGCATAGTGTTCCTCAGTATAGATTTGTTCATTTATGATTAGATTCAAGTAACACATTTTTGATAGAATATGCTGTGCATAGATGACCCCATCTACTTCTCTGTGTAACATGATTTCAAAAAAAAAAATTCCAGTTTATACTGAAATTAGTGCAAAATTAATTATGTTAACTTTGATGACTTAAATGGTGTCTTATTTTATTCTTTTTTTTTTTTTAGTGCATTTTGATTTTGAGCCATAGTTAGGTCATCTCAGCATTCAGGGTTTAGATAATTTACCATGCTAGATATAGATATAAAATATATATACACACACACATGCATGTAAATCAGAATATATATGGATGGATCCATTTGGTTATTTATGGTGTGAGGTGTGCATCCAAGCTTATGTTTTCTCAAATGGCTATCCAGCTACTTTACATCATGTAGTAAATATTATTGCATTGATTTAACATCTCATTTTTATTACATATTAAATATCCATAATTTAGGGTCAGTTTACGTCTTGACTTTCTATTTCACTCTTCCTTCTGTTTATGAAGCAATACTACTTAAATACGGAGGCTCTAGAGCAGCCCTGTTCAGCAGAACTTTCTGAGATAATAGAAATGATCTATAACTGCATTGTGCAATATGTTAGCCACTTAAGATATGGCTACTATGACTGCTAAACTAAATTTTTATTTTATGTACTTTTTACTAAATTAATTTTTAATTTAACCAATTGTCTAAATAAATATTTGAACAGCTGTTGTATAGGGAAGCACAACTATAGAGGATGTTTTGATATTTGATAGAAATACCTGATGTTGGCTTGATAATCTATTCTCTTTATTTTTATTTTTCATGGTTTTCTTAACATTTTTGGAGTTTTTTAATATGCAATTTCAGATCAAATTTTATAATTCCAGAAAAATACTTTTTGGAGGATTACATCAAAATATATAAATTAATTTAGGGAAGACAGGCATTTATGTTTGCATATTGAAGAATTCAACCTTGCCAAAAGAGAGATCTGGCCTTTGCTCTCAGCTCCTAGGAGTTTCTCTAAGCTCTTGGAATGTCCTACTTGGTAAAAGTGTCTTTGTTTAGCTGGAGGCTTTTGGCCACACTAGATAGTCTAACAATGTGATTTAGGATAGAGGCTTTGGGTTACATGATTTTAGCTCAGTCTCTGGTGGGACTAGAGACTGAGGTCAGCCATGTGCTCAGCCACTCAGGTCTACATAAACAAGCGTAAAAAAAATTATGGAGACCAAAGCTCAGGTAAGTTTCCTTGGTTGGCAATACTGGGTGCCTGTTGTAACACATTGTTTCCAGAAGAGCTGATGTTCATGACTTCACTGGGAGAGGACAGCTAGAAGCTCTGCATTCGGAAGTTTCGTGGAGTCAGCCCTATGCATCTCTTCTCTTGGCTGATTTTCATGTGTGTCCTTTCACTGTAACGAATGGTAGCTGTCAGTAAGTATAACATCTATCAGTGGTACTATGAGTCCTTCCAGTGAATTATCAAAGCTGACGGTGGTCTTGGGGACCCCTAACTTTGCAACTGGTGTCAGAAGTGAGGGTGGTTTGAGGAACCCTGACCTCTTCATTTGATATATGAGTGAGGGTGGTATCGTGGACTATTTCCCCAGTTCAAAATATAACACATTTTATCCAAAAGATGTATTTTCAGTTGTTTGAGGTTAGTTTTGCATCACCTGGATTTTAGGTATTCCTTAAATATGTTTCGTGCAGTTTTTACTAATTTTATTGGTAAGTGTTTTAATTTTTTCAGAGCATAGCTAGTGCAAAAATAGTTTTCTGTTATATCTTCTAATTCGTTTTTGTTCAGATATATGAAACCTACTGCTTTGTTGTCTATGTAATTATACATGAATTATTTGCCTTGGGTTAGTCTTATAATTATCAAATATTTTTCAAGTACACTATTCATTATTATAGAAATAGATTAGTTTTACTTTTTCTAATTTCTATATCTAATTTTATCTCTTCTCTAATTGTATTAGAAATTATATAGACATGTATAAAGCAACTACACATTTCCAATTTTATTGAGTTTTTTAAAAATCAAGAATGGGAGTTGTATGTTGTATGTTTCTTCTTATATCAATCAGAATGATGAATTATATTAATGGATATCCTCATATTGAATTATTTTTGCACTATTGCATTCCTAGAGGAAAATCTCATATGGTCTTGCTTGATGAATTTCTCGATGTGCTTCTGCAGTCTATGTACTAGTATTTTATTTAGGATTTTTGCACCGATATTTCTAAGTGAGATTGGTTAGTGGTTTTCTATTTTTTGTTTCCTTTATGATATATTGATCAAGAGTAGGTATTAATGCTATACGTGATTAGTTATATAAATTTGAGGTTTTTCTTCATTTTCTAAGTTCTGAAACAAATTATATGACATTGGGACTAATTGGTGTTTGAAGATTTAGTCATAGAAACACCTGGGCTTGGTGAAGTGTGTGTGTGTGTGTGTGTGTGTGTGTGTGTGTGTGTGTATGATGTTGTTTATTCTATTTCTCCTCTGGAAGTTTACCTGTCTAAGCTTTCTACTTGGGTCAGTTTTTAATAAATTGTATTTCAAGTTATTTTTCTGTTTTATTTAACGTGTGCTACATTAAGCTGTGAAAATATCAAATTAAAAAATTCTACTTTACTTGGAGCACTTTTATTCTCATGAATGCTTTGTTCAAATATCTGTGCTTTAACATGTGAATTTTCACTTTGGAACTTACCAGAGCTTGTATGTGGGTGTTTCTGTTTAAACTGCAGTTCTCATTTAAATCCTAGCATTTATCATCTGTGCTGTTCTCGTTAAGACAGAAGTGCTGAAAATCCGTTGAGGTTCCATGGTAGCCTCAGACTTACACATTTTTCACCTCTGACTTTGGGGATGCCCATTTTTTTCTTTACTAGTTCAGTCATGTATTTTTTAAAAATTTAAATGATATATTCTATTGGACATTTTTCAGTAAGAAGGATTTTAACGTCTAATCTGCCATTAAAAACCATAATATTTTTCAATTTAGTTTAAAAGAAACCAATTAATGTTGATTGCTTTTTCCACTTTTAAGTTAGTTGTTGTAGCATTAGCACCACATCTGTTTTACTTATACTTTCATATTGAAAATACATCTTAAAATGTCTGTTATAAGTTCATATATTTTTAAAAATCAATCGGTACAGAGGTTTTACATTTGAAAACTTGTTCTATCTTGATGCATGTAGTTCTGTTGAACATCAGAAATCACTGTGTGCATACAACTTCAACAGAGCCACCAAAATCATACCATTACACAATTTCTACACCAAACCTTCTCATTTAGAATACTCTCCAGCCATAATTCTTAACAAATATGCAATGTGCACCTTTCTGAGTTCCTTCCATAGAACATATATATTTTATTTTCAGGAAAGTCAATAAATTTTTTAGATTCTATGGTACAGAAAGTTAAAAAAAGTTTCTATGGATTCAAAAAAAAACATAATTACTGTCATTTTAGGTAGTACAAGTGCTAAGTAATTGATTCACACATGGTAAGACCAATTCTACTTCAAATATTGTTTGTGCTTTACATAATGAGTAGAAGGAAAATTCTGAAACCTGAGTGGGGTGTTATTTCTCATAAATATTTGTTCTTGAATGTGATACAATGCTAAAACCTTCATTTGAAAAGTAAAATAGTTTATTATCTTGAACTTTATACAGAGTAGTTCAATAAAAAGAGGAGGTTAACATATGATCCAGCAATCCCACTCCTGGGCATATATCTGGACAAAACTATAATCCAAAAAGATACCTACACCCATATGCTCATAGCAGTACTATTCACAGCAGCCAAGACATGGAAACAATCTAAATGTCCATTGACAGATGAATGGATAAAAAACATACATACAATGGAATACTACTTACCATAAAAAAGAAAGAATGCCATTTGCAGCAACATGGATGGAACTAGAGATTATTATACTAAGTGAAATAAGTCAGAAAGAGAAGGACAAATACCACATGATACCACTTATATGTGGAATATAAAATATGACACAAATGAGCCTATCTACAAAACAGAAACTGACTCAAGGTCATAGAGAACAGACTTGTGGTTGCCAAGGGGGAAGAAGGGGAGGGGAGGAATGGACTGGGAGTTCAGGGTTAGCAGCTGCAAACTATTATATACAGAATGAATAAACAACAAGGGCCTACTATATAGAATAGGGAACTATATTCAATATCCTGAGATAAACCATAATGGAAAATTATATAAAAAAGAAAGTATATATATGTATAACTGAATCACTTTGCTGTACAGCATAAATTAACACTGTAAATCAACTATACTTCAATTAAAAAATAAAAATAAAAAATATTTTTAAAAGAGGTTAATTTAATATTAGAGAAATTTAAATTATAAGTAAATCTTAGGAAACCTTCCACTGAATATTTATACTTTATATACTGACACAGTCATTTGTCTTTTAATTTGATTCTTTATAATTTAGTCACTTAACTTTCTATGAAACTTTGGGATGAAGTATATATATATTTTAACTCTCAAGAACCACTAGTGCAATATATTATCACAGCAGGTTGTCTGGAAAATGGTCAATGACAAATTTATAAGCAGTGTTTACTCCAAAGTAATCTCAGTAATAGATAGTAAACTATTTTTTGAAATATACTGACCTAAAATAGTTTACAAATTTAGGCATTTAGAAAAATAATAAATGTTTAAGAAATCAGAAAATACAGAAGAATATGAAAATTCTATCACTCCAGAAAAATTGTGAATGTTTTGCTCTAGTTGCTTTTAATTTTTAATATCTAAATGTGTAATTTTTCTTAAATTGTAGTCATACTGAATGTATTTTTTTGATCCCTAAACTGATTTTTTTCTTTTTATCTTGTATTAGAAGAATTTTCTCATAACAATAAAATTTAATTTTTAAAAACCCAGTTTTAATGACTTTTTCCAAATGGTTTACCATTCATTTATTTAACCAATAAAATTATTTTGTGTTGAGAAATTTCAGTTGTCTACAATTTAATATCATAAAAATGCCACAGTGGATATATATATGAATATCAACATTGGCCTAAATATTTTTTTTAAAGTTGAATTACTGAAACAGAAAGATATTTTTTAGAAAGAGTATGTGAATTTAATGCCCCACTAAAAGAGTATGCTATCTTCCTAAGTGTATAGTATTATTATTTTACATCTTTTTATTCAGTAAATAAAAACAACAGATTTCTTTGGTTTTCACTGGAATTTCCTTTAATACAAAAAAAGTGAGCAATTCCATAGGCTTAGTGCAACTTATAATATTTCTTTTAGTATCAAAGTTTTGAGAGTTTAGCCTTTTTCAACAATTGAGGTAAATTTACATAGAGATATGCACAAAATATTGAGTTTTAATAAATGCATATATTCAAATAAACACCATCACAATCAAGGTATAAAAAGTTTCCCTGATGCCAGAAAATTCTTGTGTCCGCTTTCCAGTGACCACTATTTTGATTTCTAACCCAATAGATTAGTTTTCCCTATCCTTGATCTTCATTTAAATGAATTCATAATATATCCATTATTTGTCTGCCATTCTAACAAATGTGATAGTATCTCATTGTGCTTTTGATTTGCATTTCCCTGATGATCCATGATGTTGAGCATCTTTTCATGTACCTATTTGCCATCTGTATATCTTCTTTGGAAAAGTGTCTATTCATATCCTCTGCCCATTTTAAAATTTGTTTTTCTGCTGTTGAATTTTGAGTTCTTTGTATATTTTAGATATTAACCCCTTGTCAGATATATAATTTGCAAATATTTTTTCTTATTCCACAGGTTGCCTTTTTAAGCCAAAGCAATCCTCAGAAAGAAAAGCAAAGCTGGAGGCATCACTCTTCCTGATTTCAAACTATATTACAAAGCTAATCCAACAGTATGGTATTGGCAGAAAAAACAAACATAGACCAGTGGAATAGAATCGAGAACCCAGAAATAAACCCACATAGATACAATCAATTAATTTATGACAATAGTATAATGAATATAAAGTGGAGAACGGACAGTTTCTTTCATAAGCGGTGTTAGGAAAACCAGACAGGGACTTCCCTGGTGGTCCAGTGATAAAGAATCCACCTTCCAATGCAGGGGACGTGGGTTCAGTCCCTGGTTGGGGAACTAAGATCCCACATGCCACAGGACAGCTAAGCCTGCTCACCACAGCTACTGAGCCCACGCGCCTCAACTAGGGACCCCACGTTCTGCAAATTGCAGAGGTCACACACTCTGAAGCCCATAACAACATAGCCCATGCGCTCTAGAGCCTGCACACCACAACTAGAGAGAGAAAAAAAACCTGCCCTCCACAACTAGTAAGAAACCCGCGTGCCACAACTAGAGAGAAGCCCACACACTGCAACAGAAGATCCCATATGCCGCAACTAAGACCCAATGCAGCCAAATAAATAAATTTAGAAAAAAAGAAAGATGGGCAGACTAATCAATTAAATTTAATATAATAGCTCACTAGAGATGGAAATAACATAATCAGATCTGTAGTTTAGGAAAAGACTTACGTTGAGACTGTGCAGAAAATGGACACAAGAGCAGGAGCACAGAGAGGACCAGAAAATGAAGGCGAGGATATTAGACACAAGACTTTTTTAAATTATAAGATAGGGTAATGAGATTCTGAACTAGAGAAATAGCAATAGGATTGAAAAAGGGATTTCAGAGATATTTGAACAATGGAAGGAATGGGAATTACTGAAAGATATTAGTGAAAGACTTCTAAAAGTAAAGAAGTCAAAGATGATTCAAATTAGATTCATTGTCCTGATGTTAATGTTTTGCCAAACATCAGGAAAACAGGAGATGATTATTTTAAAGTGGGAAGAAGAAAAATGAGGTAAAATTTGAACCTAAAATTGTGTTCATATGGCCTTTGGATGTGGCCAACTGGAAGCATGAAATAGCAGTATATTTCAATTTTGTGCAGCTATTAAAATAATTTCTCAGTCTCCAAAATTATACATTCTTAGTACAGAAATCTACAAAATAGGAGGAAACTGGACAGCCTAAAGAATTTAAGAATAATGCAATGACATCTCACTGATGTATTCTCTAGTCACTCTCTTCTTTGGGGGATATTTCTAAGCCACTTAGTGCTGACTCCACTACTATTTTTTTTTCCACTTGAGTCTTCTGTTTTCTGTCTTGGCCAGCCCTTCTGCTCACCCCAATTCTCCAGTGCATTCAGTGAATAGGGCTCTCAAGTTAACCTGTCAAATTCAATTAACTGCTGCAAGCTGTCCATGGTGACACTTGCTGTTATTAATTGAGAAAACCAGCATAAAGGCACCCTTTAGAGTACTTTGTAATTGAGTGTGAAGTCTCATGAGATCTGTTGCGCAATTTCAGTGTATGGAGTTTTTGGGTGGGATTTGGGTTGTGCCATGGAAACCATTTATGAACTTGTTATAGGCTGTGTCTAAAATTCTATGTACCACCAGATTTGCTCTTGAGAGACAAGGTTTGAGAAAAATGAGAGTTTTCTGTTTCAATAGGATGTTTCAACTTCTTTCTCTCCTCATTTATCCCAACAGATATCTCAGATTTTCCTCTCTCCTTATTCCCAGCTATCCATAAAAGAAAATTATTTCAACCTTCTGTTGAATATAATATAATGAGCAGTGAATTGAACATAGTTTTAGTCTAGAAGATAATGTAAAGATTTAATAAAAAAATTTTTTTTAAATAGTAATACCTGTAAATTGCTTTCCTCTGTGCCCACATTAGATCGTCTTCTATTTTCATAGTACTCAGATCCATTAACTCAACCTGTCAAAATAAGGCATATTTGAATATGCAGAAGTAGGCTACAACGTCATTAATTTAGGATAACGTGCTATTTAAAAATTATTCAGCAATTTGATTTTTGTCCGTGTTAGTAAAATGCCCTAGCCTTCTTCACTGGGTGCCAGAATAATTCCAAGGTAACTGACTAAAGCTTAAATTAATCACCACTAGATGGTAGCCTTGTCAGGGATCATTGATCCCTGCAGCGATTCCTTGGGTGGTTGTGATGAGACAGTAAGAAAATGCATGTGTTATAATTACCACAAATCCAGCACAGAATGAGTGCAGAGCAAATACCAGTCATTATTTTTAATTTTAAATTAGTGTTTATTGAACATTCACTGTATATTAGTTGCGGTATCAGATCATCTTAAAACTGGTTTAATAATCAACTATTTAAAATTTTTCAATTTTGTATTTTTACTGAACTTTGATTATATGGTTAGTCAATATGGCCACACATTTAATTTTATATACTTTAGAAAAATTATTTTAATAATTATTTGATATTAGTTATAAGTAGAGACCCCGTTAATGCAATAAATATTCCATAAGACTTTTAAATATATTTTAAATTTTTTTTACTTTAATATCTTCCTACCATTTTCTGATTCTCAAAGCTCTACATAAAGTTTTTCTCCATATTTACTCAATACATTCATTTCACACTCTCATGATATCAATGATCATATTCTCCGATACTGTAATGTTTCATGCAAAATGAGCCAAAAACAACAAAGCAAAACAAAAACAAAAACTCAGGGAATATGAACTTCTTTCCAAGACTCTGCAGGGGATACAAAACTGCATGATCCTTTCTTTAAATATCAAAATAAGTTTTAAGTATCACCCTTGCATCTTAATACTCTGAACTTACGAATTCTACACGTATAAATATAGATGCACATCGGTAAAGACATTAACAATTTATGGCATTCACTAGATGTGAAAGATAAGAAATAACAATGGAATGTGAAATATGCTGATTCTAATATTTTAACATTAATACTTTATTTTTAAAAATTAAAATTATGTATCTATATTGTAAAAATATCAAACACTAAGTATTATACACAATAAGAAAATTCTTTCTTATCCATCCCATTGTACACCTTAGAGGAAGCTCCTTTTTGTTCTCTCTTTTATTGTTTCCTCTTAGTTTTTAATCACACACAAACATGTTTTTGAAATCTTTTGGTGTCAATGAATCATTCTTTCTAATAGCTTCAGAATACATATGTGCTGTAATTTATTTTTTCTATTTTCTTAAAATAGACACAGGTAATTTTTAACCATAGCACATGAACATTAATATATGTATGTCAGTTGGTATATTTATTTATACGTGTATATATTTGTTCATATATTCAAGTATTAATGCAGTAGTTTTCAGAAGTGGATTTTGCTAGTGCATTTTGCTCAGGTTTTTGTTTTTGTTTTTTGTTTTTTATGAATTTATTTATTTATTTATTTAATTTATTTATTGACTGTGGTGGGTCTTCGTTGCTGCACACTGGCTTTCTCTAGTTGCTGAGAGTGGGGGCTACTCTTCATTGTGGTGTGCAGACTCCTCATTGTAGTGGCTTCTCTTGTTGTGGAGCATGGGCCCTAGGCGCGTGGGCTTCAATAGTTGTGGCACATGGGCTCAGTAGTTGTGGCTCATGGGCCCTAGAGCACAGGCTCAATAGTTGTGGCGCACGGGCTTAGTTGCTCCATGGCATGTGGAATCTTCCCAGGGCAGGGCTCGAACCCATGTCCCCTGCATTGGCAGGTGGATTCTTTACCTCTGCGCCACCTAGGAAGTCCTGCTCAGGTTTTTTTTGACAATTTTTTTTTTTTTTATTCATTGGTAAGAGATCTTTATATATTGTTAATATGAATTATTTTTGTAATTGCACATTGCAGATTTTTATGCCCATTTGCCACTAGTCCTTTTAATTCCTTCATAGGTTCTTTCTTAAGTAGAGATGAATAATTTTGTTATAAAGTCTCATATGTATATATACATATAGTGTCTTTTTTAGGAAAACTCTCCAGAGTCCAACATTACAAAATAAAACCGTGTGTTTCCTTCTAGAATGTTTCTGCTTTATCATGCATGCATCTTTAATTCATCCTAGGCTTACTGTTATGTAAAGTTTTGAATAGAAGTTTAGCTTTTGTTTTTTTCCTAACACATGAGCAAATGCCCAAACTCTACTTATTATTAAATAGTCCATCTTTCTAGAGGTAAACTTAAAAAAAGCCAAATTTACCTAATAATAAACTCATTTATATACCTATGCATGTCTTTCTGACCCAACTTCTGTTCCATTTATTTATGCCTCTAATACTGAACCAATCAATACTAAATCTTTTTAATAATGTTGTTTAAAATTGTTTTAAGATACCTACTTAACAAACTACTCCTTTGGGTAAAACTGAGAATCAGTTCATCAATTTTCTTAGAATTATTAATCCCTATGATAGTATAATAACTAAAATATTACATATCAGAATCTAATATTTAAATATAAAGCCAACAATCATAGGAAAATTTATAGCATTAAGTGCTTAATCATGTATATATGTTCATATTCACATATGTATAAAACAAATTAAATCTCCAAATTAAAAAACTTGGGAAAATTGTAAAAAATAAAATAAAATAAAATAAAATAAATAATAAAGATAAAATCAGAAATTAAGGAAGTGAAGAAAAGAAAAAGTAAATCGTTAATCAATATTTTTAAATATATATATATTAGACAAATGTTCAGCTCAGTTAATAAAAAAGATAAAACATAAATATACAAAGTGTACAAAATGTATATTTCCTGCAATTTTTTAGTAGAAAAGAAATCTCATATTTGCCTGGCTTGATAAGTTTTCTTTCTTTTTTTTCAATCAAGAAGAGTTGTTGGATTTTGTAGAATGATTTTTCTGTGTATGAGGTGTATTACACTGATAGATTTATGATGGTGAATTAGTTTTATATCCAAAGGATAATACTACTTTATCCTGATATATTAGTTTTGGCACTCTACTTGATTTTGTCTGAAAATATTTTATCTGTAGTTTTTAGATTTAAATTTATAAATTAAAAAGAATTATAAATTTTCTGCACACTTTTCCAATTCTTATATAAAAGTTGCACTATCCTTTAGAAACCAGTTGGACATCTTTCCCACTTTGTGAAATATTTTCTGTAAATTATGAATTCACTGCTCCTGAAGATATGATTAACATGCCAATAAAAAGTCTTCCTGGTGTCCTTTATGAAATTTTTGACTACAAGTTCAACTTCTTTAATGGTTATATTTCATGTCAGTGTGCTGTACCATTGTGAGTCAAATTTGGTAATTTAAAATTTCCTGGAAAATTATCAATTACATTTAGGTTTTCTACTTTATTGGCATACAATTTATTCTAGTTATTGTTTTACACATATTTCCATTTCTATTTTATCAGTTTCTGTTCTTTTTCATTCCTAATTGTATTTATCTGTGCTTTCCCTTTTTTAATTCCCTGTGACTATTATTGCTAGACATTTGTAATTTATTCTTCAAAGAACAAGCATAAAAATTAATCTCTTTGAAGAGGGCAGACAGCAGTATCAAGCAGTATCAGCAGTATTTTGTCTTGTGGAACTGAAAACCACAGCCACAGAAAGATAGAGAAAATGAAAAAGCAGAGGACTTTGTACCACATGAAGGGACAGGATAAAGCCCCAGAAAAACAACTAAATGAAGAGGAGATAGGCAGTCTTCCAGAAAAAGAATTCAGAATAATGATAGTGAAGATGATCCAGGACTTTGAAAAAAGACTGGAGGCAAAGATCGAAAAGTTTACCAAAGACCTAGAAGAATTAAAGAGCAAACAAACAGAGATATGCAACACAATAACTGAAAGGAAAAATACACTAGAAGGAACCGATAGCAGATTAACTGAGGCAGAAGGGCAAATAAGTGACCTGGAAGACAGAATGGTGATAATCACTGATGCAGAAAAGAATAAAGAAAAAAGAATGAAAAGAACTGAAGACAGCCTAAGAGACCTCTGGGACAATGTTAAACGCACCAATGTTCACATTATAGGGGTCCCAGAAGAAGAGCGAGAGAAAGGACCCGAGAAAATATTGGAAGAGATTACAGTTGAAAACTTCCCTAACATGGGAAACGAAATAGCTACCCAAGTCCAGGAAGTGCGGAGAGTCCAAGGCAGGAGAAACCCAAGGAGAAACACGCCAAGACATATACCAGTCAAACAGACAAAAATTAAAGACAGAGAAATGTTATTAAAAGCAACAAGGGAAAAACGACAAATAACATACAAGGGAACTCCCATCAGGGTAACAGCTGATTTCTCAGCAGAAACTCTGCAAGCCAAAAGGGAGTGGCATGATATATTTCAAGTGATGACAGGGAAGAACCTACAACCAAGAATACGCTACCCAGCAAGAATCTCATTCAGATTCGATGGAAAAATCAGAAGCTTTACAGACAAGCAACAGCTAAGAGAATTCAGCACCACCAAACCAGCCCTACAACAAATGCTAAAGGAACTTCTCTAAGCGGGAAACATAAGAGAAGAAAAGGATCTACAGAAACAACAACAAAACAATTACGAAAATGGTAATAGGAACATACATATCGATAATTACCTTGAATGTAAATGGGCTAAACGCACCAACCAAAAGACACAGACTGGCTGAATGGATACAAAAACAAGACCCATATATATGCTGTCTCAAGAGACCCACTTCGGACCTAGGCGCACATACATACTGCAAGTGAGGGGATGGAAGAAGATAATCCATGAAGATGAAAATCAAAAGAAAGCTGCAGTGGCAATACTCATATCAGATAAAATAGACTTTAAAATAAAAAATGTTACAAGAGACAAGAAAGGACATTACATAAAGATCAAGGGATCCATCCAAGAAGAGGAGATAACAATTATAAATATATATGCACCCAATATAGGAGCTCCTCAATACATAAGGCAAATGCTAACAACTATGCAAGAGGAAGTGCAAGGCAGAAATAGAGACACAGGTGTAGAGAACAAACACATGGACACCAAGTGGGGAAAGTGGAGAGGGTTGGGGGGGAATGAATTGGGAGATTGGGAAACCAAATTGTACACTCTAAATATATGCTGTTTACTGTCTTAACTGTATCTCAATAAAAGCTCTTAAAAAATTAATGTTTTTGCATCTATTTTTTAATATCTACTTTTATCAACATTATTTGCTTTTTTGAATTTCTTTTAATTTGTTCTACTGTATTTTAAAATTTTTGGAGTTGTTTGCTGTTTTCAAAATTCTTTGTGATAAATATATTTTTTGCAATATATTTACCTATAGTTTTCACAAGTTTGACAAAACTTTTCCTAAATATTATTTTAATTAATTTTAACGTGGCTATAGTTGATAAATTTTGATTTATATTTTCTTGATATTGCTTCTTTTTAGACTTCATGGCTTATTTTTATTTACAGGAGTTTATGTTACAAATAAATATTAATAATTTCATTAGTATATAGGACAATCAATAAAGTTAGTAAGGTGGACGATGACTAGTCAAATTGAGTGATAAACAGGAAGGGGGTAGAGTTGTCTTAGTGGAGCAACCCGAGATATATTTTTAGATACTTCATAAAATTATTGCCTAAAAACCATATTTAGAGTTCAATCTTAAAAAATAAAGGACTTCTACAGCAAAAAATGAATGGAAAGCCTTAGATGCTCCTGATACTCCTTATACACTCACAGTTTTCTATGATTCTTTAAATTTTAGAAATCACAGAATTGGAAGGTATATAGAATCATAAAAAATTACTGGGCCACCATCTGACCACTCTCCTAACTTTTATCAGAAGTGTTAAATCAGAAAGAAGACTAATTTGAAACAAATCCAGTGGGGAAATAAAGCTAAGAAGTATCATTATTTCCAAGAACAATATGGCTAGAACATGCAAAATTCAAACACAAGGAAAAAACTGATTTAACTAAATGTCTCACTCATTGTCCAAATGTTTATATACAGGCACTGTAAACATAGGGCGAATGTGTTGCTTGATAAGATTCACCAAAGAATTTACACATATATGCTAAAGATTAGAGACCAGATATTCTACATTCAGAAAGAAAAAAAGAGAGATGAGTTTTATCTGCAGCAGAAAGCATCCTCACTTAGAACATTTTTAAATGTTTAAATAGGTTACACGGGGAATACATAATAGAAAATTTGAGGAAAACAAAAATTATAGTTTAATATGAAACATCACTGCTTGCAAATATCTCTTCAGGACAGAATTCAAAATACCATGTTTATAGAAACATTCTCTTTTTTTTTTTAATCTTACAAAAGAATTTTAAATACTCAATATCCTTTTTGTCAGTATGAATAAAATAGAAATATTGTATGAATGAAGGCACGTGGAATTATTTGCCTTCATGCTATTAAAAATCAACTCTCCCTGTACAATAGATTTTAGGTGATAAAAGTGGCTTTTCTACCTTTGTATTTAAATGATGTATGCATCCATTTCACAGGACTTTTTTTTATAGAAGTGTTTATTATGAGCACTGAAAAAAACCAGCAGTTATTTATAGGGATTTTGAGTATCTATAGTTAAGCTAGTATTAGATGAAATGAACTCAGACTTGACTAAACCACTCTGTTCTTCAGTTAAGGAAAGGGAATTTAAGAGTGAAATCTGTACTATTATAATTCAAAGATGCTCATAAGTTGTTCTGTTTTATGTTTTGCCATTGTGCTGGACATTATAGTAACTTTGTTGTTGAATGTGTTGGCATGACATGCAGGGTCATTGTGGTTAGACAGGTGGATAAGTCATCCTTACACTGTCATTGTATCAATGTTAGTCATTAGTTTAGTCAACAACCTGCCATCCACTCTGTTCAAAGCACAGCATTAGGTGTGTGATCATTCCTACATTCTCTTTATTTCAAAAATGCATGTTCTTTCCAGTTTTATCATGTTCTGTACCTTATCTTGTTCTGTTGCCAGGTGCTTTGCTAGAAAATGGAAGAGTTGGATAAAGTGTTTGGGCTTCAGATCTGGGAGAGAATGGAAGCCATGGTTTTGTTAAAAGGTAAATATGATTAGATTGTTGCCAAGTGTGTTTGGAACTTCCAGTCAGGTACTTTAATGTTTTAATATCAAATGAGGTTGGGGCTTTGAGTTAAGAAAATTCTGTTTGCTGGATTAAATCAAGTACTTTCTTTGGCTTTCAATTAATAATTCCATCAGAAGTAACCTCAAATATCTCACAATTACTTTCCTATAATCATTTCCTTTATGCTCTTTATTTTTCGTATCAGTAATAGCACAATTGGTGGTAAGCTACTGTGATGATTTCCCTAAACATACATCAGATAATACAAAGAATATTAGGGAGTAGACTATGTCTTTGAAGTACAAAATAATCTCATTGAATTATTCACAATAAAGGAGCTAGCGCGCAAATATACATTATTCAAGCATTACTCTTAAATAGTAAAGGAGGGAATTAAAATATAATACTTAATACTTCCACAAATACTTTTTACGTTAAAACATAAAATAGAAATGAAAATCACTTGTGTGGGTAACCTCATTCAACTTCCAAGTTAGTGATCAGCACTTAGCTCTTCAAATAATTTAGGATTGAACTGCATAATCGTTACAAAGCCTTTATTTCTTTGTATATTTTACTTGTCTTCCACCCTATGAAAGAGTGGTCAGCAGCTTGGATTTTAAAGAGGCTGAAATCATTATGGAAAGAGCAAGCATAGATGGATACTTATTGGGATAAAGAGGGACGTTTAGACATGCTGATGTTGGAGAATGTAAACTGAGCAACATTTACTGCTTTCAGCAGTTTTCCTTTTATATATTCCTTCACCAGCTTGAAATTTTATATAAAAGCTGGATTGTTCTAGACAAGGTCAATTGTGTGTGCATTAAGAAAATAGGAACATTTTTAAATGAGAAGAGATCAACATAAAATACTATAATAAGGATTATAAAATAGAAGGAAAAGTAAGATTTGAAATCAACTTGACTTACAAAGCAATAACAACGCATACTTATGAAGCTAGAATGATAGCAATTATTTTCAGAGAGAGAATAACCTCTATTTCTGGAGGTGAAAATCATTATGTATTTACATATTAGTTTAGTTTGACCACTAAGAATCTGTTTTTACATAACTGACTTTGTAAATTCACTCAGGTTCATGTATTCTTCATTTACCGGATGTTCACAATTATGCTTAAACTTAAGATAATTAGAACTCCAGGGTCAATACAGGGTCAGATGTAAATCGCGATAATGGAGACGATTACATCAGCAGAGCTCAGTTTATAAAACTGTTTATTCTTTTCTGAATCAGGAGGTATTACGGCAGAGTTCCAGTCAGCAAAACTAGGGCTTTGTAATAATAAAACTTTCTCTTGTATCTTACTACACGTTCCAAAGTTTGCCTCTAAAGGGGCCAAATTATTTTTTCAGAAGGCAATTTCTACATGCAAAAAGGCAATATGAGTTCAAACTTCAGTCTTTGAATTTAATCACATTCACTTTGCTATTAGAAGAAATCTATTTAAAGACTATGTTTCCATATGTAGTGGAGTCGTAAAATATGTTGAATAGTATTTGTAAATTAATCATAATTCATGTGTTCACATAATCGTATCGGGTTGGCCAAAAGGTTCATCTAGGTTTTTTATTTTTTATGTAAGATGGCTCTAGTAGCACTTAGTTGTCTTTAACTTCATTCAAAACAATTTTGTTAGATTGTATTGTGACAGCTGTCACATCAGCATGCATTTAAAAAGAACTCATCAAAATTGGTGAATTTTTGTGTAGCCATTTTAGTATTAAAGATGGAAGAAAAACAGCAACATTTTTGGCATATTATGCTTTATTATTTCAATAAAGGTAAAAATGCACTGAAACGCAAAAAAAGATTTGTGCAGTGTATGGAGAAGGTGCCGTGACTGATCGAAAGTGTCGAAAGTGGTTTGTGAAGTTTCGTGCTGGAGATTTCTCGCTGGATGATGCTCCACAGTCAGGTAGACAAGTTGAAGGTGATAGCGATCAAACTGAGACATTAATTGAGAACAGTCAAGGTTATACCATGAGGGAGAGAGCCAACACGCTCAAAATCTCCAAATCAAGTGCTGAAAATCATTTGCACCAGCTTGGTTATGTGAATCACTTTGATGTTTGGGTTCCACATAAGTTATGCGAAAAAAAACCTTCTTGACCATATTTTTGCATGCAATTCTCTACTTAAACATAACGAAAATGTTCCATTTTTAAAACAAATTGTGACGGACAATGAAAAGTGGATACTGTACGATAATGTGGAATGGAAGAGATCGTGGGGCAAGCAAAATGAACCACCACCAACCACACCAAATGCCGGTCTTCAACCAAAGACTATGATGTTGTGTGTATGGTGGGAATGGAAGGGAGTCCTCTATTATGAGCTCCTTCCAGAAAATTAAGTGATAATTCTCACAAGTACTGCTCCCAATTAGACCAACTGAAAGCAGCACTTAATCAAAAATGTCCCAAATTAGTCAACAGAAAACATATAATCTTCCAACAGGATAAAGCAAGACCACATGTTTCTTTGATGTCTTAGCAAAAACTGTTACAGCATGGCTGGGAAGTTCTGTTTCATCGCTGTATTCAACACACATTGCACCTTCAGATTTCCATTGATTTTGGTCTTTACAAAATTCTCTTAATGGAAAAAATTTCAATTTCCTGGAAAACTGTAAAGGGCGCCACCTGGAACTGTTCTTTACTCAAAAAGAGAAAGTTTTGGGAAGATGGAATTATGAAGTTGCCTGAAAAAATGGCAGAAGGTAGTGGAACAAAACAATGAATATATTGTTCAATAGAGTTCTTGGTGAAAATGAAAAATGTGTCTTGTGTTTTTACTTAAAAACCAAAGGAACTTTTTGGCCAACCCAATAGTTAGAAAAGAAAATGAAAGCAGAAGAGCTAAAATAATTTTGTTCAACAGTCTCAAAGTTTTATTTATTCAAACTCAGATCCTAACATAAGCCCAAGCATATGATTATTTATCATGGTAAATTTAATGGCCACTTGACCTCAATGATTTTTGCTGTACACCTAACAGCCATTGAACATGGATATATGAGAATGTCAATGTATTTTTGCATTAATTACTTTATCCAACCACTTCATTTTGTAGAGGATGTTTGAATACCAGAAGGACTGATTTTCCTAGTATCACACAAGTAATCCAGCTGTGAAAATGTGATTAGAACCTACATCTTTTGATTTCCAGATTAAGATTTTTTCCTGTACATTACACTGTATCTTTCTACTCTTTTAAGTTCTTAGTTTGTTCGTAGATGATTTAACATGTGGATTTTTCTGGAGTAATGCAAATAGGCAATTCTTTAAAAAAAAGAGAGAGAAAGAAAGAAAATGAATTCCTGGTCTTTGGGGCACTTAAGTCTGTGACAGCTGATAGCATAAAAGGCTTGTAGAGGTAACATTCCTCATCATGTAACACTTGGTTGAAACATCATTTGATTATGTGTAGTGATTTCAGTTTAGAATTAAAAACATTGTTTGAAAATAATTCATGAACTACAAAAAATATACATTGTGTATAATATACCCAGGTTTTATATTTTGTTATTCATATACAAACACTCACATTCCTAGAAACATCAAAAGTAAAATAGCAAATAAATGTATAGAATTGTTCTCAATGCCAGAAAATTTAAAAATACATATTTACCACATATCTGAAAGCTGGCCCAGTAACATTATTCAATTTTCTTTTCAATTAGAAGCACAGCAGCTATAACATAACAAAGAAGTATATCCCCACCAAGCCAGCAGATATAATTTTTCCACTAGTTCTGTGATATCTCAGAAATACTTCCCCACATCCAGCTGAAATTTTTCTGTATTTTCATGCAATTGCTATTTGTAGCTAAAATAAGGGCACAAAAGGGCAGATAATACTACTCTATTACCCCATCAAATATGAATTGCCACACTAGTCACATCAGACTAGAAAGAAATGTGAAAATAGAAAGCTGAATGTAAATTATCTGGAAGAATTTCTAACTTATGAATATATTCCTTTATGAATATATAAAAGGAGAAATTGCAGACAAAAAGCAAAATGAAATCTGAAAATGTCCTGGGCTCAGGGATTTTTTAAAAAAGCTAATATTGATTAAATTGATAGTTTTTCTTATTTGAAAAAATCGACCTATCCCCTATGATCTGAATATTTATGTCCCCCCTCAAATTACTATGTTAATCTTATGCCCAATGTGATGGTCTTTGGGAAGTGGGGCTTTTGGGAGGTGATTAGGTCATGAGCACAGAGCCCTCACAAATGAGATTAGTGCCCTTATAAAAGAGGCTCCAGAGTGATTCCTAGCCTCTTCCACCTTATTAGGATATACTAAGAAGTCTGCAACTTGGAGGAGGGCCCCCACCTGACCATGCTGGCACCCTAATTTTGGACTTCCAGCCTTTAGAACTGAGAGAAATAAATTTTTGTTGTTTGTAAGCCTCCCAGTCTGTGATATTTTGTTATAGCAGCGTAAATGGATTGACAGTCTCTTTAAAGTATGAACACAACCCCAATTCTGTTCAGTTAAATGCAGTATTCCTCAGGCCCTAGATGTGGAATATGTTACTTTTACTACCTATGGAGTTCACAGCTCATGGCTTCCCAGGGCTTGCACTACTTCCTTATACTGTACATTTTCAACATCTTCACTACAAAGTGATCAATCATTGCTTAAAACTTGCTGATGGGGACTTCCCTGGTGGTCCAGTGGTAAAGAATCTGCCTTGCAATGCAGGGGATGCCAGTTCAATCCCTGGTCAGAAAACTAAGATTCCACATGCCACGGGGCAACTAAGCCTGTGTACCACAACTAGAGAGCCCACGTGCCACAAACTACAGAGCCCACACACTCTGGAGCCTGCACACCATAACTAGAGAGGAAAATCCCACAGAGCACAACTAGAGAGAAGCCTGTGCACTGCAATGAAGAGAGCACACCACAATGAAAGATCCCACATGACACAATGAAGATCCTGCGTGCCACAACTAATACCCAATGCGGCCAAAAATAAAAATAAAATATTTTAAAAACTTGCTGAAAGTAAAAAGGGTGGTTATTATTTTACCTGTTCCACTTGAATATCTGTGATTCTTGTAGGATCTATCCACATATACAGATAGTTTGCCTGAAATTCAAAGATATCTGAACAGTAATGCCTAGAGTCTTTTTGATAATGTTAATTCCTTAAAATTATATATTATTATATATTATAATTTATATATTATAAAATTATACATAAAATTATACCTATTGAAAATGTAAGAAGTGCAACATTTTATGAACCAAATGAGATAGAGCAATTGCATGTATTAACAAGGAAAAACACAGTCAAGCACAAATCTATAATTGAAGATAAGCAGAGTGATTTGAAGCAAAATCTATAAAATATCACATGGTAATGTACTGAATCTCTAGGCTAGATATTTATTCTTCCTCTTTTTAATGTCATTTCTCTTTATCCATTTTTGTTTTTATTCTTTCCCATTCACTAGAACAAGTTCCCTTCATGTACTGGTTATAAGTTCCTTATTCTCTTTCTTCAGAATTTCACACTGTGTCTGGTACATGGCCATAAATCTTTGCTCATGAATAAAAACATCCAGATGAAACTGGATAAATAAATGTGGAAAATAAATGTGTGAAGTATAATAAGACACTTCAACAAATGGCCTGGATATAAGACTATCTCAAATGAATATTTTTGAGAATAACTTCTGGATATCAGCAAGAATAAGTTACAGTAAAAAAAAAAAAAAAGGATCCTGTCCCAAATCTGCACATAAACCATAAAATAGTAGAACATTATGTAGAGTCTGAATGAAATAAGACTTTTTTAATATACAAGCATTGATTCAATGAAGAGACAAATCATGCTTGTGAATGAAAGGCCTGAGCGTATAAAGATCTCAGTTCTTCTAATATTTATCTACTTAACTTGATTTCAATAATAACCTCAAAATGTCACTTTTTCTTATTCAAAAAGTAAGGTGCTTCTAAAATTGCTCTTAAGAAAGAGGCAGAAATAGCTACAATGGTTTGAAGCAGAGGAGTAAAAATTAAATTTCCCTACCAGATATTAAAACATATTTAACTAATATGGTAGTTAAAAGACAGTCAAACTAGCATAAGAATAAACAGGAAGATTTAACACAAATAGAAAAAGATAAGCAGAAACAACATTATCAGCATTTTGGTGGTAGAGTGAATCATATTTCTAAGAACTTGGAAATTAGCTTACTCTCAAAGAGCTGAATTATTAAATTAGTACATAATTGTGCATATAAAATCACCATAAAGAAGCCATACAATTGTGTATGCTTTAAAGCATAAGTTGACTAATGACAAAAAAAAAAAAAATCAAGCAGTTCTTCGTGGTTTTTTTATTTTTTATTTTTGGCTGTGCGGTGTGACTTGCAGGATCTTAGTTCCCCAACCAGGGATTGAACCCAGGCCCCAGCAGTTACACTTCTCACTGTAAATGAATTCATTGACATCTGGCTCTGTGTATCAGCCTTGTGTGAGTTTGTTTTAGATATGTCATTCCTAGTAGAAAAATCTATTTTTGATATGTCGACAAATCAGGACTTGGACTATATCAGCAGAAAGCCGGACCCTGAAGTACAGTAAATTCATCACGGACTTTACTACAACTTTCTAAGAAAAGTTGTAGGAGGCAGCCTGACAGCTTTCTCTTGATTTCTGACCCGACTGCTGGGTTCACATGATTTTCTTTTGTGATTTCTCATTTGATATTTAATCAACTTAACAAATATAATTGGTAAAATTTTTTTATTCAATAAAGTGTATTGAGAAATGAGAGTAGCAACAAATTGACTCGTATCTCTCGCATTCACAAAACAATTCCAACTGTACAAAAGTACTAACTGAAAAAAATGAACAGATTAAAAGCAAGACAAAAATGTAGGTGACTATTTGCCTCATCTTGGATAGGAACAACATTCTGTGTATCAAAATGGTGTCATGTATCATAAAAAGAAAGATTAATAGATTTGACCTAAAACATTAAACATTTTGTGTGAATATAAAAAATTAAAACTACAAGTTGAAAATAAAATTAACTATTGGTAATAAATAATCAGATATCACCTATAGTCTATAAGGATAATCTAAAGAAAATATCAAAACCAACAAATAATGGAAATGGCACATCTGGAGATAATTCACAAAAGAGGAAATGCATATAGATAAATGCATGAAATGCACTCATTCTGACAGTAAAACAAGTGCAAATTAACACAGAAATGAGGTAAATTTTTAAACTATCAAATTAGCAATAATTAACAATATTAATATTTAAATCTTTAATAAGACAGGTAAACTCATACTACTTGTTGCAAAGTAAAAAAATTTAAACTTTTCAGAAAGCAACTTTTTGAGATTTACACAAGTCTACTGATCTATTCTGTAAAAGGGAAAGAAAAGAAAAATCCTCGTCCTGCGGAAAAGAAAATGTTTCTATCTCAGGCTATCTAGGATACTCATTCAGGTAGATTCAAAATTTAAAGAGTAAATTTTAAATATGCAAATCTGTACTGCTTATATTTCAGCGGTATTGGGGCCTCTGAAGTCGTGTCCAAGCTATTTCCAGAATATGTTTGAAGACAAATCTAATCTCTTTCTGTCTCCCTGTCGCTCTGTCTGCGTGTCTCTTTCTCTGTCGCTCTTATGAGAGTGCGCATGCGTGGTAGTGGTGAGGACCCAGAGAGATGAGAAACTAGTTTTCTAAGGTGGAACACACACACACGCACATTATAGTGTGGATTCTTTGGGAGCAACGAGGGCTAATTCCCAGCGTCTAGGTTACTGAGTGTGCTCTACGAAGTAATTCATTTTTCATGATAACCTGTTATTTTTGCTCTGTTGGTTCACTTTTCCTTTCCTCTCTTCTGACCAATTCATTACAGCAGGTGGCACATTCTCACAGATAAATGTTAGACATAAAGAAGAGAAATGATTTTTAACTATTTGGAATCTTAGCATATAGTATTATAATTCCCCCTTGGAGACCTTTTGGAAGTGCTAGAGTTGCGGTGTTTGCCAAAGGCGTGCCTGTGGGGAATGTGAAAGAAGGAAGCAGATTTGACTTCAGTAACTGATGAGGTAATCAGTAGCTTTCACGCCCCATGAAACATGTTCATGATTACAACAAGCTCTCTCTTATCTAATGTTGTGCTCGAGCCTCTCGGTGGGCTCCGTGGTACAGGAAGAACACACATCCCTGTGGAAGTGTTCCAGCCAGAGTGTGCATTCCTCATTCCTTGAGGATTTCAATGTCTCCCAAAAGATGAACTATTGTATTTAAAGGATTTAGATATAATTATTGTATTCTGTTGTAGAATAAAATCTTCCTGTTGGATCTAGGTTCTACCACGTAATGGACTGTGAACTTGTACAAATTAATTTCTCTTGCACCTGTACCTCATCTGTAAAATGATGACAATATTCCATTGCGCTGTAATGACTGTTAACTGAGATGATGTATTGATACTGTGATGTCTAATGTAGATGGTAACCAAATAAATAAATCATAGGTGTTTTATTATTATTGCTATTATTGTTATCATCATTATTAGCTGTCTATGAAAGAAGAATGGGAGATTGGAAGATAGAATCCAATGCTTCCTGTAAAGTAGCTTCTAATCGTTGGGGGACCTGATGCAGCAAGGAGCATAGACTGAGGTAGCATATAACTAAGTACAGACTAAGAAATGAACTAACCAGCCTCAAGTTTCCAAATCATAACATTTTAAATAAAATCATTTCCAACTGTAAGATTTCTCTAGAAGGAAGCACTATTTTGTGTTCAAAGGGCCATTTGAGTTGGATTAGACTTTAGGGTGGATTTTCCTAAAATAGGCAATATGTAATGTCTTTTAATATGCTAATTGTTTCTAAGTAAATGTCCAAAACCATGAACAATTATAAAACTATATTAGCCCATTTGGATATATAGATTTTTTTCTGATTATAAAAGCAATATATATTTCTTTTTTATTGAACTACAGTTGACTTACAATATTCTATTAGTTTCAGGTGTACAGCGTAGTGACAGTATTTTTGCAGATTATACTCCATTATAGGTTATTATAAGATAAGGGCTATAATTCCCTGTGCTATATATCATTGTTGCTTATCTATTTTATACATAGTAGTTTGTATCTGTTAGTCTCATACCCCTAATTTGTCCCTTTCCCTTTCACTCTACCCTTTGGTAACTACACATTTGTTCTCTATGTCTGTATTTCTGTTTTGCATATACATTCATTTGCATTATTGATTTTTTTAGATTCCATATATGTGATATTATACAGTATTTGTCTTTCTCTGACTTATTTCACTAACCATAATATTCTCTAGGTCTATCCATGTTGCTGCAGATGGCAGAATTTCATTCTTTTTTATGGCTGAGTAGTATTCCATTGTACATATGTACATCCCATGTTCTAATCCAATTGTCTGTTGATGGGCACTTGTGTTGCTTCTATGTCTTGGCTATTGTAAGTAAAGCTGCTATGAACACTGTGTTTTAGGTTTCATTTCAATTAGTGTTTTATTTTTTCCAGATATATACCAGGAGCAGAATTGCTGGGTCATAAGCAATACATATTTCTCACAAACATTTTTGGAAACACCAAATAATTTCTTTTAAAAAGAATAATAAAGGGAATAAAATGTAATCCAACTTCCATCTTCCAGATATACTCATTGTTAATATTTGGTACATTTTCTTGCAATATGTTTCATTAGGCACATATTACAAAAATTTAAATATATAATTACTTTGATAAGTGTAAATATTAGTGTCTATCTTATATTTGTAAAGTTTATTGAAATGAACAGATCTATACTGGATAGGGAGCAATATGAAGATGAGATAATTTTATACTCATGTATACATCTTGGCAGTGATTAAGATGTAAACACATAATACATAGTTCTAAGGGACAGAAGTGAGTGGTAGAAAATAATTTTATATTGAGTTCAAGCAGATGTATCGGTCAGGGGCTAATCATCAAAAGAGAATCCACACCAGGTAATTCCAAAGATGGAGAGCTAGTTACAAGGTAAAGGAAGACCTGAAAGGGTAAACAGAAGACAGAGATCCAACCCAGAGATTAGTCACAGGATTAAGCCACTGCCTCCCAGGACTGCAAGGAAAATGAGGTAAGCAGAGTCTAGAAATGAAGATCACTGGGGAAATAGCTATGGCAAGACATGAACAGCAATAAAAAATATTAAGTTTATTTAATTAGTAGTTACATCTTTGAGCTCTTACTGTGTGGCAGTTTATTCCAAGAGTTCAACATGTTTTGACTTGCTTCATCCTCAAAACACCACAAAGTTAAATTTATCACCTCATTTTAAAGTTAAGAAAATTGAGTTGCCAAGAGTTTTACTTTCTCAAATTTACACAGATCTTAAGTGGCAGAGCTGGGATTCAAATGCAAGCTATCTTATTTAATGTATTGATTATCTACTTCATTTATAATGAAGTTATGCACATTTATCTAACTGTAGTTAATTCAGCATTTGTTTTTGACCAAGACATTTAGTAAAATTTAAACTGTCATCTAGTTGATTGTAGGAGAAACTAGTAAATTACCATTGTAAGATCTGCATAGATTCACAAAAATAGCCTAATATCCTTTAGTTGCTTTATTCTGGACAATTTCTATAAGGCCAAGTGTTACCAGTGCGGAGCCCTCTTCCATGTGGGCTTAACCCAGAATATAGGACAAGTTTGGAGGTCAAGCTGCTCAGAGTGAATTTCTGGAAATTCTTCCTCACTGAACATTCTTCATGGTTCATGGAGGAGCCATGACCTGAAGAACAGGTGTAACTGATCATCATCCATGGATAAATCTTTCCCTTCTGTGGATAGGCACAAAGCTGGGCCCTGTTTGCCAGCAGATGGTGAGCTAATAACTTGGGTAACAAGGAGAAAGACACTTCTCCCCCCACCCCTCGAACCTCTAGTACCTCTGCTCTAAAATTATGTCATTATAGCGGTTCTTAAAATCCTGTCCAGTCAGAAAAATTATATGCACCTAAGTTATAGTCTCTGACTAAACCTCTGATGTTGCTAGTCAGAGACTTAAAAGATAATCCCTTTGCACTTGAAGATTATTAAATTCAATAAAATGCTTACTATGAATTCCAAAAGTGTTGTCAGTGTACTATTCACTTATTTTCAAAATTCTCTCCTGACTTTGATAGAAAATACCACCCTTCTGACTCTAGATCTTTTGTCTTTTGCTATGAGAGGAAAAAAAAAAAAGGTAATGTAATGCGAATGAAGAAAGAGAGATGAAGAGAGAGAGGGTATGGGCGGAGGTGGGGGGGGAGGCAGGAGGAGGGAGGGAAAGAGAGGGAGGGAGGGAGGGAGGGACAGGGAGAGAGAGAAAGAGAGAGAAATTTGTAGCATTACCAAAGGTAAAAGCTAACTATGATGGAGCAAGTTTGAGATGGATTTCATTTTCCATCAAGGTTAGAAATTTCATTTACTCAAAATGTTTTTTGAAGCAATCAGGTATTTAGTCAGCCCACATAAAGAAAACTTATGTCTTCATCAAAGAATGAAGTAGGTTCTGATTAATGAATAGCAAAGAGCTAGATAATCTTATTTTTATACTAAATTTCATGAAATTGAACACTCTTGATAGAAAAATCAATCATGTAAAATACCTCCTGTCTTCAGAGATAGAATGATTCAAAGTTCTTCTGAAGAGAAAAACATTAGATTTTGAATAATTGAAAACAGTATTTTTAGACAATTTGTTTTCCTTTACAGCTGTTTATTGAACAAAGGCTTAGAATAAAAATGGCTTTGCATATTAGAATTACCTTTCCCGAAAAGAATCTTTTCAGTTAAGGATTCAGGGAAGGGTACAAAAGGGTAGTATATGAGGGATTTGAAAATGATATATGGTGACAAATAACACAGTTGTTTGATAGAGAAAAAAATGTGTAGTAACTGATACTGTTTTGGTTTTTGTTTCTAACTTTTTGTAGGAAAATATGGAGAGGTAGACAAGTCTGAAGTGATTGTAATACAGCTTGAAGATAATTTGATAATCTGAAAAAGAAAGAGCTAAGGCAGTAAAAGTAATAGGCCTGATCAAATGTATAAGAACAATTACTGTCCCAGAAAGGGATAGATGATGGAAGATTAAAAAGATAGGCAGAAAAGCAATTCTAATGGTTTCAAGATCAATTGTTTTTAAATACATTCATATTTTCAGAAAAAGGAAATGACTTCAGAAATCTTTCTATAACTGTATCTGCTGATGCTTCTGTTAAATATTAATCAAATTTCACCAGATTCCTGCCTAATGGTGATGCCAAAACTACTAAACTGTAACACCAAACTGTAAACTTTAACATTTCAGAGGATATTGACTTGAATTATATAATGTCAACATTTAGTAATGGTCATTACAAATATATTGTAAACAGGACCAAATTGTAATTAAAAGATCAAATTACTTTGCTACTTGAATTTGTTGATTTTAAAATATTTTACCCTCTAATTTTATGTCCATAATTAATTATAGAATTAAATTAAATTTTATAGTTTCTAAGTTCTAACTGAGATGCAGGTGAGATGTGGCAATGTACAAACTTTAGCATTTTAAGAATTTAGTACATCATGAAGTTTTAATTGTGCTGGGCATCTATTCTGGAAGTATTTTCTGTGAGAAAAACATTTTAGTTCTCAAAAAAAACGCTGTTTTAAATATATAGAGAAGAAGACAAGATTACTCAAGTAAAATGATTTTCCTTAAATTCTTGTTGATAGCAGGAATATAAATGGTAGTCTTACCCATAAAATGAGTTTAACAATCTTATTTTTAAAATCTGTAGAGACTACAAATAAAGCATCTTATATGAAGTACCTGGCATAGTACTTGTTACAGCATAATTATATAATGATTGGTTGATGAATATATTAATAGTGGCTTGAATGTATCTATATCTATCTATCCACACAAGAATTTACTTGTATAATATAAATATATATATTCATATACACATATAGATTACTTTAAACCTGTGAAAGTGCACTGAATATTTGTATTGCATGTATATTTTCTCTGTAGATTTGTATAGCTTGTATATTTTCCCTGTAGAAAAACATATAGGTTCTAAATACCAAAGGCTGCACCTATTCAACTCTCACTGTCTCCAACCCTAGTGCCTGGCACAGAGTATGTATTCTATGAATATTTATAGATTAATTTTTTTTAATGGATGCCATGTTTGAAGAGGCATCCTTCTTTTAGCTATTTCAGTATCCTCCATATGCACTTAATGCTAGGGTATCTCATTATCTTTGCCTCCATCTTTCCTTTGACCCCATCAATATATGTACCATCCATTAAAATCCCACCCATCATCTTTTTGCAGATGTGGCCTCTCCGAGGTTGTGTTAAGCCTCTTTGTGCCTGTGTCTTTTTCTGTAAACATATGGCACCTATAAGCTGCCACACTCTTTGTCATTGCTTGTTACGTTAGTTCCCCTTTGGATGCTTATTTAACCCCTGGCATAATTATCTCTAATTTCTAAATAGAATTTGAAGTTCTTTGAGAGAAAATACTGGGACCTGTATTTCTTTGCCCATATATTTTAATTCTTCCAATAGGTGCTCAATAAATATTTAGTGTCTTGTGAAATTTCCTAAAAGAAAATTATTCATCGATAATATCCAATGAGTTTGGTGAAATGGTCACTCTCATATATTACTTGTGAGAGGTCAATGTCAAGAATATCCATATTGAAGTTAAGTAAACGTGGTTGAAAACTGCCTCTCTTCATCCAAATATCTCTGAAGAGTCTCTCCATTAGTTTCTGTGGAAAAGACTACATAATCTTAGCATTTAACTGTATCCTCCTCTACTCTAAAATTTCTTTGAAAGTAAGAACAGGGAATTTTTTCTTGTTCAGCCAACCCCTTATAGCATTCACTGAATATTTGTTTAATGGACTTTAAATTATATAATTTTGATACTTAGTTTTTTAAATGTTCCTTTATTACATTAAGAACAAGAAATATTTTAAGGTTATATGGCATAATTCATGGGGATACTCAAAATAATTATTTTTGACAATTTCATAATCTCATTATTCCTTATTTCATGCGGTAGAATTCATCTGACTGTATATAATTATTTTGATGTTGAGGGATATATTGTACTCTAAACCCAACTTGCTATGTTTTACTATGGTTAATATATGAAAGATGATGAAAATTTTCTTAAATAGTAGAAAGGATTTTATGCCAATGTAAAAATAGCACCCACCAAGAGGATAAACTATCTCACATGTTGCACCATTGTCTGCCAGCAGAAAGATCAATTTCAACATGTTTACCTAAAGACAGTATCTATGTGACTATTTGAGCATTGTATTGTATTTTTTTCTTTAATAAAAGTGAGCAACAGTAATGGTAAGTAGTACATCTCATAATCTGAATGCAAGTTAAGCAAAAATAGAAATCTGTTCTTTTCAAAATCTTTAGCCCCAGTCAGATGGTATTTCAGATTAAATATACATGTTCATTCGTGAAGGAAAAGAAACGAATTATAGAATATGTGAAATACTAGAAACCTATTATCATTAATTGGGTCTAAAATTACGTTTAATTTGGAGTTTGTAATATTTTTAAGCTGTCTAGAAACTCTCTTTATAGCTTCCAAATCTGTTATTCAATGTTAACTCATCTTTTGAGAAAAACCTGAGAATCCATTATTGTTGAAACCGACTATAAAAATTCAGAAAATTCATCATTTCTTCGTCTAGCCTAGAGTTGGGCCTCAGTAAATGTTAGTGGAATAAACAACAGAATAAATGTTTACTGCGTAAATAAATTAATGAGAAAATAAAATTGACAAGTGAAAGTTAGCAAGTGAAAGGGAGCAGTGTCATTGAAAAGGTATGAGGTGTCGAGTCAGGAGATAACCTCCCCTATGAAGCTGTCCTCAAATCTCCTAGAAAACATGAAGAGTTTATTCTTTCTTCTTCATATATAGGAACTTACATGCACCCCATTTTAGCATACATTAGCTTGAATTATAATTGTTTGCATGCATTTTTCCTTTGTAAGACTTGGCAAATTTTATGAGAACCGGTTCTGTATTCCTGCATATATCCTTGTCACCTAAAATGGTAGCACATATTTAATAGATGTTAAAAAATTTTATTGAAATAGAGATTGAGAGAGATAGGAGTCAAAGAGATAAGGGAAGATTTGAGAAGCTCATAAATGGTAATGTTTTCACATAATTGCTGTGAAGTATGACAAAGTTTAGAGAATAAAAACAGCTCATATTACATCATAAACATATATCCTATAAGAGTTGCTACTGTTTCCTCCACCCTTGTCTGTGTAAGTGCTGGCTTTGCAAATAGTTCAACGGGGGGAATGTAAGAATAGCTGGTGTGGTTTGTGGGAAGAGAAAAATGTTAGGTAATTAATTTGTAGCTTTGACTGGATGAATGATGTACTCCAATCTTGGTAACTGATTATTGCAAAATAATCATTATGCTATGGTGTGATAAAATATTTTTTGAAACTAATTGTTGTGAACTTCCTATCTACACCCGATGAGCTCCTTATGAATTATTAAAAGGCTAAATGGGGAAATTGTTTAGTTAGAAAATTAATCCATACTGCATAGGATATAAGCTGCTAAAAAGCGCAACCTTTCTGTTAAAGATTTTAGGTCACCACATTCCATATTTTGATCTCCATGACATTCAGATAACTGGTTGAAATGTTAAAAATTCAGTCAATGCTGAAGTTGTTTATACCTGTCTTATGCCAAACATCTCATTTGACATTTTGGACTGAATTGTCTGAATTGATCATTTGTCTTGACATCAGGTAGATACACTGATACTAAAACACACACACACCCCTACACATATTTAAACAGTGTCAGTTTTTCTGCTTTATAATAGTTTTTACTCATTGTAAGAAAGTGCAAAGCTCCATGTAACTGTGAATATGACTAGTTCATAGCATGAGGTTGTCTCCTTAGGCTGCAGGCAGAAAATAATTTTTTAACTTACTGTTAATTTCAATTTCTGGATAGAGAATGAAACACTGGGTAGATTCCCTGCTTTTTCATTATGTTTAGAAATTATCAACTCCTCTAGTTGCTGTTATTTGCTGAACAGCTTCTCTTAGATAATTAAATCTCCATCTAGTACATTAATGAAAATTCCAAATTCATGTCTTTTGTGAAATGCCCACCTGTCTCAGAGTGGGGAACCTCTCCTGAGAAGGGGCATGGCTGCCTCTGTCTGGCTCTAACTTCTCTCCCTCCAGCTTGTACTGTTTCTAATTCCTCCAGGGTCAGGGTAGAGTGACAGGTGAACAGGTGAAGCTCTTCATTAGCTGGATCAGTTGCAATCTGGGATGTGGTTCTCTGTATAACAGGTGGACAATTCCTAGCTCTTTGTATCATGGGTGCTCCTGGGATTTCTCAGAGATTATCTTCAGGGGACTAATGTGATCTCTGATGGGACCTGCCTCCTCTCTCTGTGGCTACTCGGCCCTCTGCTCAGCCCTTCTGGCAGTGCTCCTTTCATTGTGTTCACTTAGTACCCAGTTGCCTCGTTGGCGATGTCCCTTATAAGGTGACTGCAGACAGACTCACTCTGACAGGCTCCACGTGTGGCCCTGGGAACCCTGGGCCTTTGCCTAGTCTTCAGTGGAAGTACAGCACTCACTGAGGATAGCACTACACTCTTGTTCTTTACCAGCCACGAGAAAACCTCCAGCCACACTTCATCTTGCCTCTTGACTTGTAAAGTGTGTGTCAAAGGCACACTTTGTCTCTCAGATTCTAGGACCACTCATTGGAGTGGTCCTGTTGAAGCCCCTCTCACTGGAGGCAATGAGAAGCCACCTCCACGTGCAGAGCACAATAACACGTCTCTCAAAATATTACCTCTTTCTCCCAGCCTCCTAAACACCAGCCTCTTTCATACGCCACAGTTGGGTGATAGGCTGGACTCAGCTGAACTGGATTTGGACAATGCCCTTTGTGAATCCTGCAAAGAAAGTGCCGCAGCCGGTAAGGATGCAGGGTACGTAAAAACACGTGAATTTCTCTTTTTAGAATCTGAAGCCTCTTTCAAAATGCTGAACAAAGAGGAAAACTCACCTTTAATATCCAATTACATGAAGAAGAATAACAAATCATTGCAAGTGTTACCTATTTCTCACTTTCTCCCCATTAATACAAGTAAAATTGAGTTCATACTGTGGTTATATATCATTGTTACTTAATGTTAATTGTTACTTAAGAGATCTCCCCAATTACTAATATTTATCCAAAATGGAGTTGTTTAAATAACTGAATAGTGTTATTGGATTGAGTGGAGAAACAGATAATTAGTCTTTCATTGAATTCTCGGCCATCTGGAGCCACAGCTTTACTTGTTAAAGAGGACACTGAGCCCTCCAGTGACTGCATGGGTCTCTGGATTGGCTCACTTGGAGAGAAAATGAGTGTTTTTTTTAAGTGTAGGTGGGTGTGAGATACTGGAAAAAATATATATATGTATGTATGTATGGGTCTCTGTCCCTAGTTCCTGGCACAGAGATTGTAAGAACCCTTGTAATTTCCTAAATGATAAGGACATCATTTGATTTTTGTCTTTGATCCTGCCCCTGACACAGGGATCCTAAAATCCTTTTAAATTCCTAAGTGACGAGAGCACTAGGAGCATCTTTGGTTCTAATGAGACAATTCCAGGTGCGCTCCTGGATGGGGGTTGGTCATCAGAAAGAACAAGCCATGAGTAGAATCTTGGAATTTTCAACCCATCACCCATCCTCCAGAGGGGAGAAGGGCTGGAAATAGAGTTAATAATTGATCATGCCTACGTGAGGAAGCCTCCATAAAATCCCAATAATATGGGGTTCAGAGAGCTTTTGAGTTGGCGAACACATCTACACTGGGAAAATCTGAACCCCAGCTCCATGGGGACAGAAGCTCCTGTGCTCAGGACTCTCCCAGACCTTGCGCTACGTACCTCTTCGCCTGGCTGCTCATCTGTATTCTTTATCATATCTTTTATTTTTTTAATAAATTTATTTATTTTTGGCTGCATTGGGTCTTTGTTGCTGTGCACGGGCTTCCTCTAGTTGTGGAAAGCCGGGGCTGCTCTTCGGTGCGGTGCGCAGGCTTCTCATTGCGGTGACTTCTCTTGTTTGCGGAGCACGGGTTCTAGGTGCACAGGCTTCAGTAGTTGTGGCGTGTGGCGTTAGTTGCTCCATGGCACATGGGATCTTCCCAGACCAGGGCTCGAACCCGTGTCCCCTGCATTGGCAGGTGGATTCTTAACCACTGAGCCACCAGGGAAGTCCCTATCATAGTCTTTAATAAACTGGTAAACAAGTGTTTCCTTAGGTTCTGTGAGGCATGCTTGTTGGTGTGGGGAAAAACCTCCACACGTTTGCTGACCAGAAGTGAAGTGTTTTGTGTGAGTCATAAAGGAGACCCACAGGACAGAAACACAGCGTAGGGAAGAAACACAGAGCAGAGAAGTACTGGGTTTTTCCCTACACAGGTAGAAAACTGGGTAGGTTTTTCCTTTATAGTAGGAGAATGAAATAGCAGTGTGGACTGTTTCCCTTTTCTTCTCACAAAAACAAAATAACATGTTCTAGCCCCCTTCTGGGGTAGGTATAGCCATAGACGAAGGGGAGGGTGACAGAATGCGAGCAGCCTGTCTTACAAAAACCTCCTAAATGATTGCTATTCTCTTGCTTCCTCCATTCAGCCTAGAAGTCCACACCCAGAGCCCCATGGGAAGCCTTGTGTTCAAGATGGTAGAGTAGCCCTTAGCGCAGGAGTCCAGAGCAGATTCCTTTTCCTGTCCCGTATCTTGACCTTGCCTTACAACCAATTATACTGCTTGTGTGTAAGAAATAAACTTCCGCTGTGCTGAGATTAGAGGCATTTCCATCCTATTTCTATTTCTATATTTTGACAGTCATGTTGTTACTTCAGTCTTGTTGGATGTTAATATTTTGTAGTCAAAAGTAATCCAACCCTGAATCAACAGAAATCTCCACAGAAAACAATACCTTCCCATCAACAGTTCTGCATTTCTTCTCAGTAACCACTGTTTCCTTCAATTCTTATAAACAAACAGAAATACATTATGATATTTTGTCATTGTGGGTTACCAAGCACTGCAGTTAAGACTATATTGTAATGATATGATGCTAAAGTAACTGGCCAGGTTAAAAAATTTTAATGTGGGTTTTTTTTTAAATCAAAGTAACATAAATAGTATAAGAGATTTATATGTGTTAAAAACCAAAGACTGTGTAAAATGTAATTTTGGAATAATGATATTTTACATTTGGATGAGACACTTAACAGTATGTATGTTAGCAAGATTTGAAGGGCTTCCTAGGTGGTGCAGTGGTTAAGAATCTGCCTGACAATGCAGAGATCACAGGTTTGATGCCAGCTCCAGGAAGATCCCACAAGCCACGGAGCAACTAAGCCCGTGTGCCAAAAAAAAAAAAAAAAGTTGACTCATGCCTTTCTTTAAAAAAAAAAAAAAGATTTGAAGATCTCAGACCCATGGGATGATTATTTCTGAAAGTAAGTGGATTTTTAAAACCATAAAATTCACAAAAGATAATTTATTTTATGTCCAAACTATTAGCATTTTTATTTGAATCCAAATTTAGTCCAGTGGATTGCTATTAAATTAATTTAATGAACACATCTGTGAGTGATGGGAGAGCTCTTGGATTAACAAAGAGATTCTATACTACCTAGTAACTGACTAAACCAATTAAATTATCTCCTTTGGGAGGGGGTTAATTTTTGACATTAAGAGTTTAAACAAGAAGTGAATTTGTTTTTACCAGTAATTCAAAGCTAAGACAAATACCAACAATTGATTTTTTAAAAAAAATAATAATTTTGTCTTATGAAAAAACAAATATCAGGACAAATTTCCCACTTAAACCACAAGAATGATCTTCCAGAAGGAACATGCAAAACACCATTTACTATGTAATGCAAGGAAAAAAAGTCAGATAAGGGAATTCTCCTTAGAAACTTTGCAATATCTGCCACTCCCACATCCCTGTTTTGAAAAATTTCTTAAATATAAATGCTTTTGTACTTTACACTGTGGCTCTGCCAGTGCTCAATGGTCTGGGCAACCAAGTGCACACTGATAGGTGAACAAAGATATTCTAAATTACCTTGTGGCTGATTGAACTAACTAAATAATCCCTCTTGAGGGCAGGAGTTAACTTTTGACCTAGAGAATTAACAGGAAGAGAATTAATGCAGATTCAAAGGAACATACACAGAAGGGGAAGAAAATTGCAGGTGTGAAACCTCAGAAACCATAGATAAGCAAAAACCACAAAGTGGAGCAATAGAAGAGAGAGTAGATGGGCACTGAAAGAAGCAGCAGACATAAAAGCAGAAACAGAAATAGCTGAATCACCAAATTGGGAACCATAGAGCTCTAGGCATTGGACACCTGCTGGTGAAGTGAGGTATGATTCCTAGGTGACTAGAACTGTCATGTGACCTAAATAGAATTATTCAACTTCATTGTACATTAAGCTATGCAGTCATTGAGGCTTTCTATAGTTCTTTCTTACTACTCTGAGTGGCTTTAAACAATCCTCTGTTAACTGAAATAATGACAACATATCTTTTACTGGAAACAGCTGACAATTCTCATACAAATGGCAAAAACGTTTTTTTGTTTTTTTTTTTTTTTTGAGTGGTCATTTTTGATTTCTAAAGGAAGATTTTAACTATATTCTTTAATTCTTAATTACAATAAATCAGAATCCTTTCACTGTTTTAATTTATTATTATATTACTCCATTTTGTGAAAAAAATATATTTTTCTTAGAGATGAGATAAGAGATACAGAGGGATAGAGTACTTTGTCCAAATCCTCATAACAAGTAGAGAAGAGGGGTGCATGCATGAGTATAAGTGCACAGGATTATTTACAAAAATAATATATGCCACAAGTTGTTCTAGATTACCGTTTTTATCAATAATATTATATGAGTATTCTTCCATGTAAATACACAGATTTTATCCTCAGTCGTGTTAACTGCTGAAGAGTATTCTACATCACTGAGGCATTAGAATTTATTTAACCATTTTACTGAAGGCATTCTATTATTTCCAGTTTTTTACTCTTGGAAATGTACTAGGATGTGTTCTTATCATTTTGACATAAATCTGAAGATAAAGAAGAGCTAAGTAAGTCATAATCTGTAGAAAATTACAAAAATCTGGGACCAGGCTCCCTCTTAAGATAATTTAGAACTGGCTCAATCCTTCCTGAGAATGAGTACCAAAAAGGAGAATTAAAGAATCATTAGATTTGCATGCTGTCAACTTACAAAAGAGTACTATAGAACCTGGGAGGAACAAGATGCCAGAGTAGAAGGACCTTGAGCTCACTGCCTCTCACGAGCACACCCAAATCACAACTGTTGAATAATCATCTATAAAAAAGACTGGAACCTACCAAAAAAGATATTCTATGTCCAAAGACACAAAGAAGAAACCACAACAAGATGGTAGGAGGAGTGCACTCACCATATAATCAAATTCCATACCACCCAAGTGGGTGACCCACAAACTGGAGAACAATTATATTGCAGAAGTTCTCCCACACAAGTGAGAGTTCTGAGCCCCACATCGATGTCACCAGCCTAAGCATCCGGCATCAGGAGGAGAGCCCTCAGAGTATTTGGCTTTGAAAGCCAGTGGGGCTTAACTGAAGGAGCTCCACAAGACTGGGAGAAACAGAAACTCCACTCTTGGAAGGAACACACAAGGTCTCACATGCACCAGGACCCAGGGCAAAAGCAGCACCTTCATAGAAGCCTGGGCCAGACCTACCTGCTGGTCTTGGAGGGTCTCCTTGGGAGTTGGGGGTTAGCTGTAGCTCACCCTGGGGATGTGGATACCAGTGGCAGAGATATCAGAGAGTGTCATCTACCCAAACTCTCACTGAAGGCAGACATCTTGCATGGGTCATAAGCACCGAGACCTGGCCCCACCCAATAGCCTATAGGCTTCAAACAACCAACAGGACAGGAACGCAGTCCCACCCATCAGCAAACAGCCTGCCTAAAGACTTCTTAAGCCCATAGCCACCTCTAGACATTTCCCTTAACACAGCCCTGCCCACCAGAGGGCCAAGACCCAGCTCCACCCACCAGTGGGTAGGCACCAGAAGCAAGAATACTACAATCCTGCAGCCTAAGGATCTGAGTCTATAAACTCAGGTCAGAACCTACCCTGGGAACAGCGGGTCCCTGGCCCTTGAGTGACGAGAGGGAGTGCAATGCTGGGATACATAGGACATCCCCTACAGAGGGCCACTTATCTAAGGTTAAGAAACATAACTAACCTACCACAGACATAAAAATACAAATAGAAATTTAAACAAAATGAGACAGCAAAGGAATATGTTCCAGATGAAGGAATAAGATAAAACCCCAGAATAACATCTAAATGAAGTGGAGATGGACAATCAACCCAAGAAAGAGTTCGGAGTAATGGTCATGAAGATGATCCAAGAACTCAGGAGAATGGATGCAGAGTGAGAAGTTACCAGAAGTTTTTAACAAAGAGTTAGAAACTATAAAGAATAACCAAACTGAGTTGAAGAATATAATAACTGAAATGAAAAATGCACTAGAAGGAATCAATAGCAGAATAAATGAGGCAGAAGAATGAATCAGTGAGCTAGAAGACAGAGTGGTGGATATCACTGCCACAAAACAGAATAAAGAAAAAAGAGTGAAATGAGGACAGTTTGAGAGACCTCTGGGACAACATCAAATGCACCAATATTCACATTATAGGGGTCCTAGAAGGAGGAGAGAGAGAGAGAAAGAAAGGGCCTGAGAAAATATTTGAAGAGATAATAGCTGAAAACTTCCCTAACATGGGAAAGGAAACTGTCACCCAAGTCCAGGAACCACAGAGTCCCATACAGGATTAACCTAAGGAGGAACATGCTGAGACACACAGTAATCAAACTGATAAAAATTTAGATAAAGAAAAAATATTAAAAGCAACAAGTGAAAAGCAACAAATAACATACAAGGGAATCCCCATAAGGCTAGCAGCATATTTTTTCAGCAGAAACCCTGCAGACCAGAAGAGAGTGGCATGAAATATATTTAAAGTGATGAAAGGAAAAAACCTACAACCAAGAATACTCTGCCCAGCAAGGCTCTCATTCAGATTTGATCAAAAGCTTTAGAAACAAGCAAAAACTGAAAGATACTACTCGGCCATAAAAAAGAATGAAATAATGCCATTTATAGCAACGTGAATGCAGCTAAACATTTTCATACTAAGTGAAGTAAGTCAGAAAGAGAAAGACAAACACCACATGATATCACATATATGTAGAATCTAAAATATGATACAAATGAACCTACCTGTGAAACAGAAATGGAATCACAGACATAGAGAACAGACTAGTAGCTGCCAAGGGAGAGGGAGGAAAGGGGAGGGATGGACTGGGAGTCTGGGGTTAGCAGATGTAAGCTTTTATATATAGAATGGATAAACAAGTTTATACTGTATAGCACAGAGAACAATATTCAATACCCTACGATAAACCATAATGGAAAAGAATATTAAAGGTATATATATATATATATATATAACTGAATCACTTTGCTGTACAGCAGAAATTAACATATTGTAAGTCAACTATATGTCAATAAAAAATTGATAAGTAAAAAACAATTAAAAAGGAAAAAAATTCTTTAATTTTTTTTTAAAAGCTAAAAGAATTCAGCACCACCAAACCAGCTTGACAATAAATGCTAAAGAAACTTCTCTAGGCAGAAAAGAAAAGGTCACAACTAGAAACAAGATAATTACAAAATGGGAAAGCTCACCAGTACAGGCAAACAGTAAAGGTAGGAAATGGTCCACACACAAATATGATATCAAAACCAGTAACTGTGAGAGGAGGAGAGTATAGATGCAGGATATTTAAAATGCATTTGAAATTAAAAGATCAGCAACTGAAAATAATCATATGTGTATATATACATGTGTGTATGTATATATATAAAGAGACAGAGAGAGACTATACCAAAACCTCACAGTAACCAAAACCCAAAAATCTATAATAGATATACACACAAAAAAGAAAAAGGAATCCAGACACAATACTAAAAGATAGTCACCAAATCACAAGAGAACAAAAAAGGGAAAGAAAAAAAAAAGTCCTCCAGCATACCTAGCTAAGCGCTTGTGCTTTGAGCATGCATGCTTCCTTCTGCTCAGATCCTGGACAACGTACTACACTAGCTACCCAACCCTCCAGCCAATCAGTCAGAATTCAAAAAACCTGGTGTGTCCCTGAGGTCCATAGGCTCATATAAGAATATGATTCCCTCTATAATAAATATAATAGTACCTACCCTTTAATTAAGCACCTACTATTTGAGTCCTCTATTAGACCCTGGACATGCATTCTCATTTGCCTAGGAAGACCATCTGAGGATAAAGTTACTCAAGGTCATGCAAACCCAGCTTGGATTCTAGAACCCATGTTCTTTCTAGGGCATTGCTTTTGAATAAGGGCCTGCCCACCTGGGTCTCCAGGTTAATGCGGCAATTTCCTCCTTTGGGGTACGTAGCCTTATCCTGAATGCAGGCAGCCTTGACTGAGGCTTTGATACTGCATATGTCTTATTAGCCCCTTCACTGCAATGGTCGGACCTGACTTGTGGACTCAGTCACTGGCTGGAGTCCTGCTCCTTCAGGGATGAGTTTATGCCAAAAATGCCATTCACCGGTCACTGTCCAGACCAGTACGACTGGCCCCACCCACCACAGAAGCTCTGGGGTAAAGTTAGTTCCTGCAGCCTGATCTATTTTCAACACCCTCTCCATAATAAATGCTGATGAAAGATGCCTGGATGATCACCTACTGTGGACCAGCAGTACTTTAAGCACCTAAACTTTTTTGTTGCACTTGAGTGTACTCATGCATCCTGAACCCTCAGGCTGCCTATCATCCAAGTCCACATCAGATCATGGCCAAAAGCACAAAGAAATATTGCTTTGGTATACTGACACAGTTAAAAAGACTGTGTGCAAAAGATATACCAAGAAGCAACAAATGTGAGATGTACGTGCACAGAGAGACTCTGGGCTCCTGCAGAATCATGGGTTGTTGGTGATGGTTCACATTTTCAGCGGGAAACTCACCCAACACACGTTTGTAAAATTACATCAGTGGTGATAATGAAGTTGGAAAAAGCATTGATCGGTTAGGTTGAGCATCACAATTAATCTCAGGCGGGAGCAGTTCAAACTACAGGCGCTATACCATACTTCAGTTCTTTACAGTGTGCGTGAAAGTCACTGGGGTGCTTGTTACAACGTGGATTCTAACTCAGTACATCTGAGGTGGGGCCTGAGGCTCTGCATTTCTAACAAGTGCCCCTGACGTGCTGAACTCGGACTACACTTTGCATAGCAAGCCCATAGAACTCCTTGACACAGGTTTAAGATATATATATATATAATTGACTTACTTGGACCTAAGTCATGAATGTAGGTGACATTCCAGCCAAGGTGCATGATCGTACCAGAAAAGCAATCATTCATAAAGGAAAAAGACCAAGCCAGCACTGAGTCTCCCAGCATGAGGGAGATGGAGTCTGGAGTTGAAGGGTCTGGAAGCACACAGAAATCAAGAGAGGTAAAAAATGGGCAGTAGTCATGGGAATAACAGCAATTTGTTCAACTGAATAAATAATCTATGTTTGAAAAGCAGAGAAGAAGGTAGCCTGGGGTATTTGAAGTCACACCCGGGAATGCCAAACTCAGGACACTAGACTCACTGGCACAGGAAAGGCAAACTTCAAAGTCTTAACAGCAAGCAATGGAAAGAAATCAGCGCAGGCAAACCAGCATTGCCAAGATGAGCACAGGGTCGCAAATGTCAAAAAGGCAACCAGGTAGATTCTCAGATATGGGAAGTGAACTTACCTGCTCCTCTCCAGCTTCCAGAAGGAACTGAGCAAGGGAAATCAAAATGTCCTGGTCCCAGAGGAAACCACACATCCAAGAAGGAATCCAGGAAGGGATGAAATACGGGAGCTGGAAAACTCAGCAAAGGCTCAGCTCTGCTACCCAGGTCACATCTGTCGTAAAGTTACGTCGTACTGAACCCGTGAAAGGCCTGTATTCTTTCCTACCTGCGTGGGGCAGAATCAACACGTGTGAGTTAAGTGGCTCTAGCTGTGAAAACTGGCAAACCGTATGAGTCAGGAAGCACGCTGGTAAAGCTGCGTCTCAAATCAGTGAGGTCCCAGAGCAGCAGTATCAGCATCACCTGGGAACCTGTTAGGCGATGTAAATTTTCATCCCTGCTGGCTCCAAACCTAGGCGGGTGGCACCCTGCAGGCTGTGTGCCAATAAGCCCCTCCAGGTGATTCTGATGAATGATCACTGCAGTCGTCCATCGAAAGCATGGTGGAGAGATAAGGCCAGGTGTGGCAAAGGACTGTCATCATCAGTAGGCTTGACAATGGCGCTTTTGAAGAGCTGGTGAAGTCTAAGCCTGTTTACAGGGAGAAGAAAACACAGTAGAGATCCTGTAAAATAATAATTAGTAAAATATGCTGAGTGATCAACAACAACAAAAAACCAAAGGGGATGAATGTAAATTGTAGTAAAAAATACAAAAATACAAAATTGAATAATGGGCACTAACAATCTTTGCCTCTTACGCTTTTTATTTCCCAACCACATAAATGTGTCTACTGCTAGAGACACCATTAGGGATTTTCAATAACCCATATGTCTCTTTCAAACGTATTTCTCCAGCATGGTAAGGGAGACCACCTTAGGTAAGTAGCTCTTTGGCCAGGGTGGTCATGTAATATAAATATATTTAAGAGTATCCAGAAAAACTGCTATAATCCTGAGCCTAAAACATGTCTTCAGAAAGTCACACAGTACAATAAAAATGGAGATAGCAGTGTGTTTAAAAAAATTTAAAAGTGCTATAACTTTCCCTTCTCCTGTACAAACTCCTAAGCTAAGTCACAAAAAAATCCAAGAGAATAGCTCTTTGAGTTTAAAGATACCTGATGAAGGGGAACTCAGCATCCAGTTTCCAGCTGTAAATGTTCAGACCCTCTGCCAGCACCAAACCCCCAACCCCTTATTAACCAGAGCAGTGAGAATAGTTTGTCCCTGGATTTAGAAGATGTCAGTGACCATCCAGGACAAGAAAGAAAGTGACAAAGAATGGGGATCAAATACCCAATAAAATTAAATTGAAATATTTTGCTTATTTTTCATCTTTCTCAATACTCCATCCTGCTCCATTACCAGAAGAGAAGAATGTAAGGGTATTTAAAGAGCAGATCATGTCCCCTTCACCATCTGAGTTCCTCAGGCCATACTTAACTGGTCTGACAGAGGGCAGGAGATGCTCTTAAAATTGGATGTGTGACACTGGCCCTCTGTATGCTAGTATAACCTTTCGCTTAGACCAAGCCTCCCACCGATAGTAAGTAGAAACTCTGGACAAAATACAAAAACAACTACCTGCGTGTTCAAATGAGGCTTTTCAGTGGGGTCAAAACTTGGAGATGTCACAAGAATGGAGTGGGTTTCCTATTTTTCTTGTCCCCCGAAAGAAGACCATGGAACAGCACATCACAGACAGGTAAAACTCTGCTGGAAACACTGCTTACTCTCTGGCGGTAGCAGAAGGAAAACAGTCATGGCCAGCTGCCAGAAAGTGAGGGGCATTCTCACAGGAGAGAAAGATGGAGAATGAGATTGCGTGATTCTGTGTACGAACACAATCTCGGTTTTATGCATGACCCATGCATGTGTGGACTGGGCTCACCGCACTGCAGCAAAGGCTTAAATAATACCGTGATGATTTCAGCCACCACCCACAGAGGCTGATACAGAGCCAACAGTCTGACTCTAAAGAGATACATTACTAGCTAAAACCGAAGCATCAGCACAGAGGAATACGAAAGATCCCAGAGTGAGCACAATGTAATAGTCACAGTGCCATAGTCCCAAATTATCAGCATTTTAAAAAAGTAAATTGTGACCCATTCCAGACAGAAAAGAAATGAAAACATACGTCATGACAGAAATTTGAAAACAAGCACTCTTGCCACTTTTTGTGTAATAGCAAATAACTGGAAATAGCCCAAACAACGATCAACAAATGAATGTATACCATGGAATGAAATACTTAAAAAAGACGAACTATGCAAAGTGTTGGTAAGGATGTAGAGCAACTAGAAACCTCATATACTACTGATAGGAATGTAAAATGGTACAGCGACCTAGGAAAACAGTTAGCAATTTCATTAAAATTTAAACATATGATTACACAACCCAGCCATTCTACTCCCAGGAATGTATCCGAGAGAAATGAAAATATGTATCTCCACGAATATTTGTACACAATTGTCCACAGCCGCATCATTTGTAAAAGCTCAAAAAGAAAGCAGCCCCAACATAAAACCACAAATAAATGAATTAAAATGTTTTCCATAGAATGAAATATTACTCAAAGGAAAGAAATTACCAACACATGGAACAACGGGGATGAATCACAAAATAGTCCTCTTAAGTGAAATAAACCAGGTGAAAAAAAGAGCTCATGTTATATTATATGATTCAATATTATATGGTTCAATTTACATAAAATTCTAGAAAGTGCTAACTGATGCATGTGATAGAAAATAGATCAGTAGTTGACTGGGGACAGGAGTAGTGGGAAGACTGGATTTCAAAGGAGAACGAGGAAAGATTTGGGCATGAAGGAAATAAGTATATTGACTGTGGTTATTTCACAGGTGTGTTACATAGCCCACAATTTATCGAAGTGCGAATTTTAAGCATATAGTTTATTGTACATAAAATGGAGCTCAATACAGTCATGCAAAAATTCAAATTTGAGACCAAGTTTAAAATGAAATTGACTTGGAGGCTCTGAACATGCCTTGGTTGTAATGAAGGGAACTGCTCCTCAGTTGGGAAAGAAAACTCAGTGTGGTGTGGTTGGAAGCAGTAGACAGAGAAAAATAATACTGTGTGATGTTAATAGCCCACAAAGTTCAGACCGCTACATGCCCTATACACTGCATTGAAGACCATTACTTATATATTGACAAATACTGCCAAATAGTCTGTCCGAACATTTGAAATAATTTAATAATGCAGGGGAAAATGTATGAGAGGGGTTTCCCTGGTAGCGCAGTGGTTAAGAATCCACCTGCCAATGCAGAGGACATGGGTTCGATCCCTGGTTCTGGAAGATCCCACATGCCATGGAGCAACTAAGCCTGTGAGCCACAACTATTGAGCCCATGTGCCACAACAACTGAAGCCCACGTGCCTATAGCCTGTGCTCTGCAACAAGAGAAGCCACTACAAACAGAAACCTGAGCACCGCAATGAAGAGTAGCCCCCACTTGCCCCAACTAGAGAAAGCCTGCACACAGCAGTGAAGACCCAACACAGCCAATTAATTAATTAATTTTTAAAAAATGTATGAGAATGCTCATTTCCCCTTCCATGTCATCACTGACACTAAATAGTTTTAATCTTCCTAAAGTAGTGAGGTGATCAATAAAAATCCTAAAATAAATTGAGAGGCGAGGGCTAAGAGGGATGGAGGGATCCAAAATTTGAAAGATCATGAAAGCAAGAAAACAAACAAAAAACAAACCTTTCCAAAGAGGCAATGTAAAACATGTCAGATGCTGTAAAAAGGTCAAAGTGTCTATTTTACAATAAAGTAAATTGTTAATGGTTTAAATGAGAGTAATATATCATGTTGAGAGTAAAAAGTCCATCTTCATGGTGGAGGGTTAAATGAAGGGAGAGTGTGGATAATATGAATGGTTTGTGTTTTTTATTTTTTGAGAATTTTGCTGTGAAGAGAGAGGACAATCATCGTATAAATGTTATTTTTTGTTTAAGTGTCTTGAAGTTATATAGCAAATGAGAGATACTTGACTGTGTTATATTATTGACAACATCAATAGCATGACCGTTATTATCAGAGGAAATGAGGGAAATGCAATACAGTGAGATTCCAAGTGAATGAGATTTGATATTACTGTTCGTCAAATGTCACGAGGGTGACATGGGAGAAGAATAAACACGCGGGTGTAGATGTGCTGTCTGTAAATCTGGAATTCTGAAGTTCATAACCAGTGGATCTTTTCTCTGAGAATTGTGAGGCCACAGCAGGTGCTGGTACTGTGTAGGACTTTTGTCGGCTTTGAGTTAAGGAAAACGGAGAATGTTTGAAAAAGCCATTGGTAAGAATGGGAGGGAAAAAGGTAATTTTTATGGTAGTTACAAGGTATAGTTCGGTCACCAAATTGATAATAGCTGGGATGTGGGTGGATTCAACTGGTCTTTTGGATCATTGTGCTGGCACCCACCACAGAAGTCTTCGATATTTTTTTCTATTGAAAAACCTGTACGTATGGCTAAAACCAGGTTCCTGTTAGTTCATCCTCTCCTCTCAGCACTTTCTGAGGTACACATGAATTTTTGGAAGCACCACAGGTGGCCCTGCTTATGGGGAGTTCCTCTGTCGTGGGTTGATATATCTGGCACATTGCTTCTGGTATCCCTCCCCCTCAGTGATGAGTGAGTGACACCCGTGTGAATGCAGCCTCCTCCTGGAGTCCTGCAACCCCCCTCAGGCAAGGCCAGAGGAAGTCGGCCACTAGCTTGCTGGGCTCAGGGTCCTCCACACCTGCTTTGACGTTTCCTAGTTCTTATTGGCACCAGGGCAGGAAGTAGGTACAATAAGTAGGGATGGATGAGATCCTCAAACTAATAAGATCTAAAACATTATTCCTTTATGTCCATTTTCCATAAGTTTAATCTAACCATAAATAGTATACCATCAAACATGAAAATGGATGAAACACTAGAATAATGAACTTGTGAAAATATTTAGTCCGGTAAAGATATTTAGAAACCAGGATCTTTTATGGCTCACTCTGGATTTTTCTTCTTCCACTTTCTGTTATTTCTATTTTTTGTCTCACAGTTTTTGGCCAATCACTTGAATTTACCATTGTATCTTTATTTATAGCCTGTACTTTTATTTAATATCTTAGCACTGTCTTGCTAAGAAGATTGTTCCATCCAACATAATGTTCAAAATACTGACTGTCTGCTCAAATTGTTAGCCTAAGAATGGTTGCAGAATATCTCAGTTCCTCTCTTCAGCTTTCTAATTTGAGAGCTCTACTTCCATATTTGAATACATCTTCTTCAAATACAATTCTGTGGTGATTTTAAATAACACTAAGCTGGAGATAATACTTGATTGGGTCTAAACGCACAGTAAATTTTCTCATTAGTTGAATACTGGATGAAATGACATTTGTTGTGCATTATCTTTAAGACATGGTTAGAGCAGTTCATGCTGTCATGACTATCTGTCATCACATTTGCCTGGTCAGTGTCTATCCCTACTTTCTATTTGTGTGAATGTTGGAATAGACATGGCTCCAAGTCACCCACTGAGGAGGGCCCTGTATGCCCAATTCCCACTGCTTGATACCTAGAACATGTGCGTGTAATCTGGGACTCTGAACCTGGCCTGAGTAAAGTACAGAAAAATAAAGAGCAAAAATGCATTCACAGTGGCCAGCTTGATCAGGGTGGTGTCCAACAGTTGTGCTCAATTGTAGTAGGTGTGGATTACTTGCAAATCCTGTTTTTAAGTTTTAAATTTTCTCCCTTTAAATCTTACTCTGGAAAAGAAACACCAAATTCTTCTGCACAAAATCCTTTTCACTTATATTCTGAGGATCACGCATTCCACTTTTTCCAGTCTGCAAAGTTAACCACTACATTTCCTCTTTCCGGGTTCTAAAGTTGTCTGTTCTTTTTTCCTCCCCTGAGCTCTTTGTCCTGTGGGTTTAAACTTTGTTCTCATGTTAATGTGGTTTGGGGAGATCAGGATTCAAATATGTGTCTAAGCAGCCATGTTTAACTTGCTGTCTGATTAATTTAACGTGCAATTACTGTTTCTCTGATTTTTATCCTCCTGTTACTGGTAACGTAAACCCTAACAACAATCAGTATCAGTAATGAATATTTACTATAATTTATAACAGTCTAGTGAAGTCCTAGAAAAGTACTAAAAAGGATAATTTCTAGGACACTGAGGATAAACATAATATTCTGAAATTTATTAATAATATTAAATATTTAAAAGCAAAAATCCTTTGCTTTGTTTTCATTATGTTTCTGACAATTGTCTTTAAATTTACCTCGAAAATCTTAATTGAGTCAATGCATTTGTTTAAAAATAAACTTCAGAAATCCACAAATTGTGTATTGTGAAAGACAGTCTGTAAGGTTAATGATTGTTTTGAAGTATTCAGTGAAATCAATAATATCTATATTAATACATATATGTAAAATTTAAAGAATTAACTCCATATTGCCCTTGTAGAATTATTCTAGAAACATATAATTGAAACATTTAAATTGTAAAATTCAATGGCTTTTTAATATAAGCACAGAATCATGCAATCATCATCACAATAAATTTTGGAATGTTTTTACCGCCCTCCCCCACAAAAGTCTTGTACCCATTAGCGATCACTCCTCATTTCCTCCAACTTCTTTAGCGCTTGGCAGCTACTACTTTCTTTCTCAATATAGTTCCATACTATGACCACTTTGTGTACATGGATTCACACAATGTCCTCTTTTGTGACTGGCTTCTTTTTCACTTAGCATATGTTTTCAAGGTTCATCCTTGATGTAACGTATCAATACTGTATCATTTTTAGTGATAAGTACTATTCTATTTCATGAATATGCCGCATTTTATGGATCCATTCAATAAAATCGTTAGTGCAGGTTTGTGTGCCTGGCACACTGTGAGCCCAAACAAACCAAAACGTCAGAGTTTGGAGCAAAGAAAGGTTTGCAAAGAAAGGTTTATTGCAGGGCCATGCAAGGAGATGGGGACTCATGCTCTTAAAAGCCCAGAGCTCCCTGAAAGGTTTCTACAAAGCATTTTTAAAAGCCAGGTGAGGGAGGGGGTTTGCAGGGTAAGTGATCTGCTCGTGCACAAGTCTCTGATTGGCTGATGTTGAGGGTACAGGGTGGTGTCACAAGGCTAATATTATCAGTCCTTAGGCTCCAGGAGGCCTGGGGCCATGTGCTCATGGTCATCAAGTAGTTAATATTTTCCATTAGGTAGGGGGTTTTCGCATCTGTAAAACTCAGAAAATGTGCATCAAATACTGTTATCTAGATACTTCAGAAAGGAGCTAAAGCAGAGGATATGGTGGAAAGTCCTGTCCCGGGAAGTCCCCGTAAGGTCCTGCTCAATTACAACATAATAATAATTCAGTAATGATGGTATATTATGTCTTTATTTTATTCATCTCAAAATATTTTCTGTTTCTATTTTAATATTAATTTCTAATATATGATTTCCCCTTTGATCTATTATTTCAAAGTTGACTGTTAAGTTCCACATATTTGTGAATTTCCCAAATTTCCAGCTGATTTCTCTTTTTTTTTTTTAACATTGCTCTGGAGCATAAATTGTTTCACAATCTGATCCAATTAAATGTTGACCCCATTGCAGGAGTAGGTTTTGAAGCCATTCTCTGGGGTTTGTTCTGACCCCAGATGGCAGTTCTTAGTTTAGTAATGGTTTTCTCTGAAAAGCTATCTGGTTACATTTAGCTTTTTGAGCTCGAGAAGCTACAGCCTCCTCTTAATTGCTTACCACCTAAATGTTCATTGTGTCTGAAAGCACCCTTAGGCTTGAACTTCCCCATGCTCTGCTCTAAATAAAGTCAAATCCTTTGGGCTGAGATTCAGGGCATTCTGTTCCTTTGGCATCATTCCCCTTGAGCAAAATCCCTGATTCACTGCCCCAAAGTGAGGGGCAGGACAGTGGCCTGTCTCGTGGAGTGACACCCCTGCATCATGAGCAGGGTGCTGGTACCCTCTGGTCCTCCCAGCTTGCCTCTCCAGTGTGAAACCTTCACATTATGAGACATTGGGGTGAGGGATATTGGGACCTCATTTTTCTTGGCCTGCCCTACAAACGAGCACCAGATAGAAGAATGCAGCCTGAAACATCTTGGCTAAACCCACCTGGAATTTAGCCTCTGAGAAACAGCATAGGAAGATGAGAAATTCTGGCAACCCGCTTCTCCTGGTGAGATACTAGTCTTTGACAGGGAGCTGAGGAGAGAAGGGCCTTGTCTTCTTGTCACCTCTCCTAAAGTGTAGATTCTACCATGCTGAGCTGGGAAGCAGGTCATGGCTCAAGTCTGATGGATTGCTTGTTCTTACAGAAATTTAGTAGATTTTCATGTCTAAATGTTTCTTCATTCACTCTATTCCCTTGTGACAATTTTCAGATATTTTTGAATGTTTGTTTCTGTTGTTTTTATTTTTAAGTAATTTTCACCAGTTAATGGTTTCTTCACTGGGAAGCAGGTTTGCAAATCTATGCTGCTGCCATTCTAAAGTAAATCTGGAGATACTTATTTTGAGGGTTAAAACTAGAAAGTACTTTATTTTGTATGATTTGGCTTGTCTAAGATAATGAGAATGACATCATTCTTCATTTACATTTCTGCCATGTATGCTTTGAAATACAGTAAATTTAATGTCAACATAAAATATTTCTTGTTCTTATATTTAGTGTGGTTAAATTATCCTTTTATGAATTAGATTTATTTTCTATTTCTAGTTTGACACTGTTATTGAAAGTCTTTTTTTTTTTTTAAGGCATGCATCAATTCTAGCTATCTGTGGAGGGCTAGTTTGCATGAAAGAAAATATTTTCTGGTATTAGTTCAAAATATACATACTTCTTTCTATGATTTAGATTTTCTTTCATGCCTCAGTTTAACAGCCCTATTACCTTTTAGATGCATATCAAAATTATTTTTTATGTATGACACCATTCTAATTCTGAGGAAGGTAAGCTAACTTTTTGTGGCAATAAATCTCCAGAAGAATATAACAGTAATTTCTAGGATAAATGTTCATTACTCTTGTTTCTTTTTCTGTAAAATAGAGATAATTGTTCAGTGTTGTTCTGAGGGTTAAGTTAATACACGCAAAATACTTAAAAGAAGTGCCTGGCATATAGTATGCACTCAATAAATGTTGTCAGTTTTTGCGTGATTATTGTTGTTATTATTATTCTTTGGAACCAAGATAGCTTGGCAGTGAAACACAGGTTTTCCAATAAAACATTTTTGTCGGTATGAATTTTGATTTTAAAACATGAGGAGAGCTTCATTTTCTTTTCACTCTAAACATTAGTGAGTTTCCTGAGAGAACAGAGATGTAAAATTAGCATGGGCTCAAATTCATTCCTTTACAAAGAACAGTTTTTGATACCCTTACCCTCTGATTTAAAAGCTCACTTAAATTCAAAGGAAAGTAGTTATTTCTTTGATTCCATTTCACATCATGAGGCCATCTTTTGAGAACTGCCATTGCTTAGCTTTGGAGCTGAACAAAGTTTCTTTTTCAATGCAACTTCATATTTCTAATCTGTTTTCTATACTGATTCTTTGAGATTAAACAATCAAATCAAAAGGCTTATTTATTTGAGCTTATAGAATAGGCTGAAATTATTTAAGAATTACAGGCTGCTTTTGTACTTAGCATCTGGAACAAATTTTCAGAAAAAAAAACGAGTACAAAGGGAGAACACACACATCAAATATGTTCATAAATTTTGCTTATACTTAACTTTGATACTGAATTCCCAACAGTTTACCTTATACAGAATATAATATTGGTATTTTTTGTTTCCAAAGAAATGACTTGATATGAGATCAAGATAATTCATTTAAATTATGAGTATAATAATATTAAAATTATTATTTGCATATGTGACATTAATGGAAACCTTTTTCTTCAGGTAATTTAATGAAAATGTTGGAAAAGGAATCTTCCAGTATAGTAGAATATAAAAATAATAATCCACTTAAATTCAGATTTGTTTTTATTATGTAACATACACTATAAAGATTTTCCCTGGTCCTAATATTTAAAGTTCTTCACTCTTTTCTACTTTTCCTGCCCAGTCTCTCCTCCCATTCTGAGTTAAGTACAAAATGTTCAAGTAAAAAATAACTCCTTCAACCCTGTTCTCAGTTTTTATTTTTCATACCTTTTTGTTTCATTTTCCATTGAATCAAGTCAGTTTTTCATTATTCTATTAAGAAGATGCCATTAAAAATGTTTTCTTTCTTGAACATCTAACTCTTTACCAAATTATTTCTGTTCCTTGTAGGATAATAAAGATGATTATTCTTAATGGACTGCAAACTGATCACTTAAGCATATGGTTTTAAGATACTAGTTTATTTTCAGGGGTAAGTTTCCCTGTTGATTCTTGAAAGTGCATATTCTGGCTGTTGGAGAAACAGCATTATATTTTGTTTGACAATGCAAAGCAAGTATTGCATCCTCTAAGCCTGCATCCCAACTTCACAAGGTCTTGCCTTCTAATTGGACTTTAACTAAAGCTTCATTAGGGCATTCCATGATTTTATCATGCCAGCTGCTTCTGAGTGATGGGCTGCACAGTGAGACGGGTGAATTTAACGAGTGCGAGTTCCTTGAGTGGAAGCAGTGTTGTGTGGAATGGTGGTGGTAAATAGGGCATTCCTTAAATCCCTGGAGAGTGGCCCGAACAGAAGGTTGGTGAGGAAAGTGACAAACCCATACGCAAAATACATTTCTATTAATCCATTCATAATAAAAGGAACAGTGTAACCAAGCAGCCATCGAGTGACTGGTCTGCCCAGGATGTGGCGCCTCTCAGAGTCTCAGCATTGGTCCACGATGTTGGCAAGTTAGCACTCAGTAGTTGCAGAAACAAGATGAATATGGATTAGGGGAAGTAAAGGGCTCTCCCTACACTAATGCATTGAAAAATTCATTGTTGAGGAGTAGCAGCATCCTTGAGAAGCTCTTCTATCCTCTTAGGCAGCAAAAGAAAACGGGAAGTGCCGCCGTTGAAATTGTGGATGCTGGAGTGGCCACAGCCAATGTGGGGATTTTGATAGGAATGAGCACCATCTTTTTTTTTTTTTTAATAATAATAAAAATAGCTTTATTATCCTAGAGATTGTCATCATCTTTCTTTCAAAGATTCAAACATTAGGATTTCATCCACACCATGGTTTCTTCACCTTGGCTCTGTTGGAGCCAGACAGTTCTTTGTGGGGTGCACACCTCTGCATGGTAGGGTTTTAGCAAAATCCCTGGTCTCTATCCTTTAGGTGCCAGTAGATAATCCACACTGTGAAAATAAAATGTGTCTCCAGTCACTTCCACATGTGGGGGCGCAGGGGGTGGGGGAGTTACAGAATGACACAGGTGGAGAACCACTGAGGGACAGTGACCTCTACTGGCAGAAACAGTCAAGCCAGGTCTCCCAAAACGGGCCTCTTTCAAAGACACAGCGATGAACAAAACGAAGTAATGAAGTGGTGTGTGCTTAGCAAAAACATATCCACCATTTTTTAGAATTTTGTGGGGTGTGAATGACTCATGTTTTGGGCCTTATTAACAATCAGACAATGCAACTTTTTAAAACGAGCTACTCATTTAACATCTTCAGGTTCACAAAAATTAAAAAGTGAAATAATATCAAATGCTGGTAATGATGCAGAGAATTGGAATCCCAGGCAGTTCTGTGGGTGTCAATCGGTCCAACCCTGCTGAAGCGGCATTTGGAAGTGTTTCCTAGAGCACAGTGTGGTCACCAGAAACACTCTTTTTTTTTTTAATTTAATTTAATTTAATTTAATTTAATTTATTTGTTTTTTAAGCTCTTTATTGAAATATAATTGCTTTATACTCGAGCACCATCTTTTAAGTCAGCTGCCTGAGGTGAAGTGATTCCAGGATGTGGGTCATCATTACCACAATGGTCCCCATGAAGTGTGCCCACCTGTATCCATCATCTCTCGCAGTGTCATGTTGCTAATGCTCCCAGCAGGACTGGCGATTTTATTTTTCACCCTCTTAAAATTGGACTGGCATCATGACTCTCTTTGACAAATACACTGCAGCATATTTGCTCTTGTGTTAGTTCCGTATCCTAGGCCTTAAGAAGCCTTTCGGCTGTGTTCTGACTTTCCTGGGATACTGAGACTGCCATGCTAACCCCATCTAGGATGAGAAACACATGGAGAAGAACTTCATTTCTGTAACGGGCAGCCAGTGTCAAATTTCAGACATGGGAAAGAGACCATCCGGACCCTCTAGTTTCAAGTGAGTCATCAAAGGCTTTCGGCTGCGTGAGCGATACCTGTCAAGACCAATCCAGACTGTTATCCCACTAAATGGTGACAAATAATAAATTACAGTAATTTTAAAATACTAATTTAGGGGACTGTTTGTTACGTAGCAAAAGATAACTGAAGTGCAAGGAAAATCTATTCTCCTCAAGAAAGGCAAGAGAGTCTGCTTTTGCTGGCAAGGGAGTCACAAGAGGGGTTTAGCATTCCAAGATGCTCAGTCACCAGAATCCATCCAAATATTTACATTTCTACTTGCAGGGCTCCACTGCTTTCCAGGTAATGCACTAATTTTCACCAGAGACACCTAGCAAGAAAGTGGTGTTACACAAATCTTTTAATTCTGAAACCTTCAAAACTAACTTTGGCGTTTCACTTTCCAGCTCTTTTCGCTGTCTACAGAAGCTATGAGATTAGAAGCTATTTGGTGTTCTGACTGTGCCTTGAGCTTAACATTAAAGCCCTGAGGTTGATATTTCTTTCCGCAAGCTTACAATGCAAGTAAAAAATGTCCAGCCCACCCCACAGTGTTAAAGCTATTATTTATTGTCCATTTGATTTTCATGTTCAGCAGACATTTGGTCTCCCAAAGCCTAGTATCTGGTGACATCCAGATATCAGAAGCCTATTAACACCTCTAGATTAGGGTGGAGGAAACTAAACTACCTGTGACACAGCTGGAGCCACTGCCACCGGATGTGCTAGAACTGCTGAAGGACGGCAGCCTTGAGGTCACACCCTACCCCTGCTGCTATCGTGAGTCCATTTTACAACAAAGACCAAAAGCAGAATGTGTCTTCCTTCTTCCGAATCTCTCTTCATCAAAAGTCCTTCCCATTGCTATTAGATAAGAAGAAGCCACCTGGCAAAGACTGGGAGTCTTCCAGCCTTAGAAGTGTAAGATCAGAATAGAAGAAGTGGTCTGAGATAACATATAACCAGAAGGGAAATATTTTCCACTGAAGAGATTGCTTTGATTTTCGTCAAAATGATTCTCCCCTTAACTATCAATGTCATCCTGGGGCAAAGCTAACCTCTCTGGAATCAGGTTTTATCATCTCTAAATAAAGGAGTTGCACGAGAATGACTTTCAGTTTCCCTTTATCCTCTAAAAAAGGCCGCTAATAAATATTGATATATCAACTAACTTTCTTAATCTAGTGAGTACTACCAATAGGAGGAGATTGTAAGCTGCAAATGCAACCCGTAGTTGTGATTTAAAGTTTTCTAGTAGCCACATTAACATAGTAAAAACATACAGGTGAAAATCATTTTAACAATATAGTTTATTTAATTCAATATGTCTTTTCAACATGCAATCAATACAAATGTGATTAATGGTACCCTAACAGACCTTTGCATACAAAAACTTCACAATGCACAATTTTGGACTAGCCGCATTTCAAATATCGAATAGCTGCTGTAGGTAGTGGCTACCCTACTGAAGAGTGCAGATCTAAATAATAGCTTTTTTTCCCTAGCTAATGGAGTAATATACTTTTTTTTTCCATTTTCTATCTTCTTATATTATCCTTTACTGCTAATGCCTAACGAAGATCCCGCACGCAGAAACTAAGACTTAGTGCAACTAAATAAATAATAAATAAATAAATAAATAAATATTTTTTAAGTACTTTTTATTCGTAAATTTTTTTTAACTCTAAAAAATACTAGCAATTAAGTATTTGTGGAACTAAACTACAAATAATACAAATACTAAAATTTAAAGTTATATAGAGATGCATGATAATTAAAAATACCAACTTATTACAAGCATAATAAGGATTTTTAATAAATTAAAAACATGAATTAGAAACCAAAGCTTTCTAAAACAAACTTTAAAATGATGTATAGCAAGAATAGCAAAAGCAAGTACAAGATTTGTAATCACATACTTGAATCTTAATATCAACACTTCTAGCTCTGTTACCTTAGAATATACTTTTCTTCTTCTTAGATTCCTAATCTGTAATATGGAAATAAAAATGCCAATTTTAACAATGTTGTTATGATGATTGATTGAAATATTGAATGCAGATCATGTAATCATTCTTTACAGAGGGTTTCACATTAAATTTTTTTTGAAAGAATTGATCATTGAATTAGTAACAGAGTAATATATACTTAGAAAAGCTAAAAATTCATTTTTTGCATTCTCGGTAGAGGGATGGACTGGATAAAATATTATAATGTAGAGCTAAATATATGACCCGACGTAAAGATTTTTGCCACAAACCATCATTTATGTATATTTTAATAGATATGTGTTATACATATATATGGATATATATAAATGAACGCTTATAGCAACAATTTATATATACATATATTTACATATATACATGTATGCAAACACTTATGTATACATTATACACCTACACACACAACCCTATAAATGTGTGGCTACCTTATTGGATAGTGCACATATATACAGTCTGATTTGGAATCCTGACTTTGTTCTCTTTACTTGCTCTATGTCCTTGGACGAGTTATTTATGTAGTTTAGTTTGCTCACCAGTTTAAAAAAAAGACAATGGTACCTATTCCACTCAGTTGTCATGAAAACTATATGAATTATGATATTTAAGGAGCTAAGAACAGTGTCTTGCATATATTAAGCACTATATAAGAGTTTGATATTATTAGTGAATAGTTTTTAGCAGGTAAGTGATACATACCTGTGTTTAAGATAATTCCTTAAATATCTTGTGGAGAAATTTTTAAAGAATGTTATAATATTTGGTTTGATGCATCACGGCATGAAATATGATAGAAACCACAAGGATGGAGATAAATGTTCAAATTTGGGATCTATATATAAGTTGGAGTTGACAGGACTTGGTGATTGATTACATACAGGTGGTGAGAGAGAGTTGCGACAAGAGTGATAACCAGGGTTTTTCACTTGAGCCAAAAGTGAGGAGGAGAGGGGCTGGATGGATGAAAATATAATTAGCTTCATTTCGAGCAAGTGTTTGAGATTTCTGTGGATTGTTAAGTAGAGATATCTTGAGAGATATATTTTTAATTCTCTGGCATATTATACATGACTGAAGTCTTGAGAGTTGATGAAATAACACTGGAAGGGTAAATAAAGAACTTAGAGGAACCAAGAACCCCATAAAACAATAATACGACATCGTACTGTATAGTTTATAAAACATCTTCATATACTTTAATCTCATCGAACTCTTACAGCCATCTTGTAAGCAAAACACACTTTCTCACTGTTCGAATGAGATAAATGGGACTCAGGGCTTAGGCTTCTTGCCAGTCTTAGCTCCAACATTTCTTCAGAGAAGTTAATTAGGAGAGATACTCTGGTGAGAAGATGAGAATGGAAGCTGGAGTTAAAGGTTATAATGATGAAACTATCAAAGATTGAGAAGTGATAGAGGTTATATATGATATAATAATACCTTCACCACCATCTCCCTTTGCTCAGCTACTGGCTATTTTGCAAGACCCCAATATAAATGTTACAAACTGAGGGAGTATTTGTTAAAAAAAAAAAAAAAAGTATGATTTCATGAGACAGCTTATTTCAATAAACATTGGCATTCATGCTCCAAGCAATGTAAAATTTCCAAAAAGATTAAAATAGTAAAGTAATGAATCACTCTTTATAGTTGTGGGGAGACAATCTGAAAAATATTTTATTATATCCAATTATGAACTGTGAAGAATGATCACATATTTATACTCATTTTTTTTTAAATAAAATGAAGTCCAAACAGAACGTACAGAACTTATTAAGGGCAGGTTCACCACCATTTTAAGAAAACCTCGAGACTAAAATCCAACTTGCCTCTTACAAAGGAAATTACAAAAGGGTCACTTTACATTGTGACATGTCACTAACCTTGCCATAAATTTCATGAAGCATAACTGACAGGAACCATTACAGGTTGAAATTCTTTTAGATAAGTTTCCCTGGGAAATAGCCAGTGGCAAACATAGATACTAGGTTTCAGTGGGAGGTATAATCTAGAGAAGCAAGATCCAGGGAGAAAAGGGAAATAAAGTGAGGAAGGGTGGAAAGCAAATACAAGATGGTATGTTCCCAAGCCAGCCAGAGCTTCTCAGAAAATGCAGCTGCTTTTTCCAGACAGGTCATACGGAACCACTGTGCCACAGAGCAGTCCATCAGGGAAAGGAAGGCAGAAAAATGTATCTGTCAGTTCTGTCTCATCTCCATATTTTATTTCAAGAGGCATTCATCTTATCCCCCAACAATATTTGCAATTTGTGTTGCCTTACACTTTTGGGCATTGATTGCAGAAGCCGGATTTCGTGCCCCACGTTGGGACAATTCATCATCACCCAGAAGTCATGAGACAGACCATTAGCTTCTCTGAGTCGCTTATGGTTAGACTTCCTACAGACGCCCAGCCCTCACTTGAAGGATGGCTGAGACCCAGCCGTGATAGGAGCCAAGGCAATAGGGGCAGTAACCAGCAGGTCTCCAAGAAGCTGCCGAGGCCCAGGGAGCTGATGGCATCAGCAAATCTGAAGTGGCTCAACTGGGTCAGATACATGAAATTAAATAGAAATTAAATAATTACAGATGCAGCCCTTTAACAAACACCTTGCTCACTTGCTGTGTGTCACATATGATGTTGGATTCTAGCAAAATCAAAGATTAATAAACCAACTCTTGACCTCAAGATGCAAACAGTCCTTTGAGAGTGGTAGGCAACCAAACTACCTAGCACCAAGCAAGAGCAGAAGCCAGTTACAAACATATCACCTGGTTATAATGGTGTCAAAAGGAGTAGAATAGCAAGCTGTCAAAGAGGAGAAGATGCCTACAATAGCTCAAAAGGAATGATTATAAATTTTCCAGGTTGAAAGTATGACAAGTGTGACAAAGTATTCCAGGTCAACTGCAGTCTCAATCTTGTTATATTTTAGTTCCAGGGCCTCAGGGAGTGATTTATCCTCTTGAGGATTTGTTGCCCTTATCTATAAAATAAGACATTTTAGGGACTTCCTAGGTGGTGCAGTGGTAAAGAATCTGCCTGCCAATGCAGGGGACACAGATTCCATCCCTGGGCCAGGAAGATTCCACATGCCGTGGAGCAACTAAGCCTGTGTGCCACAACTATGGAGCCTGTGTGCCGCAACTACTGAACCCTGTGTGCCTAGAGCCCATGCTCCACAACAAGAGAAGCCACCACAATGAGAAGCTCACTCACCACTATGAAAGAGTAGCCGCACTTGCCACAACTAGAGAAAGCCTGTGTGCAGCAACAAAGACCCAACACAGCCAATTAATAAATATAAATAAATAAATTTATTAAAAAAAAAGTTTTCAATTAGAGTATATCTAAAGTCCCAAATTCTAGGCCCCAAATTCTAAATTTCTTTGTGTTTTAGGAATACTTCTATGTAATCTAAGATCTTGTTAAACCTACTGCTCTATGCCTCACATTTATATTTTTCCCCACTGACTTTACCTTTGAAAATACTTTTAAAAAGGAAAATGTTCTTTCCTCCATTCTCTTTTTTTTTTAATGTTGAAACTCACCACCTTTTACCATTACTAGTCCATGACATAAGTCTTTAGTACTAAATCAGCTTTTCTGCCTTGCAGCAGACGATTTAGCATTTGTTTACCTGGCTTTTGATCAGTGTCTCAAAGGGCTCCTAATATTCCTCATATAAACTCTGCTTCCCTTTGCTGCCTTGTTAGGTTTCCTTCTAGAAGCTCTTTTACTCTTTTATTTCCTTTATCTTTCCAATTCTATTTTCAGGTATTACACAGCTCTTCAGAAAAGAGAATTTATTTTCCCTTTGAGAAGTTACTGCCTTAGTGATGATTTAGTTATACATTAGATTACTGGCTGTTACAAATGATGCTAAGATAGGGTAGCATCTATATAGGGTGAGATAACTTGGAGTGATCTCCTGACAACTGGATTTTTTTTATTGTCTCTCAAAGTTGAAAGACCTGGTTTTCAGATAGAGCTGTATATGACACCCATGACGGGGAGCCAACACACATTTGCAGCATATGCTATTTAGTTATAAGGCTTTTGTATTTGGCAAGACTAGCCTATGTGCTTCCACAGTATCAAGCACCATTGGGCATCTATAATCTGTACATGAATTGCTTCTGAAGATCACAAAGTCACCCTAGCAATGAAGTGTTTGACAAGTGAAGTATGAGAACGTGTTTTAGATCACATTTGGTGAATTATTTCATAAAACTCACCTAGTGACTGGTCGAATTCCTCTTGGCATGAGGAAAACGAATACTGAATTATGAAGTGCTGGTTCTCTGAGCTTACTTTCTCAGAAGCTATTTGCTTTTATGTGGCATTTAAGAATGAAAATTAGGAGTAGAGATCTGGAATTTAGATAAAAATTCTTGGTGATAGTTTCTCACATTAGACATCTAGTGTCTGAAGTTAAATATTCCCAGATACAATGTATAGCCTAACATATACTATGTTTTAATAAGTACTGATAAAATTTTGGTACCGCCATTATGGAAAATTGAGATTACTCAAAAACTTAAAAATAGAACTACCACATGGTTCAGCAATTCCACTTCTGGGTATATAGCCAAAGGAAATAGACATATCTCAAAGAGATATCTGTACTCTCATATTCATGGTAGCATTATTCACAATATCCAAGACATGAAAACAACATAAGCGTCCTTCAATGGTTGATGAAGAAAATGTGATATTTATGCATATTTTTCAGAAATAATGAAAGAAGGAAATTCTACAATGTGCAGTAACATGGATGAACTTGAGGACGTTGAGAAGTGAAATAAACCAGTCACAGAAAGACGAATACTGCATTATTCCCCTGATATGACGTCTCTTAAATAAAATTCATAGAATCAAAGAGTGTATCTTTGCGTGGCGCAATCTCCAATTATCCTGGAGATTATCCTGGAGGTGCCCTTCCTTTCAAGCTTCTTTCACTACCCCCCCCGCCACCTGCTGCCAGCCACTTATAGTTTGTTTCATCACTGCCCCCTAAACCCAGCAAGTAGTGTGAAAAGGTGCTCAAAGAAGCAGCTGGAATACCCGGCATCCACTACCCCTTTTCCTGCAAACCCACTTTCCAAAACTATTTTGCAGTTCACAAAATCTCCGTCCCCTATGAAAAGCAAAAACCAAAACAACAGTTAATAACTCCAGATTTGGGGTTTTATTTTTTCATCCTATTCTTCCCCCCTAAGCATCAGTAGCCTGTAGGTCATTGCTTCTTGCATGCTTACATGAACACAGCCCGCACACTTCCAGTATGGGAGGGACCCACCCAGGTATGTGGACATGTTCCTGTTAGGCTAGTGTCTTCTCTTTCTTTCTTTCCTCCCCCGCTCCTCTTAAGTTCTAATCTCAGGTCTAATTAGGCTCCTAATTGAGCTCCATCTCTCTCAGATATAGAACCACTAACATGTACATGGGACACCTGGGAACCAGGCAGTCCCAAATGGAATCTAGGTCATGGCTTCTTGTATCCCTCAGGTCACATATGCATTTTCTTGCTACATAAACATCGTCAATGGCAAAGTCCTCCAAAGTTCTAACCAAAATGAGGTGCAAATAATCTTACTGTTACCAAAAAAAAAAAAAAATGCTGACAAGCTGGCACAAAGAATCCCCAAATTCATTTTGGACACTTGGTTACAAAGAAACACTAATTAATCAGTATTTTTGTTGCCTCGATCACGGGTCAGTGCCATTTAAATACATCTAATATTTTAAAAAATAGCTCAGGCCAACATTACACTTGCTTGAATTAAACTTCATAACACAAAGGACATTACTCCATTTGTAGGGATGCCTCTGAAACAATGCTCAGAGGGAAATTTATTACTTTAAAAATATAAATATTATTATACTTAAATAAAAATATTTAAAAAGGGTAAAAGTCAAAGATTTAAATTTCAAAATTAAGAAATTAAGTAAAAGAAGGGCAAATTTAAACCAAAGAAAGTAGAAACAAGGAAATAATAAAGGTAAAACAAAAATTAAAACCAAATTACACATAAAACCAAATTCTAATATATAATTAAGAGAATCAACAGAGATAAGAGTTGGTTCTTTTTATCAGGTTAATAAAAATGAAAAGCCTCTTCTAAGTTAATCAGAACAAAGAGAGAATATACATTATTAATACCTACAAAATACCTACAGCTAACATCATACTTAATAGTGAAACCTCAAAGTTTTCCTACTAAGATCAGGTACAGGCAAAGATGTTCCCTTTCATCACTCATTTTCAACACTGTACTGGAGGTTCTAGTTCATGTGATAAAACAAAATAAAAAAGAAATTAAAAATATACCAATTCAGAAGGAAGAAATGAAACTATCTTCACAAATGACATGACCTTCTGTGTAGAAAATCTGAAAGCACTGACATAAAAACTCCTAGAACTAATAAGCAAGTATAGCAAGGTTTCAAGATACAAGTTTAATATCCAAAAGTAAATCACCCTCCCATGAACAAGTGGAATTTCAAATTAAAAATGCAATACCATTTACATTAGCAGCCCCTAAATGAAATACTTAGGTATTAATCTAACAAAATATTTACAAGATCTGTATGAGGAAAACTAAAAAACTCTGATGAACAAAATTAAAGAACTAAATAAATAGAGATATTCCATGTTCATGGATTGGAAGACTCAATATCGTCAAGATGAGAATCTGACATTGTCAAACTGATTCTAAAATGTATATGGAGCGTCAAAAGATTCAAAATAGCTGAAACAATATTGAAGGAGAACAAAATTGGAGGACCCACACTACTTGACAGTAATCAGGACAGTGTGATATCGGCAGGAGAGTAGACAAATAGATCAGTGGAACAGAACAAAGACCCCCAAAATAGGCCCACATAAATACAGTCAACTTATGTGTGACAACAGAACAAAAGCAGTACAATGAAGCAAAGATAGTATTTTTAATCAATGGCACTGAACAACTGGACATCCACATGCAAAAATGAATCTAGAAACAGACCTTACACCATTCACAAAAATTAACTCAGAATGAATCACAGACCTAAATGTAAAACACAAAACTATAGAACTCCTGGATGATAATGTAAGAGAAAACCTAGATGATGGGTATGAAGATAACTTTTTAGATACAACACCGAAGACATGATCCATGAAAGAAATCATTGATGAGTTGGACTTCATTAAAATTGAAAACCTCTGCTCTGTGGAAAATAATGTCAAGAGAATGAGAAGACAGATCACAGACTGAGAGACAGTATTTGCAGAAGACCCATCTGATAAAAAACTGTTATCCAAAATATACAAAGAGGGACTTCCCTGGTGGTGCAGTGGTTAAGAATCCGCCTGCCAATGCAGGAGGCACTGGTTCGAGCCCTGGTCCGGGAAGATTCCACATGCCATGGAGCAACTAAGCCTGTGTGCCACAACTACTGAACCTGTGCTCTAGAGCCCGTGAGCCACAACTACTGAAACCTGTGCGCCTAGAGTCCGTGTTCCACAAGAGAAACCACTGCAGTGAGAAACCTGTGCACCACTACGAAGAGTAGCCCCTGCTTGCCACAACTAGAGAAAGCTTGTGTGCAGCAATGAAGACCCAATGCAGCCAATAAATAAATAAATAAATAAACAATTAAATTTATAATATATATATATACAAAGAACTCTTAAAACTCAACACAGAAACACACAAAATCTGATTAAATAATTAGCCAAATATCTTAAGAAACCTCATCAAAGATCTACAGATGGTAAATAAGCACATGATACAACGCTCCAAATCATGTGTTATCAGGGAAATGCAAAGTAAGACAACACTATTAGAATGGCCAAAATCTAGAATATTGACAACAACAGATGCTGGTGAAGTTGAGGGGCATTGGGAACTCCCATTCACTGTGGGTTAGAATCCAACATGGTATAGCCACGTTGGAAGACAGGTTGGAGTTTTCTAACAAAACTTCCTAACAAAAAAAACATATTTTTACACACCATCTAGTAATTGCACACTTTGGTATTTACCCAAAGGAGTTGAAAACTTATGCCCACACAAAAACATGCACATGGATGTTTATAGCAGCTTTATTCATTATTGCTCAAATTGGAAGCAACCAAAATGTCCTTCAGTGAATGGTGAATGGATAAACTGTGTTACATCCAGACAATAGAATATTATTAAAAACTAAAGAAAAAAAAATGACCTATTAAGCCATGAAAAGACATGGAAGAATCTTAAAAGCATATTACTAAGTGAAAGAAGCCAATTGGAAAAGACTACATACCGTATGATTCCAACAATAGAACATTCAGGAAAAAGCAAAAGTATGGAAACAGTAAAAAGATTAGTGGTTGACAGGAGTTGAGATGTGTGAGGGATGAATAGGTGGAGAACAGAGGATTTTAGAGCAGTAAAAATACTCTGTATGGTATCATAACGATGGCTACATGTCATTATACATATGTAGAAACCTACAGAATGTACAGCACCAAGAGTGCTACATGTGGCAGAAATGCGTGCACGTGAATACCAATAAGAACGTCAAGAATGTTCAGAATAGCAAAATTTGTAATAACACCAAACTGTAAACAATGCAAATGTTCATCAACAGGAGAATGGACACAACATACATTATGGTAGAATCATTCAATAAACCACTCCACAGCAATGAGTTAAAGAACTTTTGTTATACACAAAATGGATGAATTTCACAAAGTTAAGGAAAAAAGTTTCACTTGATACAATTCCATTTATATAAAGTTAAAAAACTGAGAAGCCATTTTAATGCCATTTGCTGCAACGTGGATGCAACTAGAGATCATCGTATTAAGTGAAGTAAGTCAGAAACAGAAAGACAAATACTGTATGATATCATTTGTATGTGGAATCTAAAATGTGATACAAATGACCCTATCTACAAAACAGAAACAGACTCACAGACATAGAGAACAGGTTTACAGTTGCCAGGGGGGAGGAAGGGAAGGAGAAGGAGAAGGATGGACTGGGAATTTGGGGTTAGCAGAGGAAAACTATTACATTTAGAAAGGGTTAACATCAAGGTCCTACGATATAGCACAGGGAACTATATCCAATCTCCTGGGATAAACCATAGTGGAAAAGAAATTTTAAAAAGAGTGTATATATATATATATATATATAACTGAGTCACTTTGCTGAACAGCAGAATTTAGCACATTGTATATTAATTATACTTCAATTTAAAAAACCTGATAAGACAAATCTAGTAATTATATTTGAGGAGCGTTAGATATAACCAGGGATGAACAGAGGCAGAATCTCTCTGGTGCAAACAGTGTTCATTCTTATTTTGGGTACTGGATGCACAAAACATGTTTGGTGCTTTTAAAATCAGTTTTACAAAATCATTGAGCTGTACATTTTTCTTTGTGTATCATTCTCCAAATATTTACTTTAAAAGTTATTACGCTTGTGTGGTAGTTAGGAATACAGTTTCTGGAAGTCAACTGTCCTGTTCCTCATCTTACTTATAAGTTGCATGATCTTCGGCAAATCTTTTATTCTTCTCTTTTTTAGTTTCCCAATATTAAGTATCACCTACTATTCAGACTTATTGAGAGAAAAAAAAATGTACTTTCATACATGTAAATTACTAAGAACTGGAAAGTACATGAATCAATTTAGATATTGTTATTATAAAATATAATGATTGTGCAATAAGTGCCGGTTTATACTTTTGATGAATATTATATGCATGTATATATGATCTCCATGGAAATTTCTCCTTTTCTGTTCATCCTAATAACTTGCGGTCTTATCTTTTAGTACTTTATTTCTCTCTTGCAGTTATGTACATAAAAATATGGTACTAAAATGTAGTTTATGACAGTGCTATGAGGAAACGACATTGCAAGAGCCTCCTTTATTTCCTTTTTCAGGCATAACACTAAATTCTGTGTAACAGCCTAAAGGACAATATTGTGTCATTTTTAATTCATATAGCTCGAGGATTAAGCCATATCAGCACTGTAAAATCCCTCTTTACTACTTGTAAACAATTCACTGCATGGTTATCCTAAGGCAAACCCAAATGCTGTTAGCATATGACTTATTATTTATGACTGTTGTGGAGACTGGTCATTCGCATTAGATTAGAAGAAAATAAAATACCAATGTCAAGCCTCAGAACAATGAATTGGTCTTAGTAGTTGAGAAGCATGGCAGAGCAAAAAGAGAGTGTGATGATGCCTTTTCTCCAGGATTCTGGAGACTACATAATGGGCAGGAATTCAAGTTAATTTTACATTGATTGGCCATATAATGTTTTTGACGATACCAAGATTTTCCAGAGGGTAAAGTGAGGTGTTATTAATAATTTTGCTGGAACATCCCCATGGTAGCTAGGATTCCTCTAAGAAAACTAGAAGTAGAGTCATCTTAGTTACAAGCTTTCCTCTGAAGGGAAATTTAGTCATTAAGTGGTCTGTGTGGTGGGAAGGGGGTGAGCTGGGGAGTGGATTGCTGGTTGTCTAGACAAAATTGCAAAGTCTAAGCTCTAAAGGGGGTTGACACCTGAAGGGGCTCCAGATAAGGCAACACAGATGTTTCCTACAGTTGCTGACTCTCTCAATTTATACATGGTCAAGCTGCAAGTACCATCTCCTTCCATGTAGTATTTTAATAAGTCTATGAATCTTCTTGCTTTTTAAAGAAATAAAATGGAAATTATAATTGAAGGAACAGGCTCCCATACTCATGGTTAAGTAAATACCTCTATGACATGGAAATAGTAAGGTCAGGAATTTTTGTATTGACACACAATGCTCCAACCCGATTATCTATGACTATAACTCCCAAAGCACCCACTCCTTTCCAAAGAAGCTTTCCCTTGTAGACATTTCTCCATAACCCAGGGCACCATTTGCACACTTCCGTCACAACACTTTTAACAAGCTCTCTCAATTGTTGATTAACTTGTATGTCTCTCTGATTCTTCTTTAAGGCTTTTGTCATTTTTTTACAGACCATGTCATTTTTACCTCTGTATTCAAACACACTGCCCACTGCCCAGTGGTCAGTAGCCATTGAAGCTTTTTAAAATCTATGACTAATGTTTTAATAAAGCTTTGTATTTTAAAAAACATTTTCACACTCATTTATTCTACTCAAGAATTCCTTAAACAGAGTAGATGCCTAGCGAATATATTCAAGCTGACATTTTTTTTATCTATTCAAAATAATGCAAAAACTCTGTTTTTATATTTCAATAAGTCTCTAATACATATTAAAGCAAAATTGTAAAAGTTGATTTGTTTACTGGCTATAATTCTGTTTGCATTAGTCAGAGGAAGAAGTCATTCAGGCTTCCACATGTCTGGTAGAATGGTCCTCTCAACAGCAATGATTAATAGATTTGTTCAGCATATTCAAGGAACGTTGCAATATAACAGTGAAAGAACACCAAAATCTAGTATACTGAATTGTTGATCCTAATGTTTTATACATGATGTCTCAGCTCATTCCAGACACATCAGAGTTCATTGCTGACCACTGATAAACACATTTATCCTTGTCTGAGAACTTTACAAGAGCTTCTTTAACTTTATTGTCTTCTTTAATGTACTCTAGCCAAAACCATCCCAGTGGGAACTGTTGTTTTCATGCTTCCAGTTTTTGCTTTGGAATATTAGTTTCCCTTTGTGCACTCATTGGAAGCTGGCCTTTCGAAATTTTGGATTTCTCCCTCCACATATTCCAATGAACTATTTACACGGATGATTAGACATACATATTTTAACTCATTTACTCTAGGACATGTTCATTTAGTTCTGAAATTTCATTTTCTACTTAATTTCTAGTTTTTTATTTTATATTATACAGGAAAATCTTAAAAGTTTTAACAGAGAAGTAATTTATCCACACATAGTTTTAGGATTGTCCTCAATATATGTTGTTTGAGACAACTTTTCACTTATAATGTTAATTATATATGCCTCTGTTATAACCCAAATAAAAACTGATATTTTTGATAGATAATAACCAAATACATCTATCTGATTCAGCTTATACTATGGCTAAAAGTAGTTGGTGGGTCAGAAACATAAAATATAATAATTTGTGTGTCAATATAAGAAAATATAGTCAAAGCAAAGTTCCTAATAATAACACTTGGAAATTAAAACACATCATTTACTTATGGTTTTACTAAATATTGAAGATCTCCTTTGTAAAATTGTTCATTGACTTTTACAATATAATTATGAAAAAAGCCAGAACTAATACATTATTTAAACATCATTTTACATAAACACTGGTTTGCATTCTTTCCTTAATTGTCAAAATTTTGTTAACATTGTACAATATCGCTTCACTTTTTCACCTTACTTTTCCAATTAAAAAAACTTCTCTTCTGCAGTTGTTCATATATTATTAACTGGAATACTTTTTTATCCATGCCTTGACTTTATGCCAGAACATAGGTTGGTCAATTGAGGCTGAGGCTGGTAAAGAATCCCACAGAAATCAATGAATGTGGATGGCCAGTAGGTGCTGTAGCTTCCCTTTCTGTACTCAAAGCTAATGGTTTCTGAATCTGCTAGACATAGTTATCAAGCATCTAATTTTGTGCTTCCTATTATGGCTCTAGAGTTGTGGGTTTCAGACATGGAGACCTCCTTTGACTCTCCTTCGACTGAATGGACCATCATATGAACTTCAACGTGTTCAACAATATAGCTAGTGGATAAAGTAGAAAGTGTTTCCTTGCAGACAAGCTTAGAGTCTAACTATATTTCTAGGCCATTGGTACCTTTTAATATAAAACATACTACTATAATCAAAGTATATGTTGTGTACATGAAATATATTGACATTATTTCCTCAATTTGCTTACTATTAGGCTAATTTTACACATAAGAATGAATATATTTTATTTTGTTTTCTAATCAGGCATAAACAAATGGATTTTTCCCTACATGCTAATGAAAACCTAGCAAGATATTTAGAGAAACAAAGCTGTGTGGCAAACATTGACAGAAAATAGTCAAGACTAATCAGCCAGCTGTACTAGACATTTTTAAGCTCACTGAGTTAATCAGTTCCATTTTACCATATCACAGTTGCAAAAGACACACTGGTCCATTGAACTTGCCCTAACTGAAATGATACCCAGGGAGCACTTTAACAGGAATCAGCAAGAGAAACAAACTTCACCACTGAGCTGCTGAATTTGCACTCTAGGGTCTCTAAGGCAAGGCTCACTTCCACGGAATTAAGACTTTTTTCTTTAAAGTGTGAGGAACTGTGTGAAGAGAATTAGCCTAGGCTCATATGATTCCCTTTGATAGTCTTAGATCTAAATGGGATTATTCCAGTTTTAACTTCAACTCTAAAAGTGAATTATGTTAATAATTTTTCCCGATATCTCAAGTTATTATTCATTCATTTCTCATTCAGCTTTACAGTCATCCTAGTCTGCTGATTTTTGTCATATTTTCTTAATTTTCTGTTTCAAGATCTATATCTTTCATTTTAATTTTTTCTCACAATTAATAAATATTTTTCAATGATAGATTATTTTAATGGGACTTTGTTTAACGTTTTTACTTTACATTTAAATATTTCTTTAATGTAAAAAATCTGAGGGAGAAGATCTCAAGTGGAAATATACTGTCCTATGAGGGAACCTACTTAGGATGATTCTTTCTTACTAAACTTATAGAACTAAGCCAAAAATAAGACCAACAATCTACTTTTCACATACATGTACAGGGCATAAAGACAACTGGAAAACAGTTAAATCGATGGTTAAGTTGATAAGTAGGTAGTTAGGAAGATATTCTACTAGTTATAGTATTACTTTCTGCAGTAGACTTTTTTTTCTTTTCTTTTTTTATTGAGGCATAATTGACAAACAACATTATATTAGTTTCAGGTGTAAACATAGTTATTTGATATTTGTATATATTGTGAAATGATCACCACAATAAGTCTCGTTAACATCCATCACCATACACAGTTACAGAATGTTTTTTCTTGTGAGGAGAACTTTAAGATTTACTCTCTTAGAAACTTTCAAATATGCAATACATTACAGGCATACCTTGGTAATAATGCAGGTTTGGTTCCAGACCACCTCAATAAAACTGCTATTGCAATAAAGCAAGCCACACAATTTTTTCTGTTTCCCAGTGCATATAAAAGTTATATTTGCATATACTGTAGCCTATTAAGTATGCAACATCATTATGTCTGAAAAAATACACACAAGTTACAAGTTATTTTATTGCTAAAAAATGCTAATTATTACCTAAGCCTTTAGTGAGTCATAATCTTTGCTGAAGGAGGCTTTTGCCTTGATGTTGATGGCTATTACTGATAGTCACTAAAGGTTGGGGTGACTAAGGAAATTTCTTAAAATAAGACAATAACAAAGTTTGCCACATTGATTCACTCTTCCTTTCACAAACAACTTCTCTGTAGCGTGCAATACTGTTTGATAGTGTCTTACTCACAATAGAAGTCTTTCAAAAACTGTGATCAGTCTTCTCAAACCTTGCCACTGTTTTTATCAACTAAGTTTATGTAATATTCTAAATCTTTTATTGTCATTTCAACAATCTTCACAGCATTTCATCAGGAGTAGATTACATCTCAAGAAACCACTTTCTTTGCTCTTCCATCAGAAGCAACTTCTCATCCATTTAAGTTTTATCATGAGATGGTAGCAATTCAGTCACATCTTCAGGCTCCACTTCTAATTCTGTTTCTCTTGCTATTTCCACCACATCTACAGTTATTAAATCCACTGAAGTCTTGAACTCCTCAAAGTCACCCACAAGGGTTGGAATCAAGTTTTTCCAAATTTCCATTAATGTTGATATTTTCACCTGTTCCCATGAATCATGAATGTTCTCCATGGCATCTAAGTGACTCCTTTCTACAAAGTTTTCAATTTACTTTGCCCAGATCCATCAGAGTAATCACTGTCTATGGCAGCCATAGCCTTACAAAATGTATTTATTAAATAGTAAGACTTGAAAGTCAGAATGACTCTTTAATCCATGGGCTGCAGAATGGATGTGTTAGCAGACATCAAAGCAGCATTAATCTCCATCAGAGCTCTTGGGTGACCAGGTGCATTGCCAATGAGCAGTAGTATTTTGAAAAGAATCTTTTTTTTTTTTTCTTCTGAGCAGTATGTCTCAAGAGTGGGCTTAAAATATTGTAAACCATGTTGAAAACAAATGTGCTGCTATCCAGACTTTGTTGTTCCATTTATAGAGCACAGAGTAGATGTAGCATAATTCTTAAAGTTCCTAGGTTTTTTTGGAATGGTTAGTGAGCTTGGACTTCAACAAGCTGCATTAGACAGTCAGCCTGTTCTTTAAAGCTTTGAAGCCAGGCACTGACTTCTCCTCTCTGACTATGAAAGTCTTCCAATAGAAGGCTGTTTCATCTACATTGAAAATCTGTTGTTTAATGTAGCCACAGTCATTAATGATCTTAGCTAAATCTTCTGGATAATTTACTGCAGATTCTACATCAGTACTTGCTGCTTCACCTTGTAGTTTTATGTTATGGAGGTAGCGTCTTGCCTTAAACCTCATGAACCAACCTCTGCTAGCTTCAAACTTTTTTATGTAGCTTCATCACCTCTCTCAGCCTTCTCAGAATTGAAGAGAGTTAGGGCCTTGCTCTGGATTGGGTTTGGACTTAAGAGAATGTTGTGATTGATTTGATCTTATATCCAGACCACTAATACTTGTCTGTATCAGTAATAAGCCAGTTTCATTTTGTGATCCTTCTGTGTTCGCTGGAGTAGCACTTTTAATTTCCTTCAAGAACTTTTCCTTTGCCTTCCCAATTTGGCTAACAATTTGGTGCAAGAGGCCTAGCTTTTGGCCTAACTTGGCTTTCAACATGCCTTCCTCACTAAGCTTAAACATTTCTAGCTTTTGATTTAAAGTAAGAGACGTGTGACTGTTCACTTAGATGCCATTGTTGGCTTATTAACTGGTCTAATTTTAATATTGTTGTGTCTCAGGCAATAGGGTGGCCCAAGGAGAGGGAGAGAGATGTGGGAACTGCCGGTTGATAGAGCAGTCATAACACACACAATATTTATGGATTACGTTCTCTGTCTTATGTGAGCACGGTTTGTGGTGCCTCAAAACAAGTACAAAAGTACCATCAAAGATCACGGATCGCAGATCATCATAACAAACATAATAACAATAACAAAGTTTGAAATATTGCAAAAATTACCAAAACATGACACAAACTGAGCAAATGCTGTTGGAAAAAATGGTACCCATAGACTTGTTTGACACAGGGTTGCCACAAATCTTCAATCTGTAAAAAACATGATGTCTGTGAAGCGCCATAAAGTGAAACACAAAAAAAATGAGGTACGCTTCTGTTAACTGCAGTTGCTGTGGTGTACGTTATATCCCCATGACTTATTTATTTTATGACCAGAGGTTTGTACCCTTTGACATCCTTCAGCCTTTTTCCCACTCTCTAGCCCCCATCTCTGGCAGCAACCAATTCGTTCTCTGTATCGATGCACTTGTTTTTTTCACGATTACACATACAAGTGATGTCATATGATATTTAGCTCCTTCTTCCTGACATTTCCCTTAGCATAATGCCCCCAAGGTCTATCTATTCTGTTGCAAATGGCAAAATTTTGTTCTTTTTATGGCTGAATAACACTCCATTGTGTATATATGTACCATAGTCTCTTTATCGCATCTGTTAGTGGACACTTAAGTTGTTCCCATGTCTTGGATATTGTAAATAATGCAATGAACATAGGGAGGCAAATATCTTTTCAAGTTAGCGTTTTTGTTTTGTTTGAATAAATACCCAGCTGTGGAATTGTTGGATCTCATGGTAGGTCCATTTTTAATTTTTTGAGAAAACTCCGCGCTGTTTTTCAAAGTGGCTGGATCAATTTACATTCCTACCAACAGTGCATAAAGGTTCCTTTCCTCCACATCTTTGCCAATACTTATAATTTATTGTCTTTTGGATGATACCCATTCTAACAACTATGAGGTAACACTGTGATTCTGATTTACATTTTCCTGATGATTAATAATGTTGAACATCTCTTCATGTGTTTGCTGTCCATTTGTATGTCTTCCTTGGGAAATTGTCTATTCAGAGCTTCTGCCCATTTTTTAATTGGATTGTTTGTTTTGTTGCTATTGAGGTGTATCAGTTCTTTATATATTTTGGATATCAACCCCTTGTCAGATATATGATTTGCAAATATTTCCTCCCATTTCATAAGTTGCCTTTTCATTTTGTTAATGATCTCATTTGCTGTGCAGAGCTTTCAAGTTTGATGCAGCTCCACATGTTTATTTTTTGCTTTTTTGCCTTTTCTTTTGATGTCAGATCCAAAAAATCATCACCAAGAATGATGTCAAGCAGCTTACTGCCCATATTTTCTTCTAGTAGTGTTATGGTTTCAAGTCTTACATTTAAACATTTAATCCATTCTGAGATAATTTTTATGTATGGTGTAAGGTAATGGTCTAGTTTCATTGTTCCCAACACCATTTATTGAAAAGACTGTCCTTTCCCGATTGTGTATTCTTGGCTTTTCTATGGTAAATTAATTGCCATATGTGTGTGGGCCTATTTATGGGCTCTTAATTCTGTTTCATTGATCTATGTTTTTATGCCAATACCACACTGCTGTATTACTATAACTTTGTAGTATGGCTTGAAATCAGGGCATGGGATCTCTTTAGCTTTGTTCTTTCTCAAGACTATGTTTGCTTTTCGGGTTCTTTTGTGGTTCCATGAAAATTTTAGAATTGTTTGTTCTAGTTCTATGAAAAATGTCAGTGGAATTCGATAGGGATTGTAGCAGACATTTTATATAATTTAAATACATATATCTAAACTGTGCATTACCAGACTGCTCAATCATCTTTTATTGGTGGAGAGTAACAGAATGTAAGCAATATAAAAGAATAAAAAAGGACCCCTTCTAAAATTTTTTTCAGAAAGGTATTTAATATTGAATGACTAAATGATATATTGATGTTAAAAATTATGGTCCATTCTTCACTGAAGTTTAGAGTCTAAAACTACATGATGTTGTGTCTAAATTAATGTTTAAATAAACATTTAGGCAAACTCCTCTCTGTAATTTTTAAGGTGTATTAAGTTTTTCCAACTATTTGTTCCTCTGAACACTGTAGTCTTAATGAGTTATCCAAGGTAGATGTAAACAAGATACCTTACAATACACTTTTATAGTTATAATTATGTAGACAATTATTGCAACTTTTCTACCACGTTGCTGAATTTTGTCACTATGGTGACAAGTCAAGTCATGAGCTGTCTGAGAAAAGGTGATGCATACTCTATGCCTAATATTTTTGAAATTGTGAATATATTATCAAAATTATTATTAATATGAAGGGTTTATATTTATAAGAACACTTCTAGTATTTAATCAAATCCACTTCCCTCCATCCTCCAAAAAATCTTTTTGCCTATTAGTTTTATTCTAATAAAAGCATCTTATTCCTGAGAAGAAGTTAGTTGGGAGAACAGTGAAAGCAGTTACTTTCTTCCCATTATTGTACCATCAAATAAACCATAGACACATTTTAATATCAAATGTAAAGGTAAAGCAGAGGAAGGCAAAAGAATATGGAGGAGGCATAGTCCCCTCTAAAAGCCTTGGCCTTATCCTTGAATGCACACGTCTTTAAGTCATATTCTGTTAGTGAGGACAAGTTTCATGGCCACGCATAAGTGCAGGAGAGGCTGGGAAACTGGTCAGCATCTGCTCTTCCGGTCACCACTTGCCTTTAGAGCCTCCCTTTCACAGAAGAGGTACTCAACCCCCACCTCGAGATAAACAATCCAGAGTCAAACTCCAGGATCACAGGGTGACACAGCATCTGATCTAGAGGGTCCATACATGATTTCTCATGTGTGAGTGACTAACACCCACATTATCTGCTGCCCCGAAATGCACACATCCATGCACACGCATGCCTTGGCCTGGAAATGATATGCATAATTTTCTTTACATTTCATCAAATGATATTGAATGTCTCATTTGACACTGAAAAATGTAGGGAGTTATTTACTTGGTTGCTTTTCCTAACACCCAGGTGTTATAAAGTACTTACTTTTGCTATTATCTGACAAAATGTCAAAATAATTTGGCAGTGGTTTTCGTGTTATTTTAGACTTTAATAATTGGCGGTATACACCCATCACTTTCTGCAACAGCCTCTCAGCCTTATATTTGAGTTTACACACATGTATACTCCTATGCATCCTTTTAAAAATAACTATTTCAGTCCATTTAATTGGATAAAGAGAAATAATTACTTTATGTGTCTATATCTAGTGGTAAAAGCTATTATATTTTTAAAACACTAAAAGCAAGGCTGAACCATTTAAATTAGTGAGGCTGTGTCTTTACCAGAGGTCAACAGAAGTGGCAAAAGCTTGATTGTATGGTGTATAAATTTTTAAAAAGTCTCCAGTAGCTTGAAAGTTTTACTTTATCTTAATGTTTTAAATAATTACAAAGTGATTAAAATAATAAAAATAATTATGTAATTTTTAGAGCTTACCAAATTTCCCTGTGGTATTGTTTGGACTTTTTTCTCCTTTTAGGAGGAAGGTTTGTATTACTATTTACTATAATACAAAATAACTATTAAAATAACCCCACAAATCTTATCATGGAAATAAATTTAAGAAGGATTACTACTTTACTAGATCATTCTGTTCACAAAGAACCTATTTCAACTTCCAAGAAGAGAAAAATAGTTTGAAAAGAAAGGTTCTGGGGGGGGGGGAGTTGAGGGAGGGAGGGCATATGGGGATATGTGTATAAAAACAGATGATTGAACTTGGTGTACCCCCCAAAAAATAATAAATAAATTTAAAAAAATAAAAAAATAAACTATTAAAAATAAAAAAAAGAAAGGTTCTGTGCATCTTTTCTATTACCCGCTCCCCCCCCACCCCATAAAGACCCCAGAATAAGACACAGCAGTTCAGTGCATTCCCTACCCAGGCAAGGCATTGCTCAGGTTCTCACTGGGACCCCTCATTTTATTGTAATGTAATAGTAAAGCAGATCTTAGCCTTCCCATCACAATATCAGCATCTACATCTACTAAACCTTTGTACACTATTCATTACAAAGTCAAAGTTTCTAATGAAATTGAGAGTTTTTGGTGCTCAACTATTATTACCACTTGCATGAAACTGATGCAAACAGAACCTAAAAATTCCTAATTCATTTTTCCTTGCCATTAACCACTTCCTCCCCTTGTTTTTCAAGCTAGTTATTTCCATGTCCAATCATTGTGTTAAACCCAGCTCCATTAGACAAAGAGGTGATATACATATACAATGGGATATTATTCAGCCATGAGAAAGAAGGAAATCCTGCTCTTTGTGACAACTGGAGTTAAACTTGGGAGCATTTTGCTAGGTGAAGTAAGTTAGGCAGAGAAAGACAAATGCTGTATGATTCTACTCACATGTGGGATCTAAAAAGAACAAACTCAGAGAAACAGAGTGGTTGCCAGGTGTTGAAAGGTGGGGGAAATGAACAAAGATTGGACAGAGAGTACACACTTCCAGTTATAAGATTAACAAATTTGGGGATCTAATGTACAACATGGTCAAAACTGAGCTGGTAAGATTGGATTTCCTCAGGTTACACTAAAACTAAAGGGCTGGCAAAAGGTAGGGGACAGACACTCATTCTTTTCAGTGCTTTTTCAGTCTTAGGTTCTTTATTATAGTTTTGTCTGTTTTCTGTATGTGTACAAATTTGCTTATAGACTTTTTTGATATGTAGTTCCTAGAACTTTTACCAAAGAAAAATGCTCCAGACAAGTTAAAATGGCAAGGAAGACTTTATTCAGTGCTACTGTAGCAGGAGAGAGAGATTGACCTCAGCTCTGCTGAAACAAAAGGCGTTAAAGTTTATTTTTAAGCTCTAGGGTAAGCTGGTGAAAAGATCCTGGAGGACATTAGGAGGAAGGTTAGTCAATGCAGTGAGCCCATCTGTGTTTGCTAATTGGTGCTTGAGGGAGTTAAGCCCTTATTCTCTCATAGAAACTGGAAGATAGGAGCATTATCTTAATAGTTAAATTTTAAGCCAATGGCTCCCAGGTCCTTGAAAAAGACATCCCTGGGTTATAAAACTGGCAAGATGCTAAGAGAAGATTTACTTCTCAAAGGAGCAGAGAAAAAAATTACAATTACAAGTTTTCTAAAGTAAATGTTCTAAGAAAAGGAAGGTCAGGAGCCTATAGTCAGGAAGAAGCCTGTCTAATGTTTAGTTAATCTGAGGGCACCATTAACACTGTCTATTGGATACTAAGATATAAAAGTGGTATATTCAGTCTAGAGCAGAGGCAATCATGAACTTGTTTTTATGTGTGGTCTTCTAAATGTGAAATTCAAAAATCCATTGTCTGTTTAAGTGACTCATGTAAATCTATCAAATTAAGCAGCTCATGTAAATCTCTCACCTAAAATGATTACGGTAATTGGCTTTTAGGACACAAAGGTAAGAAATTTCCTTTGCTTCCACATTTGATCCCTTTAGCTATTTTTTGATACTTCTATCTTTGAGTAAGCTTAATGTTTAGTAGTCATATATTTTATATAGTCATCCAAAAGTTTGGAAAAATATTGACACTAAGAAGGCTAAAGTGACAGTGTATAAGTTATCTATTTTTATTAGAATCCTTAGGTCCCAGTTAGGTAACAATTATTTACATAATTATATTAGCAATTTGTCTCCACTTGTTCATATGTACTTCATAAATACTTTCCCAAAATCCAGATGTATAATGTCCACACTATCTCCCAAATTCTGACAAAGAGGGGAATCAGAAGGATGTGACTAATTTCAGGATGGTTTTCTCCTGTTGTTGCTGGTTAGTCCATTATTTCCTTAATTATCTTTATGCATTAAACTTAACCTTTAAAAGTTTCATGTATGTTTTCAGCATATTTTGTGAGCTTAATAAGATTTTCCATGATAATGTTTCTTTTATGCTACTCTTTTTTTTAATAATTTCATGAATATCTATTTATATCTCATCTTTCCAATGAGTTTGTATAAACATTTTTTGTCAGAATGTAATAACTTTTTTTCTAAAAACAATATTATAAGATAAGGCACTTTTTTTGTTGTTTTATTATCCCAAGATTAAATCCTCCCAAATCCTGGATGCATACATATGTCTCATATTTCTCCTTTATCATAGAGGTGGTCCTAACCCTCAGTAACTTGTAAAATAATTGATTCCTTATATGATTAATTTGCAACATTAATGTCTCTCATGAATACTTTGAAAGAATTATTTAGCTCTTTGGCAATTCTAATGCCCTTGACTTTGTAGAATACCCTTGCCAGTCCTCAGTCGGCCTATTTCTTTTCTTTAGAAGAAAGCTATAATATTCTGTTGAGATAATGACCTTAAGTTTTTTGACTTTTAATAAAAAAGAAAGTAAATTTTTACCATAGAATTAATTTAATGATCACTAAGTCTCAAGAATTTTTGAAGTTTTTATTGAATACTTATTTTTTTAAAAAAAGGATATAACTATTGAGACTGGCAATATCTTTAATGTCTGTTTAGATTGATTTTTAGTTTTAATCTATGAAACAAATTGAAATGAAATAAAATTTAAATAATATGCTCCTTTTCTCCAAAGTTTGTGAATCTAAAGTAAGTATGGAGTAAATGATTGATCATGCTCTGACCCTTCTTAAAAACTTTTAGAAACTTAAATGAAAGAGAATTCATTGTGAATTTTGATTATTTGTTAGTAATAAGAGGTCCTGTCATTTAGCATATGAGAAATGATCATAAATAACTGATTTATTTTTTATCATTATTAAAATTCTGTTGGTAGTATAGTAATTAATTGCATACTATAATTAGAGAATTTTCAGAACTAAAGGTGCACTGAAGATCAAAGATTTAGTTCTTTGTAATCAGGAAAGTCACACAGATTCTTGAGTTATAATAAGGTTATAATTGTGTGAAAAATAATGTGTCCATGTTTTTAACATCTGTGCTATGAAATAGTCATTATTAAATTAAAGTTCCAAGATGTGTGGTAAATTATATTGTTGAGGCACAAATTTGGATTTAATTGTTTTGTGCCTAACGTATTGAATCCTTCTTGTCTTTCTGACACTGAATAAGTTACTCATGAGTATTTGCATCCCAGTGTAGTTGTGATGCCCTCTGTTGAATATATGATACTTTTGTGAAGTGAAAGAAGAAATCACCTGTATTAGTTTCCTAGGACTGTCCTAACAAATTCTACAAACTGGGTAGCTTAAAACAGAACTTTCTTTTCTCAATTCTAGAAGCTGAAAGTTTGAAACCAAGGTTTTGACAGGACAGGTTCTGCCTGAAGGCTCTAGGTAAGAATCTTTTCTTGCACCTTCCTAGCTTCTGGTGATTGCCAACAATCCTTGGCATCCCTTGACTCATAGCAGTGTCACTCCAATCTCTGCCTCTATCTTCACAAAGCCTTCTTCCTTCTATGTGTGTCTGAGTCTTTATATGGACTTCTTAGGAAACCTGTCATTGGATTTAGGGCCCACCCTAATTTGGTATGACTTCATCTTAATTTGATTACACCTGCAAAGACCCTATTTCCAAATAAGGTCACATTCACAGGTAGTAGAGGGTTAGGACTTCAACATAACTTTTGCGGTGGTGGGGGAGGGGTATTCAATTCACACCACCATTAAACTTTGTTCTCATGAAAATCAACCAGCTAAGTAATTCAACTACTGTGATGTAGCCTAAAAAAAAGTAATGATTCTTATCAATAAAATGGAGGTTTTAAATAAAGTATGCAACATTAATTCATCTTTCACCAAAGGAAAGAACAGAATCTTTGTTTTCCAAAGTGCACAGACTATAATGTCCCCTTCCTGGGCACAGGTCTAAAATTCTTTTGCGACCAGACTTTGGCTGCAGCTGTATCACCCTGATATGTGATAGCAAATATACACTTATATTTACCTGAGTTATCTAGATTGCTTTTCTAGATTAATTTCTCAAATTAATCAGACCATTGTGAAGTTGTCTTGTACTGGCTGTCCTCTCTTTAATACTGTTACTCTGGAAATCATTCGTACATTTTTGTGAATGGCGAGTGATTCAGTTATTGCACAGTAGATATGCTAAGAATTGTGCAGAATCATTGTCATATTTATCATAGTATTTGTTTTCTCATAGTGTGTGTTGGAAAGTTTGGGGATGCTCACGGAAGGCATGCACGCATTGAGGCTATTTGTGTAGCAGTGAGATCTAAATAGTCAAACTTCTATTGCTCAGAAAATGTTCCTCTATTGAATGAAGACTAGAAACATTGAAATTTAATAATCACGGGCATTTTCTTTCTGAGAGAATGTCAACGAGCTAAAATAACTCACAGTGACTAACAAAGGAGATTAAATATAGATGTCAGCCAAACTGTTAAAAGTGTTTATGTGTAATTTCCAAGAACTTGTAAAGATTAGAGTCAGATTTTTCTACTCTCATATTTTAAATAAAATCCTTGTTTTAAAGATGGGTGCATATCTGAAAGATAATGAAGATGGTAATTCTCTTACTTGTTAATTTTAATTATAGTTTTAAACAGCGTGCAGCCACTCTCAAATGAAAGATTAGATCAATTACTTTAGTTACTTAATAGTCTTAAGAATTAAGAAGGATGAATTTTTTTGGTCTTTTGTATTTCTTCACACTTGGATCAAAATTTTACATTCCATAATTTTAAGCATCTGGCTAAAATAAACACTTTCAGTATCATCTTTCTGGCTTGTTCAGAATTTACCAGAGTTCTAGACATATACTAGGGACACACTAAATACCCATTGCATGTTTTCTTGAAAGAACAAGGTATGGATTTTCTAGCTGTGATTTATGACTAAAAATGTATAAGGAAATTGATGACATTTTACAAAATCTTATAACATGTTGGAATATATGTTATTCTTGATATATCCCTATGAAATCTAAAGAAGGAATTAAGCTGAACAGAAAAGCTTATACTTTGCAAATAAACTACTATTTGATTAATCAGTTTATTGAAAATTCTGTATATAAACTTTATAACCTCTGGATCAGTGATACTCAAATTTGGTTCCTCAGAACACCTCCATTGGAGTCATTTGGAGTACTTATTAAAAATTCAGATTACCAGACTACATCCCAGCTCTATGTAATCAGAGTCTAGGCGCAATGTCCATAGTTTTTCATTTTTAATAAGCTCCACTAATGTGTTTTATGTACCCTTATGTTTTAAAACAATTATTTTAATATAATTTAGGCATGTCTGGGAATATGATGTCAAATTTCTAAGTCATTGCTTTTTGAAAGCAGAGGTAATGGAGAAAGCCAAGCTAATATATCTGGATTGAAGGAATCTAACCTACCTAGAAACTAGTTCCTTGAAGACGGCCAAACAGTTCAATATAGCATTATTCAGTATACACAGTGTTCTACAGGCACGGTGGTTTCAGGTATAATTCTTAGAATTTTCTGTGAAAAGTCTAATCTTCAAAGTCAGAATGGTAGTGGCAACTTTGATAAAAGATGCTAAAATTTTGAGTTAGCCAGCTTTACTCAAGAATGGAATAGAAGAGTAATCTGTTTACTATAAGAATCATTTAATGGTTAGGAAATGTGAGCAGCAGGATCAGATCCTTCTAGATTAAGGATTTTTTTAAGAAGTGGGTAGAATCTCAGAACTATAGTTTGTTTTCTTACTCGGCACTGGGCATGCCATGTTTGTAAACCATGGCAGAAATCCTGCGGTTCAAAGTCAAGTGGAAGTCTAGGTCTTAGACATGTAATTCTCTGTTGATTAGAAGCCAGGCATGAGACAGTGAGGTGAGGAAACCTAATGTAGGCCCTGATTTTAATTGACTCAGCAACCTTGGCAAGTCTGGTATTTGTGTCCATTGTAGATCATGCCAGATTTTTTTAAAAAGAGAGAGAAAGATGAAGCAGGGTTTGGCAATATTTTCTAAAATATCTGAAACATGATTCTCTCAAGGAAGTCTTCATTGCAGCCCTTAATCCCTTCATCAGAAATTTTAATTAAATTTTGAGCCCAGTTATATGTTTCATCAGACTAAATGTGAACACCCCTTCATTCCTTGGTCCCGACACAGAAGTCAATGGAAAAAACCTTTCTTACCTGGTGTTCACAGTTTTTCATATATTTTCCTTACGACATTTTTCAAGGACTTTAAATCTAAAGTAAGGGGCTTTTTTGACCAGTGATATAGGAAGGAGAACTTATGTGATATGTTTGGGGAACTGTGTGTAGAACAAGGTGGCTGGGTGTATTCAACCATTTGGGGTCTTCTTCGGGTATAAGGACAGATGGGAGATGTAGAACAAAAGGTCTGCAAATTGAAGACCTTGTATATTTGCCAATTTTACATTATTATCTATGTCACCTCAAAGAAGTTGCTTAAACTTTTATTTTCCTCATCTTAATTTCCTTATCTAAGTCAGAATAACTTACTTTATGAAATTATTATGAGGATCATATAGGAAGTGCTCTGTGAATAATACACTACTAGAGAAGTGTTTGGATTCTTTTCAGCCTGTGACAGGGGATAGATGTATACATTTCTCCCCAGGAGCACTGCCATTGTCCTCGAGCAGAGTTAACCAAGCAGAAACACCTAATGGACAACTGAGCATATTGGACTAGAGTGTAGAACTACATAGAGATCTGGAAAACATCTGCACAAAAGTGCATCGCACTCTGACAATTTAATTATAAAATGAAGATTTTGAATTAGTGTTAATATCATACAAGTGTAACACACATCAAATCATATACCAATTTTAAAATATTTGTTATATTCTTTAAAAATCATCACATGGCGGAAAGGTGATTTTTAATATGGAATCAAAGGTAGTATCTCTGGTCTATATTTTAACCTGGCATGAGGAAAAAAAACACAGACACAAAAGTGCAAAATATAGACATTTTAATTCATAAAATGATAGGACCATCATAGTTTGTAGATTGCAGTTGAGGTGAAGAGTCCTGATTATCTGCGCATTTGTGGGAGGCAGGGCATTTTGCAACAAGCTCTCTGGGAAAAGGACAAAAGGAATAGGCAGAACCCAAGGTGATAGCTGATTAAGTCATATGGCTCCCATAGTGATTCTATACATGAGTAAATGAATTTCTGCCCACTTGACTGAGGTCCAGATAGGTTGTCCTTATTCAGATGTGCAAGAATTCATTCATTCCTTTACTCACTTATGCCATTCACCTATTGAAAAATTACCAAGCATAAGAAATTGTTAGATGCTGAAGATAAAAATAAATCAAACACACCATTTATCTTCAACTTACTTTAAATTTAGTAGGAAAATAATTTTAAAATTTGTGGATTTATTTGTTAATAACAGCTGATATTTGTTGAACATTTACCAGGTTAAAGACTCTACACGAATCGTTCAAAAACCTTGGGCTGAAAAAAATAAAACTTTTACCTTAATTAGTGTCTGCAATTGCTAAGGGCTGTAAAGGGCAAGAACTCAAAATTAATATTTGCTTTTGTTTGAGTTTACGCATGTAATGAGGAAATCCTTTTTTTTCAAATTATAAAATCATAAGTTGAAGTAGAAAAAATGAAAACAGCTGACAGAATTGTAAGTTTTAAAGGTCTTTGTTTTACAGATAAGGAAATAGAAGCTGAGAATTAGCAAATAAGAACTGTGGGTTTAATTACAGTATTTGGGAATAAATGGTGATTTTGCCTTGAAACTGGTTTATGTTCCTCTATGGTTATTGTCCTTGTACATGTTAGGTGGCCAGAGTAATTTTAAAACAAACAAATAAAAAAGCAAATGTCCAAAGCTCTTTTGTTTAAAATCCTTAGGCAAATTTCTATGGCTCTTAAAAGAATAATCAGCACCTTTAACTGGCCCATACTGCCTGCAAAGCCTGGTCCCCTCTCTAATTACTGGCTTCCTGCATCTCAGCCACACTGGAGGCTTCTCCTTCTCCCAGAACTGTAATGCTACCTCTGTCCTCAGGGTCTCTGCATACACGGTTCCCTCTACCTGGATTTCCCCTCAACTTGCCTTGTTAACCTCAATGCCTTCTTTGAATCTCAGCTCAAGCGCCATTTCCTCAGATTCCTTCCCTGACCCTTTAGACTTGGTGAACTACTTCAGCAGTATGGCCATATAGCTTTCCAAGATATTCTTTATAGACATATTTATTTGGAGGGTATAAACTCTTCACACATAAGTTCTAATTGCATATTTATTGGGGGGATTTTTTGGTCTATTTCCCTCCTGTCCTGCCCCAGGTTCCCCCAAAGCAGAACTGAGAGAAAAGCTGTGTGCAAGTATTTTAATTGGGAGTGGACCCAGGGAGTAAGAGTGAGAGACCAGACTGAGGGAAAGAAGGAAGGCAGACCACTCAAGATTACAGATATAAAAGATTACACATGCTGAAGGGATTCCTGTGGGGTTGTCCTGGGGAGGGAATTTAGGGATCAGTGGAGGTCTGGACTGGTAGGTCCAAAGTGAGGCAATGTTCACATCTGTTCAAAGCTGTACCACAGGAATGGTATGAATAAGAGGTGGGGATGAGGGGATTAGAAGTGAGGAACAGGAGTTACACCTTTCCAGGACATAAGAGCAAGATCTATGACCAATTTCCAGTTATTATGGTGTTTTGTATGGATAAAACAATTGTGAGTTATTAGCCCATTCTGTAAGATCTGAGTTTGACGTGGGCAAAACTTCCAAGAGAAATTGATGTTCAGATAACCTAATTATCAGTGGTCATCTCTCTAGGTGCTATTATGTGTAGTCTGCAGCTTCTGATTTTTTTTTTAGCAAAAACTGAATTAGTTTTATAAGAATCAGAAAAAATATATTGTCTTCCAGATATGGAAGTTTTCAGTTGCTGTGCCTTCCAGAAAACATCATCTGCTTTCTAAGAAATTTATAGAAAAAAAAGTATATTTTATTTATCTTGAAAAGAGCAAAACTGAAGTGTTCAAAAGGGAGCCCTTTCCCAAAATGGCCTCACCCATATCAGAAAATTCCCTTATTTTCCTTTTTTCCTACAGAAAATGGGTAAAAAGATATGATTTATGGGTTTTTTCAATAATAATCTTGTTTACTCCTCATAATTTGCTTTAGAATTAATATCAAAAGGTTTTAAATTTTTTTCCTAAATTTTTATTGAATTGGTAAAAGTATCTGCTTACATTGTAAGTGGAAAGTTACCTTAAGTAGAAGCCTTCCTTGCCCTGCATTGAGAAGGCTGAGTGAGCTTTAATATATACCTGGAAACCAAAGCACTAAGGAAAGTCTTTGTGAGCACCCAGGGAACTAATTAAATAACAGTTCAAATCAACTATAGCCACCGAGAATATTAAACCCAACATAAAAATGTAGAAAGGATATTTTAGCAAAATTAGACTCCATTAACCAGCATTTGCTGGCATTTTCTTACAAGAACACTGTGAAGTATTACTCAATATCTACTTGGTTAGGTTTGGGGTTGATTAAAAACTTTCCTTATTGTTTATTTGGATCCTTATAGTCAATTTAGATTTTTAGTGAAGATAGATTATAAAGATTTCTCTCTTTTTCATTTTAATCAAGGGTGGCACACTTTTATACATCATAAAATGGCATTTTGCCATGCTTAACATTTTTTAAAATGTCCACAGACCTTATTTAACACACACACACACATTTTAACCTCAGGAAGAAAATTTTTAATGCAATACTTTTGAGTAATATGGTTTTAAAATATACTGACTGTAATACATGAATTTAAAATAAAATAAGTATATTATTTCAGAAAAATTAGCTCATAGTTAACAAAAAGTCATCATTTGAGATGTCCTCATAATACTTTTAACTTAGAGCTAAATTATATGATGCTTGATAATGGTATTTTTATTAGATTTCATCAATAACCAGAGTTCTTATGACCAGGCCTAAAAAATGAGACATATTTTCTATCTGTGATTTATCTATGTAGGAACTTATCTATTTATATAAGAGATGGCCAAACCCATTGTCTATATATGTGCTTAGCCTGCCAAGACTGGACACTGTGCATACAACCCAGATAACTTCAGAATAATTCACAAGCACAACAGGACTTGATGCCCACTGGCCATTTTAAATTTATCTAGAAAAGATTTTTGTAATATATGAGGGATATGTTATATTAATTGATATCACTGGAACGTGTGTAATATTTTTAATTTGGATGTGTGTATCAATCATGGAAGCAGGAACCACTCAAAGTCTTATAAATAGAAGAGTTTTAGTGAAAATAAATGGTTACCCTGAAGACGGAAGAGCTGAGGGGCCAAATGGCCCCCAAATTACAAACAATAGGAGCTGCTACCCTTGCTAGGTTCAGAGGGACAAAAAGAACAGATGATATTGCTAGAGTCCAGAAGTCTGGGCCACTTGACTGTTAGGGCCAAGGAAGTGATGCTGGATATGCCGCAGGAAATGGTGGGATACCTTAGTCTCTCCCCTACACCTGTCCTCTCACTTTCCACTAGAACCTCCTACTGGTGCAGCTACTCAGAATCCAGAAGGCAGTTCCCTATGAATAGTGTAGGGTATTGGTGGAGAACAAATCTGCAAGCAAACAAGTAGTCTAGTTAGGCAACATGTACATGAAAATAAAAGTTGACGCATATAAAAAAGGAGGAAAAAAGTAATAAAAATCATAGCATTTCGCTCGTGTACATCATATTATGGTTTCAGTTCTCTTAAATGTTGTAAAAGCATCATAAGCATGAAAGAGATCAGTGAGGAACATTTATATTATAAGCCGCTTCTTTTCTCTATAACTGTACTGACATTAGAAAGTAAGCATTACACAATTTCTGGGGTGGAACGAATAATCACTAATTAGCCTGAAAAAAAAACCATGAAATTTCTCAAATAATGATAAATCGTTATTATAACTAATTCTGATATGTTCTGAGATGACCTGGCCTTACTTTCTTGAGAATTCTGATCAAAGTAGGAAGATGTGGCTGTTCTACTAGCCTATCAAATATACTTCAGAGTGATACACACTTAATTGGTCCAGATAATATTACTGAGCATCTAATACATACTAGAAACCATGTTAAAATTCAATATAGAGATGTGAATAAGAAACAGTTGCTTCCCTTCTGAAGTTCACTATTTGATTGGGGAGATGAATATTAAAAGTTAGTTTCAATATAACAAAACAGTATTATAATACAAGCAAGAGATATATAAATACAAAACATTCCTTCACAAGGTAAAAACTTACTATACTTCTTTGGTAAGGGCTTTTTCAACATTTACATGTAACTGATAGTTCTTACTAGTACTACTAATTTGATAGTTTTGACTCAGTTTACCAGTTGAATTTATTTGCTTGAAGGATATTAAAGATATTTTTCAATTGTTTGACGAAATCACAAATTCTCTGTGACATAAAAAAATAAAATAAAAAGATAATTATCCAATATTTAAAAAATGATATCTGAATTTTCATACTAGTATGAGATCTCTAGAGGTAATAAACAAATAATATATGTGAATAAATGCATGCTTGAATGAATGAAAGTATCTATCTAAGAAAAGCAGTTTTTCCCTAGGTATTAAAGTGAGACGAATGAACCATGATAGTGTAAAAGTTGGGATTTGATTTCAGGAAGAGTTGGGTGACTAAGTCCAAATTCCATTTCCACCTGTAAACCTCCATGCAGTCACACACTGTCAGTTTTACTATCTATAGAAAGAAAATAACATTTACAAATTCTGACAGTTAATGGAATATCATTCAACTTTTCTCATAGATTCTAAAAGTTTCTGTAGGAATTTAAAGGCTTTTACTAAATAATTCAGTTTTTATGATGCTTTCTCAGGTTTCCTCAGCTGACAATGAACATATACACAATGGCAGTGAGCTTGACTGACAAGGAGATGATGAATGGATGTGAGATAAGACCCTAGACTCATTCTTTCTCTTTTCTGTAAATTATTGCCAGTGTTGCTCACTAACCTGAAAGCAGCAGCTGGGATCAAAGAGACAAATTAATTCCCCAACTTAAATATCTAAGCAATTTAATATTTCATATTTCTTTAGTTGAAAATAAACATGGTTTATTTTTATTATGCATTTTTCTTATTGTCTCAACTATATTCTTGGAAAAGTGAATATTCTTGTTTAAAATATTGGTATATTTGAAGTCTACTTCAATAACTTAGAGATACAATTTTAATTTTAACTAAGATTTATAAAATACTTTGAAGTAAAACTTCAACTTTCATTTAGGTAAGGTTCACAAAAAATTATTTATATTATCCTCTATTAGCTACCTATGTAAAAGCAGCATTTTCACTATGGAATAAGTGAAATGACACATCATTCACCTAATAACTGTAAGAGAGTTTTTAATGTATCCAGAAAGTTCTTTTAAAAAGTCTATACTATGTGCACCATGCCCATAGACTCATTTTATCTCCTCTATTTTATATACATGTAAGAATAGTGCCAATCAGCCCTAAAAACTTTGCCAGAAATAATGTAATTTATCATTAAAGATGACTTTAAGCCAGTTGTAATGACTCATTAAATCTAAAAGAACTTCCAGGAGCAGATCAGGACCTAACTTATCTATAAACTATTGTACGTGTTACTGTCATTTTTCTTACACTATTTACTCAGTAGAGGGAAATAATTAGCCTTTGACTGAAAACTGTTCTGGCCTCTTCTAACAAATCTTAAAAGCAAGAGCCAAAAGAATGAAACTGTTTCCAAGTAATTGCATCATAGACTATAAAGCTCAAGAATATTTATAGGAATATAAAAATATACAAAACCCAACAAGGTAAAACTTTCTATGTCTGACATTCAATCAAAAATCAACAGACATAGAAAAAAGCAGGGACATATAACCTATAAAGAGGAGGTAAAACAGTCAACTAAAACTGATCCAGAACAGACAGATGTTAAAATTAACAACCACAGTATTAAATCAGTTATTATAACTGTTATCAATATGTTCAAAAAATTAAGTAGAGGCATGGAAGATATAAAAAGACCCAAACTAGACTTCTATAAACGAAAACTATAATGTCTCAGATAAAAGACAATACACTGGATGTGACTGACAGTGAACTAGATATTGCCAAGAACTTGAAGGCATAACAATAGAAACTATCTAAAATGGAAGACAGAGAAAAAAGAAAATCTAAAAAGATAAACAGAGCATCAGTGAGCTGTGGAACACCTTCAAGGGGCATAATATGCATATAATTGGAGTCCCTTAAGAACAGGAAAGAGATGGAGGAAGAGGGGTACAGAGAAATGTTTAGAGAAATAGTGGCTGGCAATTTCCCAACTTTGATAAAAGATATAAACCCATGGCTACAAGAAGGTTAACAAACCCCAATTACAATAAACATGAAGAAAACTACATTAAAGCTCTAATCAAAACCAGAGATAAAGAGGAAATCTTAAAAGCAGCTAGAGATTAACAGCATGTTACATTCAGGAACAATGATAAAGAAACAGTAAAATTATTGTTAGACTATATGGAAGCAAGAACATAAAATCTTCTTTTAAGTACTGAAAGGTAGAATTCTGTACCCAGTACTACAGATTGAGTTATGCCCCTCCCCACCACAAATTAATCTGTTGAATCCCTAGACCCCAGTGTGATGGCATTTGGAGATGGGGGCCTTTAGGAGATAATTAGGTTTAAATGAGGTCATGGGGGTGGGGTCCTCATGATGAGATTAGCACCCTTATAAGAAGAAACACCAGAAAGCTCTCTCTCTCTCTTGCTCTCTCTCAGCCATGTGAAGATACAGCAAAAAGGTAGCAACCCAAGGAGAGAGACTTCACTAGAAACCAACCATGCTATCCCCTTGGTTTTCAGTTTTCAGTCTCCAGAACTGTGAGAAAATAAATTTCTGTTGTTAAGTCACCAATCGATTTTATTTTACTATGACAAGATATACACTGAAAATATCTTTCAAAAATAAATGCAATATAAAGACTTATTTAGATAGACAAAAGTAGATAGAATCCATCACCATCAGATTCCTACTACAAGAAATGATAAAGGAAATCTTTCAGGAAGATTGAATAAAAAGCAAGACCTACCTATATGCGTCTTTGGGAAATACACTTCAAATATTTTTTTAAAAATTAAAAGATTAAAAGTAAAAGGATAATATATACACCAGTATATATAAAATAGGTAACTAATGAGAACCTACTGTGTAGCATAGGGAAATCTACTTGGTGCTCTGTGGTGACCTAAATGGGAAGGAAATCCAAAAAAAGAGGGGATCTATGTATACGTATGGATGATTCACTTTGCTGTACAGCAGAAACTGAAACAGCAGTGTAAAGCAACTATACTCCAGTTTAAAAGAAAGTAAAAGGAAAGCAAAAGATATACTATGCAAATACTATGCAAAATAAAACTGGAGTGGCTATATTAATTTCAAACAAAGTAGTTTTAAGAACAAAAAAACCTAAGGAGAATAATGAATTCAATTTCATAATGATAAAGGGATCACTTAAAGAATATATAACAGTCCTAAACAATAATGCACCCAAAAAAGGCATCAAGCAAGACTTGAGAGATCTGAAAGTAGAAAGAGTGAAATCTGTACATTTTAGGCAGATTTCAACATTTCTTTTTCAATAACTGACGGAACAGAAAGGAATTCATTTAAGTATACCAATTTGATCTAACTGACATTTATAGAAGACTCTGACCTAAGACAGCAGAACATACATTTCTATAATGTACATTCTATGTGCAAATAGAATATTTACCAAGATAGACAATATTCTGAGACACAAAGTGAAAAGAAAACCTCAACCACAACTACAAAGGAGCATGAGGAAACTTTTGGGGATGATGGATGTGTTCATTATCTTGACCATACGAGTGTATACATATGTCAATATTTATCAAATTATTTATGTGTGGGTTATTGTCAATTTATATGTCAATTGTATCTCAATAAATCTGTTTTACAAAGATGATTTTTAAATCAGTTTGTAATGATGTAAAAGAACTCTCGGGAGTAAAGGCAAGATCTAGTTGTTCTACAGTGTTGCATTACTTGCCATTTTTTTTATACTACTTACTCATAATTTCTTGGACCGTCGTTTGCACTATCGTCATGCAAGAAATGTTCTAAAGCATAATTCAAGTTAATTTAGAAAATACACAATAGCATAATTTTACTGAATTAGGGTAAATACTGACAAAAACAGAGTAATATTGGCTTACCACGTTCAAATACCACTCACTCTTTCTCATCCCTTGTCACAGATCATATTTTTAACTTCCTTCTCTCAAGACTGTGAAAATAGTGTCTCTTACCAATTTCAACCTTGGTACTTGTCTCTTCCTTCCCTTATCCACATGTCTTATTTGGGGCCAAGTACGATAGATTCCACAGTGGGACTGTGCATGAGACACATATCTTCCTGTTTTTATTCTTGATGCCATGATCCTGGGGGAAAATGCCCATTATTGTAATAGCCTAAGTTGTCTAGATTATTGTAAGGTTCTAAGTTGCCTCGAGGTTGCTACATTACTGAGAGTATTTCACATCATCATCTGGCTTTGTATTGTTTAACGAACTTCTCTACCGTGTTCCAATTTAAGGAAACAATCTTTAGCCTGACATCCAAAGCCCTCCACAACTGTGTCCCCCAACCTATCTTTCAAAACCTCATTCTACTCACATGTGTCTGAGACTCCAGAACAACTGAAGTACCCACAATTTCCTATACATTTTTATATTTTTGTATCTGATACTCTCCGCTCATCATTTTTATCCCATATCTCTTTCTGTTGAGATTTTTGTCTCTAGCATTGTGCATTTCATGTTTTCATAATTCCCTCTTCCATTAGTGATATCATAATAGTGATATCTCCCTATTATGAAGTGCCATTAGTTTGTCACTACTGTACTATAGATTATGCTTGCATTATAGTTTATTACAATTGTCTTATATTCCTTCTTTTCTGTCGTTCGGATCAAGGATTTCCGCCATGTTTATTCCTCTATTCACCAAATGAACCAGCGCAGAGCAATGCACAAGAGATAGCCGAAATTATTGTTGTGTTGATTTCAGTGATTGTCATTTGAGTGGTTATTGTGCACTGAATGTATGTGTCTCCCTAAAATTCCCGTGTTGAGATCCTAGCCCCCAATGTGATGATATTAGGAGGTGGAGGTCTTTGGGAAGTGATTTTAGGTCATGAGGTGGAGCCCTTATGGAGATTAATTTCCTTATGAAAGAGACCCTAGGGAGCTCTCTCTTTCTTTCCACCATGTGAGAGTACAGCAAGAAGTTAGCCACCTGCAACCTGGAAGAAGGTTCCTACCAGACGTCAAATCTGCTGGTAGACCGATCTCAGGCTTACAGTCTCCAGAACTGTGAGAAATAAATTTCCATTATTTATGAGCCACTCAGTCTATGGTAATTTGTTTTAGCAGCCTGAACTAAGTCAACAAATGTGTTACCCCCAAATTTTGTTCACATTACCTTTTCTTTAAGTATCTCTTTTATGTAGTAATATCTCATGAATTTTATAATCTAGTATCTGGCTTAGTGTTTTGGCTCTACCCTTAAAAGATGCGTAATGTGGCTTAGATATAAATTAACTTCTTTTTACCTCTGTTTCCAAATTATGCTTTCAAATAAATCTGCTGAGAAATAGAAGAAAAAATAAGATCTTAAGATGTAGCTAGAAGCCAAGGATGCTTGCAATATTGAGTATAGAGATTCCTGATATATTTCTTAATATATATATGATTATGAGTAGCCAAATCAAAAAATCTCATGGCTTCATGCCAGCATTCAACTACCAAGATTAAGCATCACACATTTTGAAGAACAGTTTCTGTGTAAATAATAGATCAGTTGATCACAGCATTCTCTAGAGGCAGTGAGTCATCAGAGAGAAGTACATAATATATTATTTTTAAAGTTGCTGATATTGTCCAGAGAATAACTAAATCCTCCAGAAAAATACCTGCAGCAAACAAGTCACTAAATCAATTTGCCTTACAAAGAATTGCAGCTGTAACAGTAGCTATGTTTGGAATCCACAAAAGAAAACTTTACGTTAAATAACATCCACAAAGTCCGAGTTTTACTCTTGGAAGAATTTCCATGGGGAAGGGAGCAGTTGACCAAAGAGTTCCTCTCTCTCCATGAGTTTCTCCTCTCCTTTGAAATACCTACCGTACAGTTCAAGAACATTGTTTCTCTTTTAGATTTCTTGTCCATGTGTGAGAACAAATTGTCTTCCCTTAGTATAATTAGAATAATTTAAATTCTGAAAACTGGAAACACTATATTGTTCTTAAAATTAAAAATAAAACAAAAACACTAAAATCCTGAGAAGGAAAAACAAAAACTATAAATGTGGCCCTTAAACACACGAGGATATTTAAAATTCAATTATAATAAAAGTAATTCAAATGAAAACTATTCTAAGATACCATTTTTCACATGATACCTTGGTGTTTTGTTGTGTTTATTTGCCTTTTCAATTTCTGGTTAGCATCTTCATAGGGTTAATTGTTCTTTATATTAATTCTCTCTTAAAACATCCGATGTGTTTTTCTGACTCCTATGTAGACACTAATATAGTCATGAATTATAACACATTAAATTCTTTTAAGGAATCAATCCACAAAGCCAAATGCTCCTAATAAAAGGAGGCCTATATATTTCAAAGAAAGTACTTAAAATTACAGGTTTTCTAAAATAAATGTCCTAAGAAAAGGGGAGTGGGGTTCAGGGATCTGTTTATCTTCCTAATTTCTTTCTAGTTTTTATTTGTCCTTGCAATAGCTAACAGGTTTTGCCAATAGATTAGATGTAAGAAGTGAGAGAAGGGAGACAGTAAAGTTTTAAGCCTGAGCAACTGAAGAAAAGATTTAATTAGATCGGGAAACCTTCAAAAGAAATAGAGTACAGGAAGGGATGTCAAGATTTGGGGTTTTGGTGTATTAAGCTGGAGATGTTTTTTGTACTTCCTAATTGACATGCTCAGCAGACAGATAACTATATAAGTTTAGAATTTGAAGGAGAAGTCTGGGTTAAAGATGTAATTTTTTGAGTCTTCACTGTACAGACAGCACTGAAAGCAATGGAATTAGAGCCAATCAACCACTTTATCTGTATACATTAGAGATTCAAAGATAAGAGATTCAAAGTCTGAGCTGTGAAGCATGACAAAGGAAATGACTGGGGCGATAAGGAGAAATCAGTAAAGGAGTTTCTAAAAGAGGGATCATTGAAGTAAAACAAAAGCCACATAAAAGTGTATGTTCTGTATAAGAAGTGAAGAAAATATTTCAGGGAGCAGATGGATCACCTGTGTCAAGGGCTGCTGAAGTCAGGCAAGATGAAGACTAGGAAATAACCACTCGATGATGGGAAAGACATTGGTGACAGCCAAAACAATTTTCTGTGAGTTGTGAGGATGAAAGCCTGGCTGATATAAGTTTGAGAGAGAAGGGGCAGAAAAGTTTAAGACGATGAATATAGACCACTCTTCCCAAGGGAACTGGTGTACATAAGAGCACAGATGTGAAACTGCAGTTGAATAGAAAATGGAGTGAAATAGATATTTTTTTAAGAAGGAAGGAATTGCAGAGATGTGTGTGTGCTGATGGAAACGATCCATAAGAAAGAAATTGTTGAACAATGTCCTTGACTATATAAGGGCGCAAGTAGAGAAGTTGGTCTTGGGTAAGGACCAACAGTAGTACAACCATGGTAAAGGAAGGAAAGGACACAGATGATGGTTATTCAGTAACGATGATAGTGGAAGTTTAGAATATTCTCCTCTGATTACCCTATATTCTCACAAAAGTTGGAAGGTGATCAGAATGGAGCAGGGCAGGTGTGAGTAGTTTAAGGAGCAGAAGGTGTGTCGTTGTCTACGAGAATGGAAGAATATTGGACCAGCACAATAGAGTGTATTTGCTGGGTAGCCTTAAGGACCTCTTTGAGGTTATTGCCCTTGAATTTGAAGTAAAAGCAATCAGCCTAGCTGCACGTGTGTGTGTGTGTGTGTGTGCACGTGCATGTGTGTGTAGGTACAAACAAGGCTTAAGTTTTGCCAAGTAAGCATGGCAAAGTGAGAATTAGGCAAAAGAGTTGAGTATATATATGGGAGCTATTATAGTAATTGGTCATGGAACTTAAAATGGCTTAGGAGGGTAGTGAAAGAGTGATAAAATCAATGGGTTGTAGTTACTGATGGCTGTAACACAGAGGGTGAAAATTTTAATATAGCTATAGACACTTGAGAACGCTTCAGAAAGGAACTCAGCAGGACAAACCATGTAACTAATGTATGTAGCAGGCACATGGAACACCTTAGAGGGTCAAGAAATTATTCAATGAACAGTTAGCATTTTAATTTTTCTAAATTTCAAGAAAAAAAATTCACAAAATATAAACTTCTATACTTATTACAGTTTACCAGTTCATGCTTCAGTGTTTGTAACTGAATAATGCATTCTGTGGCCATTAACAGTTGAATCTAACATAATGTGTGTTATACTGGATAATATATCTAACAGTGAATCTAAAACTTGTACATGTCAGTTGAGACTCAGTCATAGCAATATTTTATTACAGTATTTAAAATATTCATGTGAATAATTCAGAAAGCTTTTTCATGATAATCTGGTTTATATTTATGTCAATATTATCTTCTACATCGACAAAGAGCAAAGGCCTTTAAACTTTATAACCAAAGTTACCTTCATGAAATTGTAATTTGCCAAATTTGCTGTAGTAACCATCTGTCAGTAAGATTCCCTTCTCTCATATTAAATACAAATCGAAGGAAAATTTCCTCTTTGGAACTAAATTTCTAGCATGCCTAAGAAGGGAATAGAAGCATATTAGAAGGCTCCTGTTATTTAGAATACTTGTTTGGGTTTGTAGGTCTGAAATGAAAAGGATAACTCAAAACAGTAGAGATAAGCTGTTTTAAAATTCTTCATAAATCATGGTGTATTTCTGTAACTATTAGGCAAACATGTCTCAGAGAAGTGTTGGTATTCTTGTTTAAACAAATGACAAGCCTATGTACTAGAGATTTCATGGGCTTTGACTTTGTCTTGGATATTGACTTTTTTGTTATGAAAGGAAAATAAATCTTTTTCTGAAGATAGTAAAATTGAAATACCTAAACATGTCATTGTTTTCTGTGGAATAGGATTAATATATAGGCCTGCAGCAATACAGTGGAACTATACCAGGAAACTAATCTGATGTCTATAATTTTCTATAACAATAACAAACGAACAGCAGCAACAACAACAAAAAACGCTTGAAATACGGGTGGCAGACTGCTGAGTGATGTCAGAGGGAGATATGGAACTGATTTGTGTTGGTGTCTGGGTGTTGGCCAAATAGAGAATTGAACAGCCTATAGGGAAGTCAGGTTTGGAGCTGTCCTTCAAAACCATGAAGGAGGCTACAGACAAACCCACCCAAGGGCTTTGCTCTCAGGAATAGATTCCATTGAGTATAAAGCAGGAAGCTGTCATAACTATAGTGATATTACCTGTGTCTTTCAAACATAAATAGAATGAAAGATTAAAGTTCCTCAGTACTTTTTAATTTTATTGTAATAAAATAAAAAGTACTTGAGTATTCAGATAAGTGTCTGAAAAATAATTTGTAGGAAGTTATTTTTGTTAATTGTGTGATGGTAGGGTAATATGCTTTTTAAATGTCATAAGTAGGCTTAAAAAAAGTCTTCTCTACCAAAGTAAAATTAACTCTTTCCTCACAAAACAAACATTTATTGTCAATCCAATACGTGTAAGGCAATGTAGAGCCCAATGATAAAATTCTCAAATCTGGAATCTTAATTTCATCAAAAATATGCATTTGTATATACATGTTACCTAAGGAGACTGCCTTAATCATAGGGAAATAAAAGGAATGTGTTAAATATTAGCATAGTGTTTATAGGAATAGCTCTCTATTCCTATGACTTTGGGTGGTGACAGTTCCCAAATTTATAGCCACAGGCCAGACCCTGCCTCTGAAACTGAGACAATCTACTTGACATTCCCACTCACATGTCTAATTAGGATCACAAATTCAATGCTTCCAAAATAAACTGTGGTTTCATTTACCAGAACATGTTATTCTTCCCTGCCCTTACGTTTCACTGAAAGGTCCTAGGGGCTTGTTTCCTCCCTTCCCTCACTTTCTATAACCAGCAGAAAACCGTGAACTCTTCTCACATTCATCTCTAATGCATTCAAATATTTCCCACCCTCCTGCTTCCATATGAACAAAAACATCCATCACCTTTTCTTGAATTATTGTAGAATCTTCTCTAACTGATCACATATTTTTCACTTTTGCCTCAATTTTTGAAACCCCATAAGGGCAGCCAGACTGACCTTAGTTAAATGTGAATCTAACCATGTCACTTCTTGCTAAATACTTCAGTGATTTCCAATTACACACTGAATAAAATCCAAACATTTTATCGTGGCTTTGAGTTTCTGGATTACCTGGTCTCTGCCCATTTCTCTAACTTTAGCTCCTTTTACTCCCCTCTAAAGCACTGATATCCACTCTATTTATTACTAGTGAATTTTCCTTGAATATGTCACCACTTTTACAGCCTCTGAGCCTTTGCAATTGATTCCTCTAAAATCCTGTCTCAGCACATGTGCCCTGTAATGGCTTTTCTCAGTTATTTGTTATAGAATTTATATCAATATATAATTATCTCCTACATTTTTTCTTTCTTTATCTATTGTATGTTTCCCTTTTAGATTGCAGGATCCAAGAAGGCAGGAACTTGACTGTCTTCTTTACTTCGACTATCAGCAGATGGAATATAATTAATGTTTTTTATTAGATTAGTACAGTATTCCAAATTCCCATTACTCCTTATTCTCTCTCAGTCATTATTGACTTAACAGAAAATATATATTTATACTGGCTACATACTGCTTACAATATTTTTTACTGATTGCATTATGTAGAACTTTATTATTTAACATAAAATTTTATATAGGTGTTTCCAGTATCAGCTTAGTCCAGTTCCATTTAACAAATGTGTTGCATGCCTACCATGTATCTGACTTTGTGTTAGGCCTGGTAACGCAGAGATTAATACAATGTGGTCCACCGAAATGTTAGATTAATACAATATGGCCCACTGAAATGCTTATATTTTTGGAGGAATCATGAATTATTTTTCTTTTGTTCAACTTTTCTGCATTTATTCTTCATTATTTATGAGGTTTTTTCATTCTAGTTATTTCTTTTTATGATTAAAATATTCTTGTGTTTAATGATGATTAAAAATGGTACATGCCTATCACAAAACTTAAAACTATCAGATGTATATGTAAAAGAATGCCAAAAGTTCTTCCATGTATTCTGCATCAACCAGAAATAACATTATTTCGGTTTTATACCTTCAAATTCAATCATACTATGCCTACTGCTATATAATCAGGTTTAAACTCAACAGTTTGCCATGGATATCTTTCCATACCTGTACATGTAGTTATTATCTGACCTTAATAAAAACTGTGTAGTATTCTGTTAGCAATTATTTACTTCATTTATTATTTAATCTATCCACTATTGATAGAATTTTGCAAAAATAAAAAACAAAAGAAAGTTTGAACACTCCTCAAATTTTGTTGGATGAATTCATATCTTTGATTATCTCTTTTTGAAAATCTTTTCTTTATGTTTCTCTCTTTATGCAATATGAATCACTTTGAAAATACGTTTTTAACCTGTGTACCTTTGTTGTAATTACATATTTATTTGGTATTATTTCTTATATCATTTCCAATGTTTCACGTTTGTTTTGCTTTCTTGCTTCATGTTTTCCCTTTTTCTAATTTTTTTCCTGTATTGACAATTTTTTTCCTATAATATTTTCCTATCTCTTTCAGTTTTTCTCTATCACACTGGCTTTGAACAATGGTACCAGAGTTTTACACGATAGCCTGTACTGGATTGTTTAAGTTAGTGACATCTTGAACCACACAGGAACATAAACTATTAAAATTATCTTCTGCATTCTGTATCATCTCTCTTTCTCTGGGGATCACAACTGCTAAAGTAGTTAAGTTTAATTTTTCTCTTTTAAATCTCCATTCTTCTTCATGAGCCTGCTGATTTTTCATTATCTGCTTCTATTTGCAAATGATAATCTATATCAGTTGTTTTCAAAATACATTGTGCTTCATAATCACGTCCGGAGATTTTTTTCTAAAAATGCTTGTGCCTGGATATGACTGGTATATCTTAAGAATCAGAAAGCCCAGAGGGGTCTGTGATCCAGTATATTTTGAGAAAGCTGCTCAGGGCATTATTATGCATACCTCTGACTAAGGAAAACTAGGTCACATTGACTTATTGATAGCTTCTTTGGACTCCCCCAGCAATTGCATAAATCACTATTTCATTGATCTTCCTTTGTGGGTCTCAAGACTATCTCATCTATCTTCAGGGAGACTTGTTTAGTATTAAATCTCAATTCATTCAATGTCTCTTCCTTAACAAGTATAATTGCAGAAAAATGCTGCAGCCAGGCTCTCTCGTGGCCAGGTTCTGAGGAATTTCCTAAAATCTTTTGGTTTTCTCTCTCCTAATGACACCCCCAGCTGCTTGCACCTTGTTGCCTTTGCTGTGGTTTCTTAGTGATTGCATTCAGCAAGAGCTACAGTCACCAGGGGAAATAGATTTCTACTAAAAGTGATCACCTTAGAGGCTTCACTCCTGAGTGTTTTAACAATATGAAATTAGAGATTCTACCTCCACACATTTTCATACTAACAATATCAGAATCCTGTAATATCCAATTCCTCGCTTTGTCTTTTGAGTAATTCAGTAATATCTGTGAACGAGTAGCCCATGAGGTGCATTTGCTGAGATCACCCAATATTCTTCAGTTTGTCCCCTCCCAATTTTCACATAGCTCCCCACCCAAAACCCTACTCTCAACAACTGCTGCCTTTAGCTTGGGATGTATGGGGGGGAAATTACTTACGTATTTCTCTGGGAGTCCGTGCCTTTCTGGAATGACATCTTTGGTATTTCAGCATTAGTGCTCTTTTCCTTCAGCTTGACTCCTTCTGCTTCCTATATGACAGAAATTGTACAGAACTTTCTGGAAGTCCCTGGTTCTGATTTCAGCAGCAGAAGAGAATTTAAAAAAATTTGTTTTTTGAATTTTTTGTTATTTCATGAGACTAGGGGAGTGAAGAGGGTACAGATTGCCATTTTGCATACTGTAAGAGGAGCAAGTATTATTTCTGTATCTCAGTTCTAGAATTTGTCTTTGGTTCTATTGCATGATTTCTGCATCTCCGCTCTTTTGTATATTGTCATTCTTTCTGAGCACATCTTTCCTTGTTATAAGAGCTGCTTTAAAGTCCTTATCTGTTAATCCCAACATTTGGCTCCATTGATTGTTTCTCTTCAGAATAGATCCTGTTTTCTAGTTCCTCTGTAATTCAAGTAATATTAGGTATTATCTTGCACCTTAGTGAGTATTGTGTGTATGTGTTTACTCTAGTAAGTAGGCAGTTAATTTGACTGAATTCACCCTATAAAACTCAGTCTCCCCTGGGGTAGTCAGAAGCTCAAATTCCGGGGTACTTCTTTTGGTCTTAGCTAGGTGCTTGGTATCTCCCAAAGACACCCATGTTTAAATCCTTGGAAGCTTTAGATGTGATACCTTACATTAAAAAAGAGATATTCGAGAGGTGATTAAATTAAGGATCTTGGGATGGGAATAGTATCTGGGGTATCCAAGTGTGCCCAATCTAAACACATGCGGCCTTAAAGCAGAGAACCTTTCCCAGCCGAGATCAGAGTCAGAGCAGGATGTGACTATCGAAAAATGATCAGAGAGATGCAGTATTGCTGATGGTGAAGATGGAGAAAGAGGGCCAAAAGCCAAGGAATGTAGACACCTCTAGGAGGTAGAAAAGGCAAGCAAGCAGATCCCCCTCTAGAACCTTGCCACCACCTTGATATTAGCCCAGTGAGACACTTTTCAAACTTGTAACATCTGTAACTATAAGACACTAAGTTTGTGTTGTTTTAAACCACTCATCGTGTGGTGGTTTGTATAAGAAAGACTTGGAAGCTGATAAACATGGTCAGCCAGATATTAAGGTAGAGTTTATACCCAGGATTTGGTGCTCCTCCTCTCTGGCTATCACCTTCTGGGTTTTCTCCCTTACACTCCAGTAGTTAGGATTTTTCAAATCCCATCCTCTGGTTCCTTAAGCCAATGAGACCACAGGTTTTTTCATTGGAGTTTTAGATAACCCACATTGTATGGACTGGGAACTAACCTCAGAATAAAAGTTATAAAAATAGGGGATTCAATTCCTGTCATACTCTTTATCCAGGAGTAAATTCTCTTCAGTATCTACTTTTGGGGGTGTTTACTTTCTAATGTCTTCAAGTAGTTGCATTTTAAAATTTGTCCAATGTTTATAGGTGTTACCTAAGGAAGGATTGATCTGTTAGAAGCCTACTAGGCCATACTAGAATTGAGACTACCTTGTTATTACCCATATAACTGAAAAAAATTAATTGCTTAGAAAAAGAAAATAATGGAAAATAGCAAAAGTACAGTCACTTCTTTTGAAGGGCTTTCATTATTCACCTGGGTATTATTTCATGTTATGCAGAATATAAATCGTTTGCCTAGCCATGTCTTATTATTGGCCATTTGAGTATTTCAAAAAAATTACAGTGATAAACATCACTTCTAGGAATGTTTCAGTAAAACAAGGGACAAAGTAGGGAAGTGGGAGATAAGTTCCTTGGAGTACACTTCCCAAGTAGTACTTTATTGGTGAAATACATGAGTGATTGTACAGTCCATATTACATATAACAAATCTGCTCTTCTAAAATACAGAGGCCACTTACTATCAACATATAAATATATCCATTCTCTCACATCACAATACAGAATTATATATGATTTACTGTTATTATTTTAATTGGTGAGTAATGGTATCTGTACTTGACCTGTATTGCTTTGTGCTGTCCATGTCCTCAGTGTCCTGGTAACCGTCAGATGTTTTGCAGAACCAGTCACCTACTCTAAGTGCTCGCATTTTGAGGGGACAGACCTGCCACTGGCTCTTCCCAAAACATTAAACATTGACGTAAAGACTAGAAGTGACTGCAGTTGAGTCATCCTGATGGATGCACACTCTGGTAAGACTGTGCTTTAGTTTGGACATCCAGATCCCCAGAGCTGCATTACGCTCTGTCTTTCCTAAGCCCGTGTCTGTAGCTTTTCCTTCGAATATACAAATATTTCTTTGACTATACAAATAACAATCCTTTATTTGCTTAAATATATCAGTAGCTTTCTATTGTTTGAAAGAAAATTACCTATTTTATACAGAGATAGATTTATTTATTTATTTGAGGATATGAGTTTATACTTTGAACTGATCATTTTATTTACTCAATTCAGCTAGTTATTTTGTGCACCTAGTTTGACACAACATTCTATTAATTGTTTGAGGATGAAAATACTAATATGATATAAATTCTGAGTCAGGAAGCTTTCAAAATATTTACATAATCATGTATAAAAATATCTAACAATAACCACTACATTCCAAGCGAACATTTCTTTTTCTGATTTTTAAATATAATTTCTCCATTACACTAACATATTTGGATACATTTTTTACATTTGGATAATGGCAATTCTCTGTTATGTTTGTAACACATTTTCAGTTTCTTGCTTTCCTTTTAATGTCTATTTTCATTATGTTTTATTGTATGTATTTTGTACTAGAATATTATAATTATAACCTTCCTTCTTCTGATTTAATTAAATATATGTATCTTCATTTACCTGCTGTAAAAATTTTTTGATTAATTTTAAACATAAAAGCATTTATATATTCATATATATTGTGATATGGGGTATGAGATCTATTCTACATTGTCTTCATTCTTACATTTAATTGTATTAATTAATCTTATTTTCAACTGACAACGCTTATACTCAAAAGTTTTTAATGACTCCTCATTAATTTCTAGTTTTGACTTAAACTCCTCTGCCAAAGGACTGTCAAAACATGTCTCCATACATATTTTAGGGTTATTATATTTTTATTTCTTTGAAAAATGCCATTGGAATATTTATAGTGATTACATTGACTCTGTACATGGCTTGGGTAGTATGGACATTTTAAAAATATCAGTTCTTCTCAGCCATTAACATAGGGTATCTTTATATTTGCCTGTATCTTCTTCAGGTTTCTTTCATCAGAGTTTGGTAGTTTTCATTGTACAGATTTTTCATTTCTTCAGTTAAATTCATTCCGAATTAATGTATTATTTTTGATGCTCTTGTAAATGGGATCATTTTCTTTACTTCTTGTTCAGATATTTCATTATTAGTATGTAGAAATGCAACTGATTTCCGAATGTTGATTTTATATCCTACAACTTCATTGAATTCATTGATTACTTCCAACAGTTTTCTGGTTGAGTCTTTCAGATTTTCTATACATAAGATCATATCATCTGCAAATAATGATGATTTTATTTCTTCTTTTCTGACTTGGATGCATTTTATTTCTTTGTCTTGCCTAATTGCTTTAACTATGTCTTCCAGTATTATATTAATTAAGAGTTGTGAGAGTGAGCACTCTTGTCTTGTTCCTGATTTTAGAGAAAATGCTTTCAGCTTTTCAATGTAGAGTGTGATGTTAGCTGTGAGCTTATGATATACGGCTTTCATTATGTTGAAGAATGATCCCTCTATATTCGGCTTGTTGAGAAATTTTATTATGAGCTGATTTGTATTTTATCACATGTTCTTTCTGCATCTATGAGATGATCATGTTATTTTTTTATGATTTATTTATTCTATTAGTTCTATTCATGCATTATATTAATGTGGTGTATTAGGTTTATTGATTTGTGTATGCCGAACCATCCTTGCATCCCAGAGAAAAATCCCACTTGGTCATGGTGTATGAAACTTTAAAATGTCCTTGAACTTATTTCTGCTCTAATCCTTGTTATTTCCTTTTTTCTGCTAACTTTGGGCTTAGTTTGTACTTCTTTTCTAGTTCTTTGTGGTATGAGCTTAGGTTGTTTATTTAAGATCTTTCTATTTTCTTACTAGATGCATGATAAGGGTAGTCTTGTACACTCTTGGTAGGGTTGTTAGTTGGCTCCCCCACTATGAAAACAATGTGGAGGGTCCTCAAAAAATTAAAAAAACAACTGCCATACAATCCAGCAATCCCACTTCTGGGTATATATCCAAAGAAAATGAAAACAGGATATTGAAAAATTGTGTGCTTTCTCATGTTTCCTGCAGCATTATTTACATTATCCGAGATATGGAAACAACTTAAGTGTCCGTCTAGGGATGAATAGATAAAAATGATGTGGCACATGTATACAATGGAATGTATTCTGCCATGAGAAAGAAGGAAATCCTGCCGTTTGCAGCAACAAGGGTGGGCCTTGAGGGCATTAGGGTTACGGAGCTAAAGCAGACAGAGAAAAATAAATATTGTATGATATCACTTATATGTGAAATCTGAAAAGGCTGAACTCATAAAACAAAGAGTAGAATGGTGGTTACCAAGGAGTAGGGGAGTTGGGGAGAGGTTAAAGGGCACAAACTTGCAACTGGAAGATGAAAAAGTTCTAGATATTTAACTCACAGCATAATGATTATAATCACTAATGCTGTATTACTTCAGAGTTGCCAAGAGACTACACCTTAAGTGTTCTCACCACAAAAAAGAAATGATAATTAAGTGATGAGAGAGAAGTGTTAGCTAAAGCTATGGTGATAATCATATTGCAATATAATAATGTATCAAATCAACATATTGTACACCTTAAACTTACACAGTGTTACATGTAAATTATATATCATTAAAAATAAAACAACCACCACCACCACAACAACAAAAAACCCGTTTCCCCAGGTTATCATTTCAACCATTTCTCCCAGTGGTACTATTGCACATATTTGGAGCTACGTTAAATTTAACTGATCATTATTCTTTTCTTTTCTGAGGAACTTGAACAAAAGTAAGTTTTGAGAGTTCCGGAACTGCTGATACTTTTTAAAGAACATACAGATATAGCTCAAATATTTTTGTGGGTTGCCTTGCAGACTTTGCTGGAGTAGGTGATCAAAAAATGTCAAAGACATTTTTTCAGATCTTTATTGCTTTACAATGTTGTGTTATTTTCTGCTGTACAACCAAGTGAATCAGCTATATTTATACACATATCTCCATATTCCCTTCCTCTTGAGCCTCACACCCATGCTCCCCAAAGACATTTTCAAAAGGCTGAGGAACTGCTCCTTCTTACATTACTTTGAAAAGTAGCCCCACCATCCCTGGATTCTGCCCATATTGAGAACAATGTCATAGAAATGATATAATACATGGAATATACAATAGCAATGGAAATATTCTCTCCCTGAGCAGGAGACTGAGGCCCTTTTCAAGAAAATGAACCCAACCTAGAGCAGCATTTCATTAGGTTCACATCTAGAAGAGCCCAGATTCTCTTTAAGATTGAGACTATTTATATATATCGTAAACAGGAATAAAGAGGTTTATGTCACCTATGCTATGCTTAGAAAAAGTGTAATCTTCAGTTTGTAAATTTTGCAGAAATAACCTAATTTGATCCCCCCAGAATTGTAGACTATGAGTCAAGACACAGCTTGCCTTCCTCAGGTACATTTCAGTATTGCAAGAAATTGAGGAAGAGACTTTTAAAGCATTCATCAGAAACTAGTAGCAAAGGCATAAGCTACTTCATTTTAACTCTATTTCTATGCCATGTGTCAGTTGTGGTGTGGGAGCTGGAAGATCAGGTTATTGAATATACCTCCATGTTTTTCTTCCTCTGATCTAGGTTCTGAAGTGACAAGTGAAGTCTGGACGTGGGCCAATGTTATTCTCATCAGAAAAGTTGGTAACAAGGGAGATATATTGGAACCTGAGTGAACAATCTCATTTAACAGAGCTGGACCCTGATACAGTGGTTCAAATACATCAGAAAAACATACAGATAGAGGGATTTACAACCATCAAACAACCACTCAAGTGAGAGAACAGATTAAACTCATTTTAGAAATACCAACTCTCAAAAAGATTTACCACACATACATCCTTTCTAAGTTACTGGAAGATATGCAGCGTATAATAAGGGAGCAAATCAAGAGAGAGAAAAGGATAGAATTTAGGACATAGTGAATCTTTGCCAAAAATCTAGTGAATAAAAGTTCCAAGACCCAGTGTGATATAGAATAATTAAAATGTTCCTGAGCACCATTATCATGAATCATCACTGGCACGTAATGGTGAACAATTATTGTCCACTTATAATATTAAAGACACTGTTTTACATGTGTTAACTCATTAAATACACACGCATTCCTATAAAGTGAATATTGTTGGTAAGGAGCTTGCCTTAGGAAAACAACGAGTATGTGGGGGGACCCAGGCTACCCATTCAGGCCGTCTGATGCCAGAAACCACACTCTTAGCAGCTATGCTCCAGGGCCCCTACATCAGTATCATCCAGGAGCTGGCATATTATCTAAATTCATCATAAGTCACCTGGGATAAATAAGTACCCCACGAAAAAGAAATAATACATAAAATCAACTTCTCTGTATTAGGATTTAAACTGTATATAACGTAACTCTGATTTGGCTAATCAGGAAAAAGTTGTCCTCTTCTTGAAATAATTTGTTTACCTAACTACACAAGCAAATTATCCATGGGGGAAGTGGGGGAGGATTTTTTTTTTTTTCTTATTGCAGGATTAATTCTCCTATGCCATACTTGTTTCTCCAGTATTTAAAGCTTCAACATTATACAGTTTTCAAGTCTAGTCTATGGGACTGCATTACGAGTTTTTTGAGTTGTTTTTACTATCCAACCACTAAATTAACTCATTTGTGTGCATTCAGGAAGAGACCTACCTTGTGATCTATATGATACATTTATATAATGTCTGTAATAAAACATTACCTGTAAATGAAACAATTATTTTTTCATAGATTCAATATAAAGCTATAACTAATATGACACGTAAGTTTTATTTTGTGGTGGTTTATTTTAATTTAAAGTTATTAGCATGAAGGCAACAGCTGATTTTTAATAATTTGTCTACAATCTAAATTATTTAGCAAATAAAGTGGCTTATGCAAATTCTCAAAATATACCATTGGTACTAAATAAGAATGAGTAGCTAAGGAAATTGGGATAAGCATAATAATGAAAATAGAAAAAAGCTTTAAATGTAATGCATCACAGAAGTCTTTGTATAAGTAAGAACTCTCTTAATTGTTGATCACAGAAACACAGCTCAAGCTGAGCTAATCGCAAATGAGAGTTATTATAAGAACACTAGCGTATGTTAGAGATTAAAGAAAACCAGCATTATGAAGCATCAGGATAAAAGCAGCTCGGAAATCCTCAGCTAACAGATCATGGGACAGGAATACTTTAAGGACTGTCTTGTCACTCATAGTTGTATCTTTTTCTATTGATATTTTTTTCTAATGCAACACTTTTTCTCATATGTTAGCAGAATGGTTTTAGCTGGCCAAGGGTTTACATCCTCAAAAATCCACAACCAGAAAGTAAAGGAGATTTCCCTACAAGCTAAAACAAAATTAAAGAAAGACTCTGATTCAAGTTGGGTCATATACCCAATCATAAAACTGTAACTGTGACTGGGGGCTAAAATCCTAATGTTGGTTATTTTGGGTCAGATGTTTTGGCAATTTCTTTTGGCCATTTCCTATCCCTGTGCCCAATTCCCTTGGTCACTTCTGATTTCATCTGTGATAGCAGTAGACAATCCCATGCAAGTTTAGACTTATTCTGGAACTATCCGTCCTTGAGCAAAATCCCAGTTGTTTTGTTGTTTGTTTGTTTTGCTTTGTTTTGTTTTTGCTTTCATTCTCAGGATCTTCCATGAAGTCATAAGAGCCATACACACATGCAGTCTCTTAAGAGAGGAGAGTCAATGTCCCAGGGAACAGTCCTCCATAAACAGAGAATTCAAGCTGATGAGTAAATGCTCTAGCCATCATCGGTTAATTCTTGAAGCCCTAGTTTTCCACAGTGGTAACCAGATTAAAAATGCCCCTTTATGTAGATCTCTCCCTGGTTCTTGCCGCTCCCATACTCTGGCTTCACGATCATCTCCCAAATAAACTAGCCTTACCTAATCCTTACCTCTGGTTCTGCTTTCAAGGGAACCCAAACTAAGATACCTATCACTTTATCAACTATTTTATTGAGGAAATTAGTTTTTTCATGGTTCTTTTCCTAGTCATGAGCACAACTGGGGAAAAAAAAGTGCTTATTCCCCTTTATTCAGCAATTTCTAAACTTTAATGTGGTTTTCATGTCTTCTCTCTTTGTATTGACTGCCTTAATGATACCATGTTGTCTCATATCTTTAAAAATCATCTATACTCGGGTGATTACAAGTTACATTTCCAGTAGGGACTTCTTGCTTGTACTTCAGACTTTTTACCCAATGCCTGTTTGAAATCACTTGGCAATCTAGTAGGCATCTCAAATTTAGCAAGTTCAAAGCAAAACTCTCAGTACCCTTCCCAAACCTGCCTTTTTCGACAGTCCCATCTCAATATACGGTAACTCCATTTTTCTAGTTGTTCAGGCTCTGAAACTGATGTGATCCTTGAGGCATTTTTCTTTCTTGAGGCTTCTTTCTTTCTTTTACACCTCATTAATCAATCAACAAAGTTTCAAAATATACTCACCTTCCAACAGTTTACTCATCTACTTGGAGGAAAAGCCAGTCTTCATAATGGTCTATAAAAACACACGTAATCTGATGGTTTTTCTTCTGTTCCTGTCCCTACTTCACTTCATTCTAGCAATACTCACCTCCTCGCTTTCCTTGAATAAGCCAAGCATATTCCCTCAGGTATCTACATAGTTCAAGCCTTCACTTCTTATACATGTCCACTCAAGTCACATGATCAGATGTGACTTTCTTGGATACCATGTGTAACAACCTTCCATATTCGTTTACCCTCGTTAGTCAATGCCATTGCACTTATTACTACTTGACATATATGTTTATTTGTTTATTATCTTTCTTCTCTCTCTAATGTGTAAGCTTTATGAAAGGAAAGGATACTCTATTTTATTTCTATCCATAGCTGCAAGACCTCCAAGGGGGCTTGACAGGTAGGAGGGTCACAGGTTATATTACATTTGTTGAATGAACTAAAGGAGATGGACGAAAGAAGGTGACAGTTACAGTTTAGTCCATATCATTGAATTAGTGAGCTACCAGGGAGGAAAGGAGATTCTTCTAAATGGTATGTGCAACATGAGTGATTTGGATAATAAATGCAAAACAATGTGAGTGGAACAGTGTCCTGTTCCCCACTGGTGTATATTATAATTTTTCACTATTTCCAGAGTTGAGTTATAAATGTAGCTAAATTTTTCAGGGACTCACACATGTACACAATATACAGTGTTGATACAAAAAAAAAAAGAAAGAAGGAAATAAGAGCCTATGAAAAGCACAATTAATTTTGGCTTGAAAATGGAGAAAATGTTTTTCTCTGTGATCAAATAAAAAGAATATTATGTAGCATAATGAAGAACAGCCTCAAAAATATAATTATAGTAAGCACAGCAATAATTATTTATGATTGTATATATATCAAGAAAGCAATGTTTCCAAGTGATTTAATTTTTGAAAGTTCTTTGATGAATTTCATATAAATGTGTCCCTGATAATTCATCTGAATTAAAAAATGATCATTGGTAGAAAGACTTTAGGGAGAAAGCCCAGTGGCCAATGACAACTGAATGTACTGAAGAAACTATTATAACTTCCAAAAATTGTAATTTAAAAATAAATCTTCTTTTATAATATCTTCACATTCCCTGCATCAAAATGCTGCAATCTACCCATTGGATCATTATGAAAACTGGATTAAAATCCATCCATCTTTTTTATTACAATTCAGCAGTATTTCTTAAATCAAGTAAAATTTAATAAATCTTTGCAGGACTTAATAAAAGAACAGAAGATTTATCTAGCTAATAAAAAATTTATTCAGTTCCAATGGTTTTATTTAATTTGTTTCCATATGTCTTCTTATCACCTATTAGATATCACTTTGTTCCTCAAAATACGAAGAATAAAAATCCCTCCTAAAATAATTTTTATAGAAAAAATATCTAGATTTCTCAAATATTCCATATGTCTGTCCTTTTAAAATGTAGTGGGTGCAAATAGTTTGCACAATTAGAAAGCATCAGGCAAAAGTTTTCTTGGCTACTGAACTTCAGATCAATTTTGTGATTTTAATAGTCTTTTCTTCATAACACACAAAGTGTTTTCTCTAAAGCGTTTCAGAGAAGGAAGAAAGGGTTAAAATTAAGCATTTCAAAATGTGCTTGAAATTCATTTTTGTAGCTAAACTACAGAATTCAACGTTTTGTTCTTTTCGTTTTTGTGTAACAAAGAGGCTACTTAATTGATGAATATTTCATAGCATGTCAGATTATGTTGTAATCCTTTTCACAGGGAGAAATAAGTGGTTTTCCTTTATAAGCTCTTTTGAGTGTTCATAGCTCATCAATTAAGACTTAAAACCAATTAAACAAGAATCTGTAAGGTCAACCGTTTGAAGGTATAAGTGGAATGTGCCCACTCTAAATAAGCATCTGAGGATGTGAATAACAGGGATGGCTTTATCTCATGAGGATGTTATTAGATGACAGTGGTAATATGAATTTCTCCCAACAAAGTGTGCTCTTCCTTCGAGGACCAGAAGAGAGGTTTTTAAAGTGATAAAGGACACAAATGAGATGTCAGTGCTGGCGTAAGCTTTCTTGAGTCACATGGGTACGTACCCCAACACTTATTAGGAGCTCTCTGCAACAACTACCCCAGCACCATATTGGAAAACCTTTATTCTAGTCCCTTTTCCCCCTTAACTCATTATGTGACCTTGAGCAAATTGTTTGAGTTTTGGGGGCCTCAGTTTTCTTTCTTATGAAATACCAAGAACTTTCACCAGGAAGCTTTGTTCAGGTTTAATAGTATCATTTGTTTCAAAAGCGTAGTGCACGTGATGTTTTCCTACCAGATATTTTAATCTCTAAAATATCATATTAAATATACAGTATTGTTAATATGAATGCTTTCCATATATTCCATGCTCAACTTATCATAAGACAGCTGGAGCTTGTCAAAATATAAATATTTTCAATAAACCCTTGTAACTCATCAATAAAACAATTGGAACATATATACTTTATTTAATAAATTATTTTCACCCTATTTGTTAATATCTATATGTTGTGATAATACCAACATGACAAAATAACACCTAAGCAAATCTAAATACCAAGTTTGCAAAAGAAAATCTAAAATAGTTGGCCACATGATACCTTATTTCCTGATAATAATTTAGTTTCCTTTGAATTGAATGTAGCCTATTTAATTTAAATTTTTTTTCACTTGCTAATAAAAGAATCTTTTGAGGGACTGTATAATTTCCCTAATATCTATACCTGGCCTTTTCTAAAGACAAGTTTAAGTCAGAGTTTATATATCAACTTCACAATAACTGCCCCCTTTCTCTTCTTACTGCATTCTTCACAGCCCATAAATAGGGCCCAACTATAAGGTAAAACTGCAGTGTTAAGATTTGTTTATATCAGTTGCACTAATAAAATTTTCTAACATATATAAAAGCATTTCCATCACTGTATCACTGTGCTCAGATGATCAGTCACCTTAAAGAGAAAAAATGTAAGGAATAAACGAAAAGAAAAATTACACATTTTTAAACTCATTTTGAGGTCCCAGTACTATGGGAAATAAATGAAAGTCAAAGAAACAGATGAAGGACTTCCCTGGTGGCACAGTGGTTAAGAATCCACCTGCCAATGCAGGGCACATGGGTTCGATCCCTAGTCCGGGAGATCCCACGTGCTGTGAAGCAACTAAGCCCTCAAGCCCCAACTACTGAGCCCATGCACTGCATCCACTGAAGCCCATGCGCCTAGAGCCTGTGCTCTGCAATAAGAGAAGCCACTGCAATGAGAAGCCCAGGCACTGAATGAAGAGTAGCCCCTGCTCACCACAACTAGAGAAAGCCCACGTGCAGCAATGAAGACCTCATGCAGCCAATAAATTAATTATTTAATTAAAAAAAAAAGAAACAGATAACATTGAAAAAAATTTTAAGAAAAATATGCCTACTAGTGTTTATTAGTCTTTACACATCTAGTCTTCAACCAGTACAAAGCAACCTAGCTTTATTCTTTGCAAAATTAGTCTTTCAACTTAATGTCTTTTTGTGACCAAATTCTTTCTTTGCTTTAAATGTTGTACCATATTAAAATGGACAGATTATATCATTACCTTAGTTCTATCCAGCAGAAGTAATTTAATTTATTCAGGGTTTTTTTTTGGTTGTTTGTTTGTTTGTTTGTTTTTGTTTTTATTTTTTAACAGAGGTGAACGAAACAAATTCCTGCCCTCACAGAATGTACATTCTAGGTGGAAAAACAGACAATAACAAACTGACCAAGACAGGCTTAATGTTTCCCTTAGCTTAACCAAGCTTTAGACAGGCTTCTTTCTGCCTCTAGGTCTCTGACTTTCTTGTTACTCAGGCCCTTACAGAATCCAGATGGCCTAACCACAGAGGTCCCTCTCCTCCCTTTTCTTAGAGCGCTGACTTAGAAAACTTGTAAATTCTTTCTCTTCCTTTTAGAGATGTAAATTTTTTAAAAGCCCCTTGCCAGTTTTACAACCAAGGACTGTCCTTCTCAAGGACCTGGGAGCCATCTTTTTGAAGGGTAATCATTGAGGAAGATAATACTCCTATCTCTTGGTGTCAGAGAGAGTTGGAGCCTAAATTCAGTGGACACCTTATTCCAAGTTGTAAAACTACCTCCTGTTACAAAGATACAAGAAAATTTATTTTTCCTCAAGGGAAGGTCAATTAACAAACATATACTTTCCAGCCCAGCCCTTAAAAACTCTCCACCCCTATGTTTCAGCAGAATTGAGTTCAGACTGCCTTTTGGTCTCTCTACCCTATTGTGATAGCCTTGAATAAAGTCTTTCTTATCTATTTAACTTTGCCCAGTGGCAACTTTGCTCTGAGAACCCTAAGTATAGACTCGGGGAAGGGGGGGAATACAGCGGGATGTAGGGTACTAGCGCTGGGAGGAGTGCTGTGGGAAAGGGTGTACTTTGTAATTGTAAACAGAGTGGTCAATATAAGCTTCAAGAAAAAGAGAACATTTGCACAAACACTTGAAGGTGAGGAGAAATTTCTGTGGGAGGAGACTTTCAAACAGAGAAAACAGTCAATTCAAAAGCTCTCAGGTGTTGATGAGGAACTGCAAGGTGGCCAGCGAGTCACGGGGAAGTGACGAAGTTGAGGAATACAGGAAGAACTCGCAGAAGCGACATAGCTAATAACATATACCATTTGAAGGACTTCTGCTTTTATCCCAAGATAGAGAAAGAGGGAGCCACTGGAGGATTTGAGCAGGAGCAGGTAATGATCTAACATGTTTTTAGAGATCATTGCTATTGAAAGTCAACATTCAGAGATGAGAGAAGAAGTAAGGATGCCAATTAGACGCTTATTGCAATCACTTAGGAAAGAGAGAAAGAGAGAGGGAGAAAGGGAGAGAGAGAGAGAGACTCTTGGACTAAAGTAGAGTGGAGGTAATGAGAAGTGGTTGGATTCTGGACATATTTTGAATATACTTTTAAGGTAGAGTTAACAGCATCTAAACATTGGGTTATGAGAATAAGACAAATGTCAAGGATAGATTGAAGTATTGTTCTATTCTGTTTTCACATGTTTGGTTGATTGGTTTTGATGTTTTATTTTGGTGCATTTTGTGATTGCCAGTTCTTTATTAAATATCCATTACTTTGACAAAACATAAAAAACACCTAATTGAATACTCAGTTCTTTTACCTAAGATTGGCAAAAATATTTCTCATTTTTCAACTGGGATTCCTAAGAATATATAGATGTGTGATTTAATTTATATAAAGCCACACTATAAATCCAATGGAATATCTTTATTACTGGACCACAGTAGCATTCATACAAGCATAATATAAGGTGATAGTCTTCAATCAGGGGACAAGGAATATAAGATTAATGTTAGTTAACATTTATAGATCATTTGCTTTATAGGTATTCTACTAGACATTTTGTATATTCTATCAGTTGGGGTCCCACCATCCTGGCTGAAATTAGGGAGCTTACCTCACTTGTAGCAACTCTCACCATTATCCTTGGCATGCAGAGAACAGCCACCCCTAAGCTTTTCAAGGATGCTGATTCCCCTTCATTTCCTACTGCTTTACTGAAGGGAAAGTTTCTGGTTTCCCTCAGGGAATATAGTGTAGAGGGCATATGCAGAATGCATATGATAAAATCCACTTTTACATTCTCATTTTTTAAGTCTTTGGATTTTTTTCCTCTATATTATAACAGGGAAGTTTTGGCATCTTAACCTTATTAACATTAGACAACCTTGACTCTAAGCTTCAGTCAAACATTCAAGTAAACTGCTCAAACTAACATTAATACATTTAATCCAAAATTTCTGTTCACATGTCCTTAAATCTATAAAGGGGACAAGTCAAATGTGTATTCATTCCTGCTTTACCTAACATTCCCACATGTATTCTTCAGGATTCTGCATATAAAAAATTATAAAGTTGTACAATTCATCTGAAGTATATTTCCTTCCAAATCAGGCTTTGCACTTGTCTTTCCTGGAACATGCTGGGATCCAACACTGGTTATGCATCTAAAGGCAGTGAAAGATAATGGGGATATGTCTTGAGGAAAATAATCTTCTCCTTTCAGGGCAACTACTTTAGGTTAGGTTATTATAAGGCTCTTCAAGCAAAGGAAGATTGGTACCCACATTGAAGTGAGAAGGGACTGGGCTGCTTCTGTGGGAAAGGGAGGGTCAGGAAGGCTTAGCAGTTCAAGATTCTCAATTTTACTGTAATACAATTATATATTACTGTTCCAAGACTCAGGGTTCCATTACTCCTAATCGATGCCCCAATATTCATAAAAGAGAATTAGCATTTAATTTCTGCAAACTGTACATTAAAGTGTAGGCCTGATTTTTAGGTACATATTTACTGTGGCTACAAAAAAATTACTGATTAATTTAAAGTTGTCATAGAATTCTTCTGTTTCTCTGACATGACATGAGAAGAGTTTAAACCCCTAAGCTTCTCATTTTGTTTTCTTTTTTTTTTTTTAATTTTCTTTTTCAAAGTTCTCTAGTGTAATTAGAGCCGTCACACCTCACAGTCCTTACCCTCAGAATTCCTACCATAGTAGTTGAGTTTCCCAGAGCCTTGATTCTAATAGATATTCTGTCCAAACTACTTGTGGTGATAATTTAATTTCTGCGATGACACTGCATGTCAGATATTACCAGAATCCTATTTTCCATTGTCAAAGAGCTCAGTCAAAACTAATCTCTGTTTCAAGGTCAAAGACATAAGCAAATCAATTCTAGCCCTGGAAGACTCTTCATACTACATACTGCAGGAGTTAAGGTCTACTTAGGAAAATAAAGCTCACTAGCTATCTCAAAAATAGGAGATTTCATGTGCAGAATTGGTTTATAGACGTATTAGGAGACTGAAAGAGAAAAAGGGATGCTGAATTCACACAGAGTACTGCATGAAACATCTACCACCATAAGAACACAAAAGAAGCCACGTGAACAGAACCTGGAACTCAGTGGGACCTGCAGGGATGGTGCTTGGCCCGCTAGTGAAGACTGAGCAGCGGACGCTCAGACATCGGAGAAAGAGATGTGGCCCATCAGATGCTCATGGTGAAGTTTTGTCAGACTCTGGGAGAAGAGGCCTGAGCAAGGCTGCACTCTGATTAACAAAGGGGTACAATGACAGATAAGACTGCTAAAATCTGGCTGATGAAATGTTACTGGTCTAGACTTGAAAACAGGAAAGGGGTGTCTTTCTTAGCAGTAGCGCCGTGGTTCCACTTTCCAATCTCCTTTATGAACCTTCCATTGGTGGAACCCAAGGAGGCATGTGTGTATGTTTGGCCTTCTTTTGGTGTGAACGTTCAAGGAATATGCTTTGCAGAGTTCTTGCCTCAGCGTCATAGAACAGAGGATAGAACAGTAAGCTTGGAGCAGGAAAACGATAGGTAAATTACCAGCACTCATACGTTAACTCATTTTACCAACACAACAATATGACAGCATGCTATCAACATCTCTTTTTTATAGATAAGGAAACTAAGGCAAAGAAAATTAAGATACCTACTCAAGTTTACATCGCTGGTAAATACAGTGTTGATATTTGATACCAAGTATTATATGTTGGAATAGAAATACCAAAATAATGTTAAAATGCATACACTTTCTGGCTCATGGTAGAAAAATAATTTGGTCTAGTTAGATGATTCCTCTTAACCCCAGGCATAATACATGCTGCATCTTGGTTATAACTGCTTGAAACATTTTAATCTGGCTGATTACCTGACTTAAACAGTTGATCACGCGTTTGGCTTTATCATATTAGTGCAGAGTAATACAGAAGCTGATGCATGCTCAAAGTCAACTTGAATGTCTGTGGCTGAGTTAATGCTGTACCAACATCAATATCCTGGTTACAAAAATGTTACTATGGTTATGTAAGATATTACACTGGGGAAGCTGATTGGAGGGTATATGAGAACTCTATTATTTTTACAATTTCTTGGAAGTCTTAAACTTTCAAATAAGCAGTTACTTTCAAAAAGTCAATTCAAAATTTTAAACAGTGATTAAAAATTCATTCCAAAGTTAATATGTCATAGTATGAGATTACATTAAATACATATGTGTAAATGAAAAATTGTAATGCTAAAATTATTAAACTACTAGGTGAAAACACAATAGCAGCTACCCTTGAAGATTTCATATTCAAAACACAGTTTTAAGTTTTTACCAAAACATAAATCTTACAATAATCCTGACAGTTATTGCTACCCCATTTCACTGATGAGGAAACTGGGGTTCAAAACGTTTTCAAGCAGAGAGTGTACAGCTGGCAAATATCAAAGCTGAAGCCTATTCCATTTCCATTGCAAACAATTGGCTCTCATAGAATTTTAATGTGCTTTGATTGAAAAGGTCATCTTGTCTAGCTCGTCACTCAGCAACATTGTCAAATGCGACTCTCTGTACTATTTCAGGCTGCTCATCTGAAAAACAAAAGTTAAATATTCCACAAGTCACCTTGTTCCTTGCAATGAGTTTATGTGTTATACTTGACTTGAGGATTAATCATTGGAATCAGCCAAAAATGAACAGTTGCTTAACAAGCCTGGGATCTCAGGAGTTCTTGGAGCATGTGTTTGTAGACTCTCCTCTCCCACAACTATAAATAAATAACACCTCTAGGAGAAATATATACCTCATGCCCAGTACTGTAATTTCTGTGGCTTAAGTATTTGCCCAAATGTCCTCATAAAGAATGCCGCTTTGACCTGAAATCAACGATGTTATTAAACTGCTCATCTGACAAATTAGCTATCACTAGCATCATATGCATATTTGCTTGACAAATATACTATATCCTCTCTCTCGTTATCTCTGTATAGGCACAGCTTTATTTATAGGTTATCTAAACAGTCAAGTAATACTTGAATGTCAAAGCAAATTATTTAGATGATAACACTGAATTTAGGGCTTTGATCAACTTTTCAGGGGATTTTTTCAATGACTAAAAAGTTCTTCCATTAAAACAAAACCAGGAAATTCCCTGGTAGTTCGGTGGTTAGGACTCCACGCTTCCACTGCAGGGGGCACCTGTTCAATCCCTGGTTGGGGAACTAAAATCCCACATGCCACATGGTGCAGCCAAAAAAAAAAAAAAAAAAAAAAAGAATCAAATTCCATATAAATCAATTTCCTATCCCATATTTTTACCACTGAGGGTTGGCTTTCAAAGGACAAAGTAAATTCCATCTAGAAATTTATAATTTCCCCTACTTATTATGTTTAATTCCAACATTACAAGGAAGTAGGAGAATCCTCTAAGATTTTATTATCACCCAATTGAAAATATTGTACTAGGTAATACCTCATGGTAGTATGCTCAGAAATGTGTTACATACTCATCATACCCATTGCATCATTTATGTTGGAGTACATCTGCAAATTTGATAATATGATAACTATTACATATCTGTAATGGTGTCTGCAGTTTCCAGGAGTGATTGACCTATGATGGTACTAAGAGACGATGTCCCTTTAGAGAATCATAATTTGTGCTTGCACAACAATTCACAGTCAGAGGCAAGGAAACCAAAGCTTAGGAAAGATGAAGAGTAACCATTAGGAAAATAAACATTATGAGATAGTGTGTGAGGGGTGTATTTAAATATGAAAATACTTGAACTTGTTCATATGCCAAAGATAAATTGGAGTAGAGTTTGAAGACACAGGGAGGAGGAGTGGATAAGAAATTAGACAAACCTCAATATAATTTCTGTATTTACTTATCTAACTTTCCTGAGCCTTAGTTTCTTTGTCTCTAAACTGGGAATATTAATTTCACCTCCAAAATAGGATTCTTTTGAAGATTAACTGAGATATTGTAATGTTAAGTGCTTAGCCCAGTGTGTATTCAACAAACTACCAGTCCATGCAATTCTTTACTGGCACAGAGGTTAAGAACATAGGCTATTGATTCAGACTGGCTGGATCAAATTCCTGATCTTCCATTTACTAGCTTTATAACCTTTGGGAAAACTGCTTAAACTTTCTATATCTTAATTTCCTCCTGTGTAAACAAACTACATTTCTGAGAATTAAATAAAGCATGTAAATTACTTGAAAGAGTCTGCTGTATGGTAAGGAATATAAA